>NW_026690901.1:2256443-2578792 GCF_020826845.1 Diceros bicornis minor | reverse complement strand
TGGGTAAGGACATGGCAGTGGGACAGGAAACTGTTTCCATTTGTGTGCTTTACCTTCGTGTCAATTCCATTATTTACTGAAAGTGTTGGGCAAGGGGATCATCACTTATTTCTGGACTAAATTGCAAAGAGAAGAAATGAGGGGCCTGGAAAAGGGATGAAACACTTGAAGGCTAGACATGAGAGATCCTCCCTGGGGACTGAGAGACACAGTGTACCAGTTACTAAATAATCCCAAGCATTCTCTAATGAAAGAAATTGTCATCATTTTTATGTTTTTTTAAATACATACATATGATTTATTTTATGATTCTCATAGATATAGAAAGAAAAGATTATAAACAAAGAAAAGGGAGAGAAAGGGGAGAAGGTTTCAGAAAGACTTCCTTCTCTGAGTGCTTTTCCAGTACAACAGCTTCCCTCTGACTTGGGTTTACAATTCGGCACAGTCTAATTCCGTTCACGAATTCAATAAGCTAATTTGTGTTTGATCAGGTAACCTGTTCTATTTTGTGGGAACAGTTAACCTTCATATGAGCTCTCTGTTCTGATTTCCTTCAGAAGAATGCTAGTGGAAGTCCTTTGATGGAGTTGGGTTCAGTGTGGTGCAGTGAGGGGTGATACACAGCTCAATAATCTAGATAATCTCTAAGGGTTCCAGATCATATGTGACTTTAGCGCTGAGCTGTCCCCAGTATGGTAGCCACCAGCCACATGTGGCTGTTGAGCACCTGAAATGCAGCTAGTTGGAACTGAAATGTGCCATAAATGTAAAATACATGTGAATTTCAAAGGCTTATTATGGAAAAAAGAGTGTAAAATATTCCATTAATAATTTTTATATTAAGTAGGTTAAAATGATACTATTCTAGATAAACTGAGAAAATAATAAAACATATTACTAAAATTAATTTTCACCTGTTTCTTTTTACTTTTTAAATGTAGCCCCTAGAAAATTTAAGTCACACATGTGGCTCACGTCACGATCTACTGGACAGCACTGCCCTGAGAGGAGGGACACCCCAGGGAGAGTTGTCATCAGTAGTTAACATAACAACTGTTCAATTTCCACATACAATTTTGTAATTAGGTACTGAATCCTTCAACATGTTGGATAAAAATAAATAAGTATACATCTTAAAATCCTGTTTGTATATTTCAGTATACAGATTTTTGTCTGTAGCTTCACAGAATATAGATTTGATATCAAAGAATCAGGCTGTAAAAAGAAGGCTGATAGAGCTTAGTAACAAAGGAATTTCCTTTCAGCATGCAAGTACTGTTTTTATAACACCTCATGGACTCTGGATCCCAAATTCAAGCTTCTGAGTTGCTTACCTAGTGCTTTTCCAGTTCCTGGAGTGTGGACTCATTGACATCTGTGGCTATGAATTTGGCACTTTCTCTTGCAAAAGCCTGGTAGACACAATGCACCAATAAACCCTTTGTTGACTTGGTTAAGCTGCTCTCCCGAATGCGAAGTCATGTAGCCTTTTCTCCCTTTATCTTCCTTTCATTGTTGTTCTCCTTATAAAATGGGTGGAGTTTCAAACTATCTAATCTCACTTCACCCTTCCTCTTGTGACTATTTTTATCGTTAATTAGAACAAGGTGACATACATCGTGCTTGTCATTTGATTTTGTCCCTTTAAGTAATATCAAATAAAATGGTTTTTTTAAAAAACTAGGATTCTGTTATTAACACCTCTCAAAATACTACTATCCTGTGATTTGACAGCCTGTATTCCATTTCTGAGCAGGTGACTAGACTCCACATAATAAGAAAAATGGGTTATTTCAACACTTTTCCTCCTAAGAGTGTACTAGTGTTTTCATAAATGTCAAACCATATCCTACTGTTATATTTAAGGCTCATTATTAGCTCAGGAGAGGAATATAATGTGCAACAAGTTGTTATAAAATAGAAGGTAAAGATAAACTGATAGTCTTGTAACTCTGAAGTGCTAAATATGAATTGAAATGATTTCAGAAAGCTATGCACTCCTGTAGGACCCCTGCAGTATATTTATTATGGTGCAGAGATACTGAGGCAGAGAACTAAGTTTCGCAGAGTCAAAAGTTATGAGATCATAATGAACATGTGAGGTGTGCCCTCCTTCATCTGCCTGGGATCAGGAGCAGCCACTTTTATATTTGTAACTTAAGACAACAGAAGCAGAAAAACCAATAAAAAATTAGAGCAGAATTAAATAACCATGGGATCTGTCTGCATAATTCAATACCTCAAAAGTTAGTGAGCAAACAACCAGAGATAGGAACTTACTAAGGCAGCTGCCCGGCCGACCCCCTGAGCAGCAACCGTCAGGACGATGACCTTCCCATCAAGTCGACACGTAACGGAACCTACAGTTTGAACTACAGATACGTGTGTTTAATGACTACACTGTAGCACTTGGCCTTGCAGAGTAACATCTAGAACATTTAGAATGGACGGGTCAATGTACTCCTTTAAGAACTTGAAGATGGCAGCGTCTGATTTCTCCAGGAATACTCATTCTAGATACCCAGCTTTGTACATCAAGACAATTTGGCAGAACCCACCGAAATGATATCTGGTAACAGACGGACATTGGACTTTACCCACCTCTTAGTTTCTTCAGAAACTGGAGAAGACAGCCTCTGATGCTGATCCAGCTGGGGAAGAGTCCTACCCTCCCCACCACCTCCTCCCAACTGCCCCTACACCACTGCTGTGGCACTGACTTGTCCTCCCTGCTTTCTCTCCTGTAAACTTCTGTTGAGGTTTTCACGATCAACCATCAATGGTTTGTTTATTTATTTATTTATTTATTTATTTATTTATTTATTTATTTATTTATTTTGAAGGAAAGATTCACCCTAAGCTAACATCTGTTGCCAATCTTTCTCCTTTTTTCTTACTTCCCACCACGCCATCCAACCCACAAGCCCCAGTAAGTAGTTGTATATTCTGGTTGTAAGTCCTTCTAGTTCTTCTATGTGAGCCGCTGCCACAGCATGGCTACTGACAGATGAGTGGTGGTTCTGTGCCCGGGAATTGAAACCCAGGCCGCTGAAGTGGAACGCACTGAACTTTAACCACTAGGCCATTAGGGCTGGCTCTCATCTATCATTTTTCCTTTTCCCCTGGAAAGACCTCACCATTAGCCTCACAGTCATTGAACCAAAGAGCTGGGAAATCTTATCAAGTAGAATACCCCTATTTTACAGATGAGGACACTGATTGGGCCTGCTCAAGATCAGAGAGGCAGTCAACTGCTGAGCCAGAACTAAACCCAGGCCTCCGGACTCTTTTGCTATGTGAACATTCCAGCCCCTAACTCTGCTGATCCTCTTCTAAAGTCTAAGCATACAGTAGTAACACTTTAACAGACATAACAATTTTTGAAAGGGAGGACTGAGAAATTCTGATAGATGGTAAATATGATGTGCATCAGATGTTTGACCTGTGCTGACTGTAGACGGCAGGGTGAGAGGAATGGCTAGTGATGAGGTTGGCGGTGGTGAGGAGTCAAATGATGATCAAATGAGGTTGTCTTCAAGGAATCAGTTTCCTTCTCTTACCCTGCTGTCATTATTGTGTGCCTGTGACCTCACACCAAGTCGCAAAATGGCTGTAATGTCCCAAAGCATCATATCTGCATTTCAGGACCAAAAAAAAAGGGAAGGAGCAAAAGCCCAAGTGTTCTATCCAAGAAGGAAGCCCTCCTCAGAAATCCCAGCTCTCCTGTCATCGGTCAATCCTAGCAGCAAGGGACACTAGGAATTTGAGAGTTCTGTTTTCCTCCCCTTACAATGTGAAAGGCAGGGGAAAGTGAGTGGGTGGGTCTGAATGTACCCACTGAAATAGCACACACACAGCCTACACACGCCCTCGGCTCAGTGACCTGCCTGACAAAGAACAGGCACGTAGTCTTGCCTAGAGAGCTCCTCCTATCCAGTCCCTTCCTTTTGAACTTCCCTCCGTCCTCTTCAGCCAGATTTCTCTTCCCCAGTGAGCGCTCTCCTCTGAGGCCCCTGTGCGGCTCTGCCTGCTGAGCGGGATCACTCAGCAGCTGGGGCGCGGAGACTCCCAGAGTGCGCGGGCACAGATGGGCCCGGAAGAGGACCCGGCGGGGCCAGAGCCTCAGCTGCCATGGTGTAGACGAGGAGGGGGCGAGGCGGGGCTGGAGCAAGGCCCGCAGCGAGGAGCGTGAGGGGCGGAGCCGGCGCTGTGGCCAGTGCGCTCACTCCAGACAGCCCCGCCAGGAACGCGCACCTCCTCCTGCTCACGGCCCTGGAGACCCCGTGGACGATGGGTGGCGCTCGCCCCCACCCTAGGGGGCGCCTGCCCTCCAGACCTCGAGCCCCTGCTGAGCCGAGGCCGCCTTCCAGGCCGCGCCCGCGCCCGCGCGCGGACAGGAGGCGGGGCCATCCTGTGGCACCTGGCTGTGTCCCCCAGACTCCCACACTCCCCACCCCCATCCAGCCCCGTCCCTCCTCTCCGCCCCACCGCTTCCCTCCTGACACCCATGGTAGAGCCTCTTGAGACCACTGCCTGAGGTCTCTGCCCATGGCTGCCCCTCCCCACCAGGAAGCCGACCTGCTCTGAGCAGTGAATATTCAGTGGTTTCCCCCTTCTCACAGGAACTGTTCATTATCAGTTTTAAACAGGGAAGAGCTGAGCTGTCTTCAGTATACACTCTGGAAAGGTGGAGACTCCAGTCACCTAACACCGGTCCTGAGTACGGCGGTGACTCGCTGTCCCTGGCCTGTGCTGTGGATGCTTTGCCAGGCCCCCACACCTGTGATGCTGACTGTGGAGCAGTCCACACGGTAAACCACTCCCTGGTGGCCGCCCTGCCTTTCTGGGTCGGGTTCTGGAGGCAAAGCCCTAGGGTTAGATCAGCTGCACTACCACAGTAAAATGGAGTTTTTGGGAAAATGAGTGCAAATGGCCTGAAAAGGTAAAACAAAGCAGCTCTCAAATCCAATGTGAAAAGCAAATATGTTGGCTTTCTTACTCTCAACACTGGAATGAAATTGTTAATTTTTGAATAGCAGAGACAGAGCATTTTCAGGAACTCTGTCTTCATGAGCCAGGAAGAAAAATGTTCACTTAAGACACTGTAAAATCCTCTCTTCTGGGGCCTGCCAGTGGTGCAAGCAGTTAAGTGCACGTGCTCGGCTGCGGTGGCCTGAGGTCCACTGGTTCGGATCTTGGGCACGCACCAACATACATCTTGGCTAGCCGTGCTGTGGCGGCATCCCATATAAAGTGGAGGAAGATGGGCACAGATGTTAGCCTAGGGCCAGTTTTCCTCAGGAAAAAAAAAATAGGAGGATTGGCAGATGTTAGCACAGGGTTGATCTTCGTCACAAAGAAAAATCCTCTCTTCTTTGGCGATTTTGAAAAACTTACTAATATACCAGAGTTTCAAACTTGTTAAAAATGTATCCTTATCCTGATCTAACTGCTAAAATCAATCCTGAAATAAGTAACATACAGAACAAAGCAACATCTAAAAATTAAACCTCTCTTTTTCCCAGTCCATTTAAAGCTTCATTTTGAAAATATCAGGAAATGTTACTTTAGAGCAGCAGGTGGATGGCGTGCACCAGGTCAGTGAGGGAGCAACAAACGGAGACCTGTGTGCAGACAAGTCAGCCGCTTGATAATGCATGCTGGGATCTGTAGTTCTGGTTCCTTCCAAATTTGCTCCGTTCAGTTTCCTTGAGTTTTGAGCAAAAGAGTTGTACATTGGTGTACTTAAGTGTGTACGTGCTGTCATTCTAGTGGAACTCAGGTAGAACTAACATGGAGTAAAAGGTAAAATAATGGAAAAGCCCCTCACAGCATAGGTAGGACTGGAAATCATTCTCTTGGCTTTGCCCCCTCTCAGTCCCTGGCATTTGTTTGTGTCTACTGCGTGTTGTTCTGGGGTGGTCAAGATTGAATGAGTCAGAGAGTGCATGTGGAAGATGGCAGAGCCTCAAATCAGAAGGTGTACAGCTCATTGAAGAGACTGGAGGCTTCCCTCCTGGCCCTTGACAAAGATTGTTGAGGGAGGGAAGTACAAGTTTTCTGTGTTTAAGGTATAGTTATGGTTCTTTTGTGACCCAGTCTATTCTAGCACTAATACATATTCAGTGGCAGAATGCAACCGTCCTGACTGCACTGAGGGGTGGCACCGGGGAACATGTTGAGCTTCAGTGGGAGTGTGGAGGCTTGAAAGGGAAGAATACGTTGGGTAAGAGCAAAAAGCCACGTTTGGCTGAAGAGAACAGAGATAGAAGATGGAAAAGAAAGGGCTAGGTCATGGGAGCCCTCTATGCTAGGCATAGTACCTGGGACTTGATCAGGCAGGTAACTGAGCAGAGGGAGTGTGTAGGTTGTTTGTTCATATGCTATTTAAGCGGGTTCACTCAAAACCCACCCCACTCATGCTCCCCTGCCTTTTTCATTATAAGGATGATAAAGAAATGACAAGTAATAGGCTATACTGGAGTATATGAGGAAGCCATTTGTTTGAAACTAATTTGGCCTGACCTTGTTTTTTCAAAAGGGCCTGAGGTGGCCTGTAGAGCATGCATTGTAATCTGCTTTAAGAATTTACTATGTCCCGAAGACAAGAATGATTCCCCTAAAGGAAAAGATGCAAGCTCTCCCACATCAGCATTCCCTTCAGGATAAGCATCTCTCCCTAAACTAAGAATTAATTACTGAGCTGCTGTGCTCACCTGTGACCACTCACCTTGTGACCACCAACCTGCTGTGTTCACTGACCTGCTGTGCCAGCAAAGCAGTCTCATGAAGGTTGTAAAAGGGACATTCCTGTCATATGTGATGTATGCTCTTTGTTCCAACACGGTGTATAAGCATTCTGTACACCCTGGGCATTAGTCCTCAGATATGGCTCATAATAAATTCACCCTAATTTTGATTTATAGACTGATGACGGATTATTTGTCTCCACAAGGGGTGGAAAATGAAACTTTCAACTTCCTAGCCTCCTTTGTTGCTGTTGGTCAATGAAACGTGGGTTGGGCTTTCTGAGGAGGGCTTCCCTTTTGGATAGAAAGGCCTTTGGCTTTTGCTCCTTCCATTTATTTGGGGCAGTGCCTGGAATGAGGATATGATGCCTTGGGACATAGCAGCCATTTTGTGACTTGGTGTCAGGTCAGAGGCACACATTAAGGACAGTAGGAAAGAAAAGGTACCCCGTTCCTTGAAGACAGGCTTAAGACAATAGCCCTAAACCAACCCCTCTGGACTATTCACCCGAGAAAAACGAAGGGTGAAATGAAGGGAACCACAGCACCAAGGACTCAGCGTGGAAACCAGCAGCACAGTGTCTGTTACATCTGTGCTTAATAATGTGAATGATCATTAGAACTTCAATTACAGTGGGTGGCAAAAATTGCCCTTAAAGTGTTTTAAAGCCCTGACCAAGTTTCTGCTTGTGTCCACGTAAGGTCTGTGGTAAAGCTGTCACTCACTGGCCCACTGTAGCTTCTAATCTGGGGCCAGTGACGGTAATCACACCCAGCTGTGCTCCTTGCTTTACAAACAACACCTTTTCTTTGACTTTTGAGGATTTTGGAATAGACTTTTTATGAATATGGCAGTTCCTTAATCAAGAACCACTCACGTACCTCTTTCTTGATGCAGCTGTCTTCAGCCTCCTTTTGTTCACAGATCTTTGACAATTATGTTTACTCTACGACAGCCGAAGTCACGTGGTATTGCAAAGATCGGCTCACCCCTCTGTACAGTCACCAGACTAGATTCGTTCAGAGCTAGGGACCGTATCATTTTTGCCCTTACCTTCTGATCAGCTCATATTAAATGCATGAGTTATCTGTTTTTTCAGATCCTTTTAGTGTAGTCTGACCATATTACTGCTTTTTAACATTCTTGCAAGTTTCCATTGCTGATTTTCATCATTGTTCCTTCAAAATCATTCATCATATGATACTGAAACTCATATCATGAGTTAAGCAACATTCTGAGGGAGACGTCAGCAAGATGGAGAAATACACAGTCCCAGCTCTCTTTTCCCCACAGACACAGACTTACCGGCAATATATGGAGCAAAACACCTTTGTGAGGACTTCAGAAGTCACTAAACAATTTGCAGTACCCTAGTCGAGGGCAAAGCTGAGAACACCCACCCTGAAGTGGGTCAGAAGAACCCTTTCATTTTACCCACGGCCACCTTTCCTTGAAGCGAGCACAGCGCAGCCCTGCTCATGGTTTCTCCATCATGGGGATTAGGGGAAAGAGGCGAGAGGAGAATTCATGCAAAGTTCTGTCTTTTGGAGGGCTGCCCGAAGACTGGTTTGTGTCTCACCTGACCTGAGTGCTGATGGAACTAGCATGGTCTGTCACCAGAGGGCCTGCAGTGCCCCAGACAGAGGCCGGTGTGGCTCACCACCATCAGGAGAAGGTGCCCAACTCACAGCTTCATCCTCAGGAGGCAGGGAGGAACGTAGACCATGTGTCTTGTGTGCCAGTTTTTGGAGGGTTGCCATCCGGACTGGTTTCTATCTCACTTGATTTGGGGTGCTGCTGGTGAGCTGACATAATTTGGATTACTGGGGGCCAATGAGAACAAAGGAAAGTGGGATGGCTTCCTGTTGCAGCACCAAAGAACCTGCAGTACTGCAGACAGACACCAGAGGGAGCAAGAGATTATGAGCGCCTGAAAGAGAAACTGGCCAACCTCTCCAATTGGCAAATTATGCACACAAGCCTAGAGAAGTCACATCCCGCTAAAAAGATTTCAGAGGACCTCACAATCTAGCACTGGGCTGATTGACGAAGGTCTTCCCCTGTATGAAGCAGCCCACAAAGACTGGAAGAGGTGGCTGCTTCTTCAAACGCATAAAACTCAGCAAAACGTCAAAAAGCACACAAAGAAACAGAGAAACATGGCCCAATCAAAGAAACAAATTAAATCTCCAGAAATCAACTCTAAAGAAACAGTGAACTATGAATTACCTGACAAAGAATTCAAAATAATAGTTACAAAGAAACTCAAAGATCTACAAGAGAATGCTGATAGATAACTAAAGGAAATCAGGAAGAGGATTATGAACGGAATGAGAATATTAAACAGATGGGAACTATAAAAAGGAACCCAACAAATTCTGGAGCTGAAGAATACAATAACTAAACTGAAAAATTCACGAGAGGGGTTCAGTAGCAGACTTTATCAAATAGAAGAAAGAATCAACAAAGTTGAAGACAGATCATTTGAAATTATGCAGGCAGAGATGCAAAAACCAAAAAGAATAAAGAGCAGTGAAGAGAGCCTAAGGTATTTACGAGACATTAGCAAATGGACCAATATACGCATCATGGTACTTCCAGAAGGAAAGAGAAAGGGACAAAACGTTTCTATGAAGAAATAATGGCTGAAAACTTCCCAAATCTGTGGAAGGAAATGGACATCCAAATTCAAGAGTTAAGCAACATTCTACTAAACCTGATATATGAAGACTGATTATATTTTTAATGGCATTAAAGTAGTTATCACCCAGATGAACTTGCCTACTACTTCACATTACTCTTCTTCAGTGGAGGAGCAGACATAGTAAAGAATCAGACCTTCAGCTGTGTTAGTGTCTTTTTTGGGTGCAAAGAACAAACAAGACTGCCGAGGGACATGCCTACGGGAGACGATTATAGGAAGGGAAAATTTCCCCTTCACCCTAGTGAACCCTATGACAGGATGTTAAGGTAAGGGAAATTTTCCAATCCATAGACTTGAAAGTCTTGCTAGATGCAATTCATAATCTCTTCCTTTGAATGAGTCTTCTTGCCAAAGAGCCAAGAGTGCCTTGAAATCACTAACTCTTTTCTGAACCTTATGCAACTTGCTGTTTTATGTGTTTTTTCAAAGTCACATGAAACAAAAGTAATATCGGATACTTTGTAAAACCATAGTTCTTAACCTCTTGTAGGGTAATAGACCCCTCGGAGAGTATGTTAAAAGAAAGAATGGACCCTATTATCCTAGAAAAATGAATCCACACACAAAAGTGAACCTAAAATTTCAGAGGTTTTACAGACCGTGTGAAGCCATCCACAGATGCCTTATGTGTTTGTGGTGACCCCAGTGTTAGGAACATTACTTTGAAAGATATTGGTGCTGGCTGCTCATGTCTAAAATGAAAGGGTGGAATAAATGTTCGATGAGGTTCCTCCAGCTGTGAGTGAAGTGAAATAGAACATAAAGTCAAGTAACAAGCCAACCAAGTGAGAGTGCTGGTACATGGTGTGGGGTGGGTGGGCAACAGAAAAGGGAGACAGATGTCTTGCAGTTGTTACAGCAAAGGAAGATTAAGACTAGAAACTGCAGAGGTCCCAGCACCTGTGATCCTTTAACAACTTAAATCCAGAAGGCGTGTATATTTTCACAGCAAAATTCAGTCAACAAATGAGAGAGGAGAGCCAAATACAGCCTGAGTACCCCACCGAGAAATATTAACTAACTTTATGTGGAGTTGTTACTGGAGCTACTAATTAAACATTTACTGAACGTGTAAAGTATTTAAAAAGGAGTGTATAATTTTGTTAATTAAATGATGCTATATATTAATTGATGTATTATCTAAGTCACGTATGGATAACTTTACATTAATGAAATATACACACAGAGACTGGAAATTTCCTTCAATGACTTTATTATTTATAATAATATATAAAGAAATAAAACAATCCAGCTTCTAAAGTATTACCACATTCAGGAAGAAGGTATTGCTGTCACTTTTCTAAATTACTGGAATGCCTTAATTTCCTATTCCTTCATCTTCTAACTCTAGTAGCAAAGTGACAACTGAATTGAAATTAAGTTAGAGACTGACATCGCTACCAATGACAGACAAATAAAGTAACAGATACAGCCATTTCCAAACAAGGGACACCAGTCCCCAGGAAAGCGATGGGAGAGGGGTCTACTGAGTTTGGCATGTGGGCACAGCTCTTCCTGAGGACGTGTGACAGGGGACCCGATGAGGATCCACTTGCTCAACTCCAGGTTTTTGTTCGCCTGAGAAAAAAATAAAAAACAAAAGTCATCTCCTAAAAAATACACAAAAAACAAGGACGACTGGCGGTGGACAGGATGTTAAAACCGTAGAGACGTGAAGAGTGGAAAATGTCAATGTGGTCATTAACTTCCTCAGGTTTGGTCATTAAAAATGTATATTTCACTTCAGCAGAGTTGGAGAAGTTTATTCCCCATTTTCTGACAAAATGAATTGTTAAGAAAACCCTGTTGAACATAAAACCGAGAAGTAATAAAGTCTTATTCAGAATGCATCAACTGGAGATTCAAAGTGAATCAAACATTAATTAATTGAGTTTGATTTTCTTTTGACCTATTTTTAGGGAAAAAAAATCGTTGTGCTAAACAAATAGTGTGTATTTTAGAGAATATTTATCATCTTCAGAAAACTTCCCTTGAGCCTTTAAAAAGCACTACAGCTACATCTATTTCTTTATAAACAATATTTATTTTCAAATAATTATATTCATAAAAGTGAATCTAGCGTAACCACTCTTATCAAGTATTTTAAGTTGTTGAGATAATTCAGAATACCTTTTATAATTAAAATTAAAAACTGACATTAAAGTATTTTAGACTGATATATTAGAGACTATGTCCTTGAATTCTGAGTTGGTCAGTTTTTGATTTATATAATCCTCTAGACTACTCCTTTACTTATTTCACTTAAAAACAGTTACAGAGAGATCCAAATATTGACAAAAGGAATTAAACATTTGAATTTGTGGGGTCTCTCCCGTGACAGCAGCAGTGAGAGCTATCCCTCACTGTCAACGTCCACAGCATTGGGGTCTGTCCCCATGATGGCAGCAGGGAGAGCTGTCCCTCACTGTACCCTCCACGGCAGTGGGATCTGTCCCCGTGATGGCAGCAGGGAGAGCTATCCCTCTCTGTCACTCACCACGGCAGTGGGGTGTCACCTGTGATGACAGCAGGGAGAGCTGTCCCTCACTGTCAACCTCCACAGCAGTGGTTTCTGTCCCCGTGATGACAGCAGGGAGAGCTGTCCCTCTCTGTCACTCTCCACAGCAGTGGGGACACCTGGAGGGCTTCTTCCATGACACAGTTTGTGTGGGGTCCACCGCCAGTCATTCAGTGTACTGTCACTACTCAACACATATTCGTTACTAAATAAACCTTAGAATGATAAAGCATACATTATTAAGTATTTTATACTATGTCTGTAAAAGAACTGTTCTGTAAAATTTAGGTAAAATTGCAGAAAACTGTGAGGTGCTTATAAAGTGGAATAATCCACTGGGTCGTGGACTATTTACACAGGAATGGTAAAATGTGTGGGGAAGATTCTCAATGTCCATTTCTTTTGAATTATTTTGAATTCAGGTACAATATATACCTGAAAGTCACTTACAAATCAAAAGTAATGTTGCTGACGATTCTGTAAGAACGAAAGTTCCATTTTTATCCCTTGAAGTGTTCCAGGTAGGAGCTGCGACTGTCCTGCTATAGACACTAGGGCCGTTCACACTAAATACATACTAGACGACATCTTTAACACTATCTCTAATTTTTTTTAAATGAGTGGACAATAACACACACAAATATCATCTTACGTTTGACGACAGCTAGGATGTTCAGTGTGCTTTCACACACGACTCTGAGTCTGACCCTTACAAGCCTATGGATAATCTAGACGGTCAGCTGTCGTCCTCACGAGCGCACAGGCCGTCGTGTGAGGGTCCTCAGCCTGGAGACTCATTTCTGACTTTAGCTCAGTGCTGGTCCTACTACACAAAGCTGCCCCAAGGGCTGGTCAACATTCTCTTTCTTCAAATGCAACACAAGAGGTAGAAATATGGGAAAAGGTGTAGTTTGAGGAATGGATATGCAGAAATTGGATCATTGGATTTGAAAACAGTGCCTAAGATAAGCTTCAGTTTGCCAGTGAGCATCAATGCTGTATTTTCAGTATTAAGAACAAGTAGGATAACATTTACTTATTTTTACTGTGTACTGATTATATTTTTATGGTGCACATGGTTAAAATCTATTAAGACATGCTTGTATTTTTATTGGGAAGGGATCTTCTACCCTGATAGTTAAGTCATTCTTTTATAGTACTGAAGGTATCTTCACTAATATGTAAATATGTGACAATGCAAGGGTAAAATTCATATTTTTCCAGAAGCTATAATGAATAAATAGTTGAGAATACAGCAAACTAAGGAGATGTCACAGGATATATATGATCCCAATGTGTTCACTTCAAAGATAATTCTTTCTAAATTAGTGATTAACTTAGGTTTATTCTTGACTGTCACATATATAATAGTAGTCTTCAAATGTGTAAGTATATTGAGAAGTAAGATGGAAAGCATCAGGAAGTATCAGCATTTTCTACTTACTTGAAGTTTCCTGGGCCTGTTGATTTCCTCTAAGATTACATCTCAGTCACCTCCTTGCATCTTTTGATCCTCGACAGCAGCTTCTGTAGGAGTAATTCCATTAAGAACAACAGAAATATGTAAAATGCCAGCAACTAATTTTAATGGAAGAATAAACAGAACCGCTGTCAAGAATTTCCTGATAAGATACATCACATTGACATAGTATACGTAAGGAGCAGCAGATAAGTCCCCATGATACCCTCCTGATATCACACACTTGAAAGCTATAAATAACACCATCAAATTGAAAATGTTCTGTTTGGTTGCAGGGGATTTTTTTTTTTATCATTAAGATACCAATTCTTTTTAAATTTCTGAAACCCCAATAGCTATTAATTGGATATTGAGCAAAATTACATTTGGGGGCACCATAAAACAAATAATTGGGTCGTTACCATGAGGCACTAGAAACATCTTGAAGCTACAGAAATTACCAGAGCACAAAGGCAAAAAGCAGCTTCCTGTCTACATGGTCAGGCAAACAAACCCATGCTGCAGCTCTGATCTGAGATGACACAGTCAGAGGCCAAATTCTGCTTGTTGTGCCCAGTAGAGAAAGACATTTTGTGAACTGTTTGAGCATGAATCGGCAATGCTAATTTATGAGACTTTCTGCCTTTCTTAGAGACTGAAAATATCTGCTGATTCTATCCTGTAAGTCAAACTGCTTTTTATAATGATGAATTTAATAGGTATAAGCTCCATGAAAACCAACTGTTCTATCGACTCAGATGATGAGTCTGGTGAGGACGCATGAAGAACGCATGAAGATTCAGAGTGCTACTTTTTGGGCAAAATTAGATATCGTCACTTAATATTCATTCATTAAACACTTAGAGGAAGAATAAAAAGTGTTAGGAGTCAGAGGGTATCTTAAGAAATGCTCTAATACAAACCTATCCTTTTATTGATTATGAATGTGAGGACCAGAGACATTAATAACTGGCAAAATTATATTTCTAATTCAGATTCCCCCTCTGTTTAATTTCCTTTTCATTATGCTACACCACAAAGGACCTTAGGAACACTATTATATGTGGTACTATATGTAAATAAATCAATAAAAAGAGGATATGCTCTTGGGCACTGAGTACTACAATTTAAAAGGAAATACAAGGGTGGAACGGGTGGTGTAGTGGTTAAGCTCACATGCTCTGTTACGGCGGCCCAGGGTTCCCAGGTTCAGAAAGTGGGCACAGACCGACACACCACTCATCAAGCCGTGCTCTGGTGGTGTACCATATAAAGTAGAGGACGATGGGCACGGATGTTAGCCAAGGGCCGATCTTCCTCAGCAAAATGAGGAGGATTGGCAACAGATGTTAGCTCAGGGCTAATCTTCCTCATCAAAACAAAACAAAATTAAAAAAATAAAAGGAAATACAACCTTTACACAAAAACACAACAGGAATTAAAAAATAAAATTAAGAGAACCAACAGAAAACTTTGTCAAACAACTAAACACATGCACACGTTCTGAATACTCAACTTCAAATATAAGGCCATATATTTTTTATTTTTTTGGTGAGGAGGACCAGCCCTGAGCTAACATCCAATGCCAATCCTCCTCTTTTTTGCTGAGGAACACTGGCCCTGGGCTAACATCCGTGCCCATCTTCCTCTACTTTGTATAGGATGCTGCCACAGCATCGTTTTAACAAGCAGTGTGTGGGTGCACGCCCGGGATCCGAACCGGGGTACCCATGGCTGTCATAGTGGAGCGTGCACACTTAACTGCTTGTGCCACCGGGCTGGCCCCCATAAGGCCATTTTTAAGCTCGTTATATATTACTGAACAAGAAGCATCCAAAGACATATTATGTTAGTCATTGATCAGAATTGTGCTTGTTTTTAAAATCTTTGTGTGCGTAAAGAGAATTTAATAAATTTGAAATCTCTAGATGTTTGTATTTGTTTTACAAACATCAATAATAATATCTTAATATATTTTAAAAAGTTAACTAATGCAAAGAAATTTAGACAGTTTAGAAGGGAAATTTAAGCTATAGAAGTCATAGTCAATTGAGACAAAGACATACTCCTTCTCCAACTTCTTGGCATTTCTCTTCTTCTCTACGTCTACTTTCACCAGCTTGCTGCAGATATTCAACTTCTTTAGAGAGCTTAGCTGTTAAAGCAACATTTTCCTAAATTTTTTAAAGAAAAAACAAATAAAGTAATTTTAGAGAAGTTTCAAAGTCTTGTTGACTACCTTGATCTGGTAAGAACATTTTACAACAGCAAACTCGAAATATACAAAAACAGGAAAGGCACAATTTTTAACCCTAAAATGAATAGCAAATAGATATTTGATGTGAAGTATATTTGAAGCTATTGGATGGTAATGTGTAATTAGAAAACCTATAACTCTTATTTCTTAAAACTAATTTTTCCCCAATTAATAAACCATATACCTAAACAAAATGAAACATAAAGGTTGAAAAGAACAAAATGGGTAGACAAAGGGAAATGAGGAAAATGAGAAGAGACGAACAACAATATAAATATCAAAGTAGAACTGAATTCAAGGCACAAATTATTATATAACATTATTGGAGATATTCCATACTCAAGGACAGTTCTATCTAGTTGTATAAATGTATCTACTTCCTACTCAGAGAAAAAAATTATTCATATATCATACAAACATATATATAAATCTTTTTAATAAATATATTTCATTTTTTAGAGCAATTGTAGGTTTACAGAAAATTTGAGCAGAGTACACAGAGTCCCCATATACCCTTGTTCTCCTCCTAGATTCTCCTTTTACTATTATTTTATAATTTATTTATTGTGGTCACTTTGGCTTATAACATTATAAAAATTTAAGGTGTACATCATATTTCAATTTCTGTGTACACTACATCATGTTCACCACCCAAAGACTTATTACAATCCATCACCACACACATGTAACTAATCACCTCTTTCATCCTCCTTCCTCCACTCTTCCCCTCTGGTATCCACCAATCCAATCTCTCCCTATGTGTTTCTTTGTTGTGGTTTTTATCTTCTATTTATGAGTGGGATCATATGGTATTTGACTCTCTCCCTCTTAATTATTTCGCTTAGCATAGTACCATTAAGGTCCATCCATGGTGTCACAAATGGGCAGATTTCATCCATTTTTATGGCTGAGTAGTATTCCTTTGTGTATATATACCACATCTTCTCTATCCATTCTTCCCTTGACGGGCACTTAGGTTCCTTCCAAGTCTTGGCTACTGTGAATAATGCTGCAATGAACATAGCGCTGCATCTATCTTTTCAAATTAGTGTTTTCACATTCTCTGGATAAATACCCAGCAGTGGAATAGCTGGATCATATGGCAGTTCTATTCTTAATTCTTTGAGAATCTCCATACTGTTTTCTACTGTGGCTGCACCAGTTTGCACTCCCACTAGCAGTGTATGAGAGGTCCCTTGTCTCCACATCCTCTCCAACATTTATCATTTCCTGTCCTGTTAATTATAGCCATTCTGATGGCGTGAGGTGATATCTCTTTGTAGTTTTGATTTGAATTTCGCTGATAATTAGTGATGTTGAACATCTTTTCATGTGCCTGTTGACCATCTGTATATCTTCTTTAGAGAAATGTCTGTTCAGATGTTACCCTCGTTTTTTGAGTTGTTAGTTTTTGTTGTTGTTGAGATGCATGAGTTCTTTATATATTTAGGATATTAATCCCTTATTAGATACATGGCTTGCAAATATCTTCTTCCAATTGTTAGGTTCCCTTTTGTTTTATTGATGGTTTCCTTTGCTACACAGAAGGTTTTTAGTTTGATGTAGGCCCGTCTTTTTTTCTATTGTTTCCCTTGCTGGGTCAGACATGGTAATTGAAAATGTGCTGCTAAGACCAATGTCAAAGCATATACTGCCTAGGTTTTCTTCAAGAAGTTTCATGGTTTCAGGTCTTTAATCCATTTTTGAGTTCATTTCTGTGTGTGGTGTAAAAAAATGGTTTACTTTCATTCTTTTGCATGTGGCTGTCCAGTATTCCCAACAGCATTTATTGAAGAGACTTTCCCTTCTCCATTCTATGTTCTTGGTGCTCTTGTAGAAAATTAGCTGCCCATAGCTATCTGGGTTTACTTCTGGGCTCTCGATTCTGTTCTGTTGATCTCTGTGTCTGTTTTTTCTTACTACTCTCTACATCTCTCACTGAGATGCACCCAGATCATATCAGGTGTTTCTCTTTTCGCCAAAGGAATGTGCACCTTTCTGGTGATTTTAGGTTGCTTTCCAAAACAGGTGAATTTGTGTGTGGGCCCTATAAGAGCAGACTTTTCTTTCCCCTTATGTCCAATAGCTTCTCCAGAGGTATTCCCCCTTGTTGTTAGTAGCCAGCAAAGCCAAGTATTATGACACTAATCTCAGTTGTGTTGAGTTCAAAAGCTGTTTCTTGCAGTAACACTCTCCCACTCAGATACTCCACTCCTTCAGGGAAGGCTTTGTACCTTAGAATTGCTCCCAGCTGTGAAGTGTCACAGCTGGGAGGTGGTTTTTCCTCTCCCATAAGGAATTTCTGTCTCTCCCACCTCGGTCAGCATCGTCCCTTTTTGTGGGGGTTGTTTTATTTATTTATTTATTTTTTGAGGAAGATTGGCCCTGCACTAACATCTTTTGCCAATCTTCCTTTTTTTTTTTCTTCCCAAAGCACCAGTACATAGTTGTGTATCATAGTTGTACAGTTGCAGCTCTTCTATATGGGACACTGCCTCAGCATAGCTTGATGAGCGGTGAGTAGGTCCGCACCCAGGATCTGAACCAGCGAACCCCAGCCGCTGAAGTGGAACACGTGCACTTAACCGCTCTGCCACCAGGCCGGCCCCTGGAGATACTTTATATCCCATTTTCAGTTCTCTCTTAGGGGTAATTGTTCCAAGAGTAGTTGTAAATTCAGTGTGTCCATGGGAGGAGGTGAGTTCAGAGTCTGCCTATGCCACCATCTTGACATTATCTTTCTCTCCGATCATTAACATCTTGTATTAGTGTGGTATATTTGTTACAAATGATGAGCCATTATAGATACATTATTATTAACTAAAGTTCACAGTTCACGTTAGAGTTTATTCTTTGTATTATACACTCTATCGGTTTTGACAAACGTATAATGACATGTGTTCATCATTCCTGCATCATACAGATTAGTTTCACTGCCCTAAAAATCTCCTGTGCTCCACCTATCAACCCCTCCCTGCCTCCACCTGAACCCTTGGCAATCATCAATCTTCTTACTCTTTGCCTAGTTTTGCCTTTTCCAGAATGTCATACATTCTGGAGTGGGCTTTTTAAAATTATCAATATGCATTTTAATTTCCTCCATGTCTTTTTGTGGCTTGATAGCGCATTTCTTATTATTGCTGAATAAATCATTCATTTCTTTTATCGTTGTTACCACAGCCATACAATGGATTACTATTAGATATTGAATAAAAAATAAACCCATCTAAATAGGAAACCCTGGAGCTCCTTATTCCTCTAGGCTTTCCCCCCAGTCCCCATAAAAACATTTGCACACACACACAATGGTTAGCAAAGACTAAAAAGGTGCAAGCTTCCAAAAATGAGATGCTCAGCTTAAGGAGGTCAATGAGCGGGTCAGATGAGCCCATTCGTGGAAGAGCCCTCCATTTACTCAGTCACAGCACCACTAAAAGACCCTGGCTTTCTGGAGCAGATGCTGACATCAGTGACTCCCTGAGCATGTGACTGGCTGGAGCGGTGTTAATTTTGTAAGAAACTGTCCAACTGTCTTCCAAAGTGGCTGTACCATTTGCATTCCCACCAGCAATGCGTGAAAGTTCCTGGCTCCACTCCTCGCCGGCATTCAGTATTGTCAGTGTTTTGGATTTTGGCAATTATGATATTTTGTGATACTGTGGGTGTGTAGTGGTGTCTCATTGTTTTTTGATTTGCAATTTTCTAGTGACACATGAGGTGGAGCATCTTTTCATATGCTTATTTGCCATCTGTATATCTTCTGTGATGTGTATGTTCAGATCTGTTGTCTACTTTTTACTCAGATTGTTTGCTTTCTTATTATTGAATTTTAAGTGTTCTTTGTATATTTTGGATAACAGTCCTTTATTAGATATACATTTTGCAAAAATTTTCTTCCAGTCCATGGCTTGTCTTTCACAGAGCAAATGTTTTTAATTTAAATGAAGTCTAATTTATCAATGTTTTTCTTTCATAGACCATGCTTTTGGTGTTGTATATAAGTCAATGCCTAAAGATCACGTAGATTTTCTCCTATCTTATCTTTTAGCTGTTTTCTAGTTTTGTGCTTTATATTTAGGTTTATGATCAATTAAGTTACTTTTTGTGAAAGGTGTCCAGTTGTTGAGCACCATTAATTGATAAGACTATCCTTTTCCATGGAATTGCCTTTCCTCTTTTGTCAAAGATCAATTGACTATATTTTTGTCTATCTATTTCTAGGCTCTCTATTCTCTTCCATTGATCAATTTGTATACATTTTGTTTTAAAAGTTCAAAGAACTCTAAAAACATTTATTAATTTTGATGCCAAACAAAAATTTCAATATATTCTAAAAATGCAGAAATTACAGTAACTTTTGCCACAATATAATGAAATGAATTAGTATATATAACAGTTTGAAAATAATTCTTGGGTAAAAGAAATCAAAATCGGAAATGCTGACTTAGAAATGAAAGACAATGAGAATTCCATATTTCAAACATATGGCATGGGACCAAAGGTGCACTCAGGAAATACTGACAGCCTGAAACAGTTTACTAATAACCTGAAAACATACGTTCTTAGCTGACATCATCTATTTATCATATTTTATATGGATTCTGTTTCCTTGGTCTACTAGCAAAAGAATTCCTTTGAGCGTCTGATTTGAATTACATTAACTTTAGAAATTAATTTGGGAAAAACTGATGGTTGTACAGTATTTAGGCTACAATCTAGGAAATGACATCTTTCTTATTTTAAACTACATGCCCTCCTATATTTCCTTTTAGAGTTTTGTTGTTTTTTTCATATATGTTGCCAAATTTTTTGTTAAGGTTAGTCACTTGAGCATTTTATTTTAGATTTTATTCCCGTTATAAATAAGATCATTTTCTCCTATAGTGCAGGATGTCCCTAAAGTTCTAGCACAGGTTAAATTGTTAACAAATTCACTGCTACTTTATCTAAATAATTTGTAAAGCTACAACAGAGGAAACGTATTAAGATTTAAACAAAACTGTTAATGATTCATTTGTTCATATTACTTTCTTCTATATTCACGTAATAAACCCTACATTATATTGGACAGCTATCCAGGCAAATTAAAATAATGGTGAATAGGGTAAAAGTTAATATATTTACATTTTATTATGCCAAGTCTTGAGTTAAATACACTTTCTTGCATTTTATAGAATATTTAGAAAATATACAGAAACAAATTCTTAAATATTCAAACTGTATAAAGATTTTATGGATACCCTGTGATTTGCTTTCTTTCCCCATGGGCGCTGTACAATGGCAAACCCTATTATAGTATCTCAATGGCTACTTATAGTACGCAGGAAAGATAGTTATCTCTCTGTAGATACCTGTCTCAATCTATACTGAGCGTGGAGAAATTTGTGGCTCACTCCCTCTTTCTTGAAACACTACCTCCACTTATATCAAGGACCTGGACCCACTCTCTCTTGCTCACCCCCCTTTCTCTTTCACTCACTGGCTGCTCCATTTCAGTGTCTTTTGTTTACCACACATCTCTTCTCCATGATGCAGTCTTCATCCAGTCTCATGATTTTTATATGCTGATGATTCCCCAAATTTATACCTCAAGTCTAGATCTCGTTCAGACTCATACATCCAGTTGCCTAAGTCACATCTCAACCTGGGTGTCCCCAGTAGGCATTTCAAATTCAACATGTCCAAAACTGAACTCTGATTCTGCTTCCCTGGTTTCAGACTTGCTCTTCTGGCAGTCTCTCCCATTTCCATAAATGGCAAGTCTATCCTTGCGGCTGCTCAGACCAAAAACTTTGGCATCATCTCTGACTCCAGGAAATATGAGAGGTACGTTTTGCTTTCTGTTTGATAAATGAAATCTAAATATTCTGCAAAAACCAAAAGAAAAAGAGGGGTCTGCCTGGTCTCTTAGTGGTTAAGTTCATGTACTCTACTTTGGTGGCCCGAGGTTTGCAGGTTTGGATCCTGAGCATGGACCTACACATTGCTTATCAAACCATGCTGTGGTGGCATCCCACATACAAAATAGAGGAAGATGGGCACAGATGTTAGCCCAAGGCCAATCTTCCTCAGCAAAAAGAGAAGGATGGGTAACAGATGTGAGCTCAGGGCTACTCTTCCTCACCAAAGAAATAAAAAAAGAAATATGAGAGGAAGAGATGTGTGCTACTTCTGGGCCAAAGACTTTAAGAGTAGAGATTTTGAGACAATTTTCAGCTTCTCCATCTTGTCTCTTTTCTGTGAGCCTGATCATGGACAGCACACAACTTGGCTTTAACCATGCAGATGAAAATAGCACCGAGGGAGTGGTGGAGAAACAAGATGGGAGAATGTGACCCTCTGAATGATTAGGTGGAATGGAGACACTCGCCAACCTGGAACTCACACTTTTATGTGTGAAATAAGCTATTTTGTTTGAGCCATTGCATTTTTGCTTGCCTTTGTTGTAGCAGCTGGCACATCACTAACAAACACACTCTCCTGGATACTATTTTCAAAGGGCAGCCCTTAAAAAATTAAGTCAGACCATATCCTTTTGCTAAAATCCTCTGATGACTTCCCATCTCACCCAGAATAAAACCGAAAGTACTTACAACAGCTTCTAAGACCCTTTATGATTTGGCTCTCTGCTACTTCTATTTCCCCCTCTATCCCTTGCCCACTCTGCTCAGGAGATGCTGGATTTCTGGCTGTCTCCTTGAACATGTCTCAACTACTTGCATGTCAGGGCCTTTGCATTTGTTACTTCCTTTGTCTAGGAGGCCCTTCTCTCCCAGACAGCTCACCCTGTCACCTCATCATCCTAATACTGTGGCTCTCCTCAACTCCCCTTGCAAAATCACATTCCTACTCTCACACACCCCCTCTCACCCAGCACCTCTATAACCCTGTGTGGCTTAATGATTTTACATTGCACTTTTCCCACCATTTGACCCAAATATATACTTGTTTATTTTCTGACTTCCTGAATCAGAATGTAAGCCTCTTGAAGGAGGCTTTATTTTTCTCCATTGCTGTTCACATGTCATCTAGAACAATGACTAACACATAGCAGGTACTCAACAAATGTGTGCTGAATAAATAAAAATGTGATAATTTAATTATCTGAAATATTAATTACTCTTAAAGATGCTAAAGCCTTACAATTGATTTTCTTGGTTTTTGGTTCTAACTGCAACTGTCTAAAAACAAAATTAAAATTATTTTCTCTTGCCTCTCTGTTTCATGTCTCATTGAATGGACCACAATTTTCAGAACGATGTTAAATAATGAAAAGAGCAGACATTCTTGACTTGTTCCGAATTTTGGAATGAAAAGACAACTGAAGCAGGAACAGTGAAGTGAAATATCTATTAGGGTCTGATCCAAGTAACAGAGGAGTGGGAAGTGGCTGGGGCTAAAATGAGAGGGAGGAAGGATGTGATGAAGGAGGGTGTGCCTGGTGTAATGGCACACAACTGAAAAACATTTAAACTACGTTCTTTCTAGAGAAAAATGTCAGATTCAGCCCATAGGCTACCAGGGGATTAAGTAGGGCAAAAAAAAGAATTGTAAAATGTACTTATCTAACAGTGTGAAATATTTAGATAAGAAGCATTTTCTTTGAAAAATAAAAATATATATTTTTAAATGTAAAGATTATTTAGGTTTTTTAAAAATAACTTTTTTAGGAAGATAAAAGTAATCATTATTTTGCATGAAAAGATACTCTTGCATTTAATTTTCAAGTTGTCACTTGCTTTTTTGAAGCTTGATTATAGAACTTCAGACGTAAAAGATCAGAGTCCCATACTATCTGCCAAGCTCAACAATAAAAGAAAGAATCTCTTTCATCTATAAAATGAATTTGTTCTTACCTCAAGGTTTTGGACAATTGCTTTTGCTTTTATCAGGTACTTATTTGTATCATCAACTTTCAAAAGCATTTTATCATTTTATCTATGGCATCATTAGTCATCTCTTGTTCTCTCTGCATCTCTATAATCTTCTCTTTTTTGTCCTTGGCACTTTTTCTTGCTTCATGGAGTGCAGTTTCCAGCTCTTGAATTTTCTATTAAAAAAACACACATATATAAGGTCTGCCTTTGAGACAGAATCACAGTGTACAAGTTTAAGACAAAGGTGATCATATACGGGTATTAACTTTTCAGATTGCATTAACAAAGCATAGAAGAGAAGCCGAATGACACTCAATTTACATAGTTATTCTTTTTTTCATTTAGAAGCTGATGATTTTGGGACTAAAAAATGGCCCGGTTTTACATAAGCATTGGTGTTTATTTTATTTACTAGTTACCATGGTGCTAAGCATATTAAATAGGCACTTACATTTTAAATTAACATTAGTCACACAAAGTACACTTGTTAATTGACTCTTTAGAGTAATACATGTAACATATCTTTCTCTTTCTTTTTATTACCTAGTTTTTACATTGAAAAATACAAGTATGTGGAAAAATTCAAAGGGACATAAGGAAGAGTAAGTTTCCCCACCTCAGAACCCACACTAACTCTCAAGCGATGACTACTCAACTCTTTCAAGAGTATCCTTCTGCAAATTTAAGTATCTAAGAATATGTGAAAATACAGTTTATACAAACAGTAAGTCATACACACAATAGTGTGTAAGAAGAAAGTACACACAAAATAGTGTATAAGGAGAAAGTGCCAAAACAGGACTGTATTTGAACATCAAGAAGAGAGAAATCATGACTACAGAAGAAGTACTCAACTTTAACGTAGACAAAGAAGACGTTTAAATTGTTAATGATTTTGTTTACCTTGGTTCAGTCATCAATCTAAATGGAGACTGTAGTCCAGAAACCAAGAGAAGACTGAGACTCAGAAGGGCAGCAACGAAAGAATTAGGAGAGATCGAGTGTAAGGAAGGGAAATTAGACACTAAGGCCAAGATTATCCACACTCTCATACTATCAATTACTATGTATTGGTGTGAAAGCTGGAGTGTGAAGAAGGCTCACAGGAAAAAAAACTGGATTCATTTGAAATATGGTGTTGGAGGAGAGCTCTACGGATACCCTGGACTGCCGGAAAGATGAACAAGTGGGTCCTAGAGCAAATTAAGCCTGAGCTATCGCTGGAGGAAAAAGATGAAACTGAGGCTGCCCTACTTTGGGCACATCATGAGAAGGCAGGAATCTTTGGAAAAGACAATAACACTGGGAAAAGCAGAAGGCAGCAGGAAAAGAGGAAGACCAAATATGAAATGGATTGACTTCATAAAGAAGCCAAAGGCATGAGTCTATAGGAGCTGAGGAGGGCTGTTGAGGAGGATATTGCTGACATTACTCATTTATAGGGTCGCCAGGAGTCAGAGCTGACTTGATGGTACATAACAACAAATATATAGTTCTGTTTTATTTGCTGTTGTTCATTTATTTATTTATTTATTTTGCTGAGGGAGATTAGCCCTGAGATAACATCTGTGCCAATCTTCATCCATTTTATACGAGTGATGTAGGTCTACACCCTGGATCCAAACCACAAACCTGGGCCACCAGAGCGGAGTCACCTGAACTTAACCACGTGGCCATTGGGCCCCTGCTTTTAAATTTTTTTTTTAACTTGAAAATGCATTTTTCAGATCTTGTTCAATATCAACCCACAGATATCTCATAATTTTGTTTTCATGGATACATACATCCTGTTTCATGGAGGTATTATAAACTAATTAACCTGTCACCTACCAATGAACATTTAAATTATTTCCAGTTTTTTATACGTACACAAATACCTGATTTCAAACACCTGAATTCGTTCATATGTATAAGATTATTCACATACACACACATGCAGGTTTTCCTGGAAAATGTCTGTTTCTTTCGGTCCACCCAGAACTTATTTGTGTTTAATGAATGAAGTAGGAGTCCAGACTTATGTTTTCAAGATGGCTAGCTGGTTGTTCTGATGCAAACACTAAGTAAACCATCGTTTCCCTACTGAGTTGACTGCTACCACTATCATACACTAAGTTCTCATACTCATTTGAGTGTACTCCCGAACACTCTACTCTGTTCCATTCCTCTATTTCTACATCACCACCAAACTACTCTATGCTACTCTAATTTGGCATAATTATCAAACTAATAGCATATG
The DNA here is from genome assembly GCF_020826845.1 of Diceros bicornis minor. Lineage (NCBI taxonomy): Eukaryota > Metazoa > Chordata > Mammalia > Perissodactyla > Rhinocerotidae > Diceros > Diceros bicornis. The sequence continues at coordinate 2,552,985 of NW_026690901.1, read as the reverse complement.
ATTTACTCTCTGATGGGGTATTCTTATTTCTTCAAGGCTTTCATGAAGTTTCTTAGTCAAATGTAAGTTATCCATTTCCACACTATGCATGGAGAAATTTTGGCCTCAAATTACTTCTTGAATCGTTCCATTTCATTCACTTTTTAAATGAGTTTTATTGACATATTGCATTTTAAGAAGCTGAAGTTCTTTTTTCTGAAGTTCTTGGATCTTGAGATAAGTATAAAACAAGTTAGAATGTAAACAGAATTCCTTCAAGGAAGGAAAACAGTGTCTATTTGTTACATACGCGCACATACCTATGTCTACATATCAACTTCTATCTCCTTTCTCATTTGACAAATAATTTCAGACAAAATTTCTCCCGAAAGAACAAAACACATACCTTTTTATGTAATTCATCTTTTGATTTATTTAAATCATGTTGAATACTTGAAATTTGTCTTGGTTTTCTGAAACTCTTTCTCTCAACTTATCAATAGTTTCTTGGTGTTCTTTCAAATGCATACGAGCAATTTTTAGTTCTTGTTGTGTTTCTAGATCCTTTATTATTAGCAGAAATTGAGAAACATGATAATATAAAGACACATTACCTTTTCTTAATGATGAACTAGGTAAACAGTCTTAAGAAATGCATGTTCATAGTTAAAAACCACCACCACACCACCCCAAATCAGAACAGTACAGAAGGATATCAAGTAAAACTTCCTGTCTCTCCCCTCACCCATCCCAGTCCTGCTTCCTGTTGAACTGGGCCTCTTTCTCTTCTCCTTTCAGACCACTTGCACAGCTTTCTGGATCAATGTCACATAAAAAGTGCCCCATTCTTATGCTTAGTATTCCATTATACAGACAAACCCCACTTAGCCAGTGCCTTATGGCAGACACTTGGATTGCTTCTAGAGTCTGTTCACCACAAACAGTATTGCAGAGAATGCTGCTGTATTTCTGCCCAAATGTGTGAATATATTGGTAGGATAAGTTGCTAAAGTATAAGTGCCTTAACAAATGTATATGCTGAAACATTTTTAATAAGATATTGTCAAACTGTCTCCCTAAAAGGTTATAACTTACATTTTCACCAACAGTACCATTGATTTAAAAGAGAAGGAGGCTTCTTGTATTTAAAACATGTTTACTGGATAGGAAGAAAGAGCATAACTCACTCTAACTATGGTTTCTTGTAGGTTTGCCTTGAGTTGGTGTCTCTCCAGTTTGAGATTCTCTTTTACTACTCTTAGACTATCTCTTTCTTTCATTACAGATTTCATTTCTTCAAGGTTTTCATGAAGTTTCTGAGCCAGCTGTGAGTTCTCCATTTCCATTTTATCCAGAGTTAAATTTTGGGTCTTGAATTGTTTCTTCAATTTCTCTATTTCAGATATTTTTTTCTGTGTCTCACTGACATCTTCTTTTAACTTAAAAAGTTGATGTTCATTTGTCTTAAGTTCTTGGATCTTAAGATAATCATAAAATAACATGTTAGGATACAGATGGTTTTTAAGGGAAGTATCAAGAATAGTTTCTAAATTGATTAAAACAATAGGCTTCCATGTGACTCAATATACTGCATAATTCCACACAGAATTTACTTTCTTTTGAGGTATAATATACATAAGCACACTAATCTCAAGTGTATAGCTCAATTATTCCTGACATATGTATACGTCTATGTAATTACAGCCCAGATTAAAATACAGAACATTTCTAGCACCCCATGAGTTTCCTGGGTGCCCCCTTACTCCAGCCAACCACTATTCTGACCTTGATCATCCTAGATGAGTTTGCCTGTTTTTGAACTTACCAATCACAATGTATGTATCCGTTCTCCTGTTGATAGGCATTTGAGTTGTTTTCAGTTTTTCACTATTATGATTAGAGCTGCTATGAACATTCTTGTACACATCTTTATGTGGAAGTATGCATTCTTTTCTCTTAGGTACATACTCGTATATGCTGGGCCACAGGCTGGTATACGTTCAGTGTGAGTAAACACGGTCAAACTGTTTTCCAATGTGGCTAAACTATTTTACATCCCCAAAGGATTTTAGGCACAAATAAGTCAGATATCCAATCAAATAAGCCTCCCTTCCCCCAATACCTTTTCTTGTAATTTAGCATTTGAATTTTCTAAATCCATCTGCATATTTGATATTTCATCTGTCTTCTCAGAAACAATCCCTCTGAGTTGATCAATAATTTCCTGGTGCTCTTTCAGATGCATGTGAGCAATTCTTAGTTCCTCTTGTTTTTCCAGATTCTTAATTAGAGAATTTTAATAACAGTGATGTATCTTAATTTTAACTAGTATTTTCTTAATGAAAATGGTATATTTTCTTAGTAAAAATAATAAAACTATTACTTCTTAATCTACATCTTTGTTGTTAGAAAGTTACAAGCTTATCCCCCCGTCCCTACCTCCCCACAACCAACTCTTAATTCCCAAAGACAAACATATTACATACGTACTATTCTACAGCTTGCTTTTCCACCTAAGGGTTATTTTGGGCTTCCATATTAGGACGTGCAAATCTATTCCATGGTTTTATTATGTCCTGCATAGTATTCTGACATAGTGCTTGCGTTTACCCAGTTTCCTTCTGATGGACATTTAGATTGTTTCCCATTTTTTATTACAAATTGCTACAATGAACAACCTTGTGGTGTGTATTTCTGTATGTGTGTATAAACATAAATATGTGTTTATCTTAACAATTGATTAAGTGTACATATAGGATAAAGTCTATAAAGGAAATAATGGTTGCAGAATTTAAAATTTTCAAGTATACCAAACTATGTGCCTAAAAGGTATATCAGTTCATGCACACTAACAGTACCCCTCATTTCAAAGAAGGCTCACTGCTGTCAGAAAACCCCATGTCTCCTCACTAGGGTGGGGAATGAGTGTAACTTACTTTAGCTTCCAGCTCCCTCAGGATTTCACTGAGCTGGTCTCGCTCCATTTTGAGGGTTTCCTCCACTCTTCTGAGGCCATCTCTTTCCTTAGTAACAAGTTTTATTTCTTCAAGGTTTTCAAGATGTTTCTGAGTCAACCTGAACTTCTCTGCTTCTATACTTTCCAGGGTTGAATTCTGGACCTCTAATTGCTTCCTAAATTGCTCTGTTTGATGCGCATTTTCCCTGAGATCATTTTTTGCCTCAAGAAGTTGATGTTCTTTCTCCTGAAGTTCTTGGATCTTGAGATAATCATACAATAAATTATGATATAGACAGATATTGATAGAAAGCTAAATAATAGTTTCTAAATTAATTAAGGCAAGTAAAGACAAATCTTTACTTGTCTTCAATTTTAGGCTAATTCATATCCTGTTTCTTTACACAAACGACCCGATTCAAACTGTCAGTTACTCAGATAACAACCGAATGTGATCTTATTTGGAAATAGGGTTTTTGCAGATGTAATTTCTTAAGGAATGAGAGGCTCTCCTAACTGGACTAGGGTGGGCCCTAAATCCAATGAGAGTGTCCTTATAAGAGATAGGAAAGGACACGCAGAGACACAGAGAAGATCATGTGAAGATGGAGACAGAGATGGGAGTGATGGAGCTACAAGCCAAGGAATACCGAGGACAGCTGGGAGCCAAGGATAGCAAGAGGCCAAGAAGGACCCTTCTCTAGAGACTTCGGAGGCAGCATGGTCTTCCGACATCTTGGTTTTGGACTTCCAGGATCCGGAAATGTGGCAGAATAAATTTCTGCTGTTTTTAAGCCACCGAATTTATGGTAATTTGACACAGAAGTCCTAAGAAACTAGCATAGAGTCACTAGGTAAATCAAGGAGGCAAAGTGAATATGAGAAAAATTTAAAAAGAAACTGACTAAATATACAGATGTAGCTGTCAAACTGTAATTCCTCATCTCTTAAAATCTTTTTGGATAATTTATTTTTACTTCCAACAAGGTCTTTAGGGGGTGGCCCACACAAACATTGAGGCATTAACTTTTACATAAGGCTATTGATTTTACTTCTTTAGGAAGAGAATGAAATAGACAGGAGGTTTCAGTAAATTCAGTTAGGTTATAGTCAAAGGGATGAGAATTACGAGAACCCATGTTAAGAAAGCATCATTCAACAGAAGCACAATGGAAACAGCAATGTATTATTTATAATGCAAGTGGTACTGTTCTTAGAAGAAATAGAAAGATCTCAGTGGATGCCTTTTAGAATTACTGGAGCAGTACAAATGTTACAAGAGTCTTAGCTCTTATGCAAATATACTATGACAGCACCTTACTTCCATTAAGGAAATGATTCAGGAAATTGCAAACGTCTAAGGGATGGCAATAGTGACAAATCTTACATTTTAGAGAATGCCTAATACAGGTCTATAAGGGCAGGGGCTTTGTTTTATTGACTAATGTATCTCAAGCACCCAGAGCAGAGCCTGGCCCATGGCATTGTTCAATAAATATCTGATGAGTGAATATATCATGAGTAGTTTAGATGAACCAAGCCCCCCTCTTATCTAAAGACTCCAGGATAATGTAATCCTCACAAAGGACAACAGCAACATCTTCGTGTGAGCTGAAACTGTCCAAAACATTAGCAGTGAGATCTGACCATCTGGGAGGCATATGCTATTTCTGGAATTTAGGTCTACTGGGATAAAAATTTATTACCAAAAAAAGTTGAGTCAGGAAATATGGCCAGGAAGGTAACTTTAAAAATTCACCTTTTCCTTTAGCTTTTCTTCAGCTTCTGCCAGTTTCTCACAGGTCCTATAAAGCTCTTCCTCTTTCTTTATGGTATGGTTCTTTTCTTGTACAACTATCTCTTGTTGCTTTTTAAGCTCACCTCCAAGAATTCTTAATTCTTCTTGGTTTTCAGTGGCCTAAAATTTTTTAAAGTTGACATTAAAATAAATACTAGGTTACATTTAAGAAATCAGATAAAAATCAGCATTTACCTCAGCCTGAAGATGGAGGAATCATGGCAAAGTATATTGGAAAAGACCTATTGAAAAAGAACATAAGTCTTTATTTTAATCATGTAAATGCCAAGAATCTGCTTTCTTATGCTGTTTCTTTATTGCTCAATGTACATTCGCAGCATGAGAATTAGAACTGGATCTAACATTCCATCATGAGAGGTTTGCTTGTTTTCTACCCCTAAGCCAAAAGAGACCATCTCTGCACTTTCATCGACTGATGATGAGACTCTAGATATGGGCTTTTCATACACTGGGATGGCTTGTTTTGGGGCATTGATTTTGAGCAAGCTCGAAATAGCAACTGTCCTTTGCTAGCATGACTTGGGCTAATCTTACTTATTATCTTTAAAAAGTGACATTCTCCAGTATCAAGACCAAAAAACATTACAAGCCAGAGATTGAGAAGAGAATATGACCTTTGTTTGTATTCTTATTTACATTCATATCTTTTGAGCAAACAGACAATCCCAAGAGACATGAAAAATTACACAAAAGGTCAAGTTCTACTGTGATCCACAGCAAACTTTTCAAAATATTAATTTCTATCTATTACACATTATATTGCCCCTAAATATAAAAATAAAGCCTAAAGTAGGTTTGAAGATACTGGCAAATATTAACAACAAGCAAACATGAAATTAGAGAAAACTACAACAGCATAAATACAAGAGAAACATTTAGGAACAAATTAACAAAATACGTACAAGACCCGTACACTGAAACCTATACAACACATCACTGAGAGAACAGAGAGTTTATAGAAAGATACACAATAAGCACATGAATGATGCCCAATATCTTTAGTCATTGGGGAAAGGCAATTTAAAACAATGAGGTTACACCCAATAGAAGTGCTTAGAATTAAAAACACCAATAATATGAAGCTTTAGTGAGGATGTGGAGCCATCAGAATTCCCTTAATTTGCTGATGAGAATTAAAATGGTACAACTACTTTGGAATTGAGTCTAGTAAACTCTCATCAAGTTAAATATACATGTCCCTATGACACAGCTATTCCATTCAGATACTTACCCTAGAGAAATAAAAAATATGCGTTCATAAAAAGATTAGTATAAGAATGTTTACAGCAGCTTTATTCAAGAGTCAAATAGCGGCAATGAATCAAATTTCCAACAATAGGAGAAAAACTAAGCAAACTGTGGCCCATTCATACCATGGAATAGTACCCAGCAATAAAAAGGCATGTAGAAAGAAGTGAGACACAGAAGAGCACATGCTGTGTGATTCTATTTGTGTGAAGTTCTAGAAGAGACATGGTGATCTGAGGTGGAGAAACATCAGGATACTGACTCTACGGGGCAGAGGGTGAGGTGAGGATTGACAGGTGGAGGTGTGAGGGAACTTCTTGTGGGTGGAAGTGTTCTGTATCTTGACTGGGGTGGACAGTACATAGGGGGACACATTTGTCAAAAGTCATCAGACTTTACACTTGCAGCAGATACATTTATTGCATGTAAACGATACCTCAATAAAGTTGTAAAAACCCGAGACACAAAGATAAAAACACACTACCAAGTACCCGGTGCTGAACTCACCCTGTCAGTACTCTCCCTCACGTCAGTCTTCAGTTGCTCCTTTTCTGCGGTAACACACTCTAACATTTGTCGCAGCTCTTTTTTCTCCTGTATCAAAGAAAATATTTTTCTCTGTTGTTCAATCAGCTCATTATCAACATCTGCAATCAACACTTGGGTTTTTTTGGCTTCCAAATTCTGCTTTCTATCTATGTCAACCATCTCAAATATAAATACATTAGAGAATAATTTCTTAGTTTTAATAATAACAAAATAGCCAACACATATTACTTATTAAGTACCAGGCACTATTTTCATATACTGACACATTTAATCTTCACTATAACCTTATGAGGTAGGTACTATTATTATCTCCATTTGACAGGTGAGGAGACTGAATCCGACAGAGGACAGGTCATTTGCCCACAGTCACTCAGAGACGTAGAGTCATGCTGTGAGCCCAGTGCTCTGGCTCCAGAGTTTGTGCTCTTGTGCCTGTGTACTGAGAAGAGCTACCTGGACAGCTACAGATGACCCACACTCACCTTCACGTCTGACAGGTTAACCTGACTTTGTGAAGGAGTGAGCCACCTTAAACTCTCCCCCTCTTTCTTTCCTTCAAAAGCTGGAAATTGTAACCTCTTCCCTACTCCCAACAAATCTTTATTTTCAGAGTTTTATGATATATAAGAAGGCAAAAGAGTTTTGTTAGAAACATATTTCATATCATAGTAGCATAATACATGTTTTCTTAATTTACACTTTCCACACACTGCTTAAGAAAAACACCTCATGTCAACTCATTTATCCATAAATAAGGCTGAACCAGAGGTAACAGAATACGTGGACTGCTTGGTAAAAGGAGACAAAACTGACATTACAAGCATAGGTATGAAATTACGGTATCACCATATAATCCTACACTACCCCAGTAAAAACACTCAGCTCCATGTTGGCCACAGATGTTTGAAAAAGTTGTTATAATAATCTATATTTTCATTAGAAAAAAAAGAAAAAGAAGAAAAATAATCTAATGACACTAACTTCACACAATCACTATTAGAATTCTGGAATACTTCCTTCCAGATTTTTTTCCATTAAATTTTTTTTAACATTGCAATTATGATTCATTTACTTATACATAACCTCCTTTTTTACGTTTACTTTTCCACTTAGATTAGATGATATGCATTTTCCCAAGCTGTTACATCATCTTCAAATTATAATTTTTAGTAGCTGCTCGATTCTCTAGACTGGATATGGACAAAACATATTTGACTTACCTACCCCCTTACTGTTGGCAATAGGCACGAGTTTATAACAAAGATGAGCACAGAGCTAACTACTAAGTACATAAGAAATTAACATTTGGAACACACAATCTTGGGGACTAGTCTGTCAGATACTACAATTCAGAATCTTGCATCTTTTTCCTATATATCGGAATATACACAGAAACAAAGCAGAGTGAGACAAAGTTCAAAACTGAACTCAGCCTAGAAAGTATTTCAGCTACCAAGGTTATGAGCAAATCTAATAGCTCTAATCATTAAAGAAAAAAAATTGTGTTCTTTATATGAGAATAAGACAACTAATCACAAAGTTTGAAATTTCTGTTGAGATACACCAGAGAATCTCACTTGCAGAGAGAGACACATCAAGCTGGACTGAAAACGGGAAATCGAAGTGGATTCATGATAGACCTACTAGTGCAGACCTCTGGTGCCCTGAAAAACAGAGGGATGACAGAAATGCCCAGACCCACTTCTTTATCCACATGGGTGATTCCAGCATGAACATATCACAAGACCAAGCTGATCGCGGCCTCCCATCCCAGATTTCAGAAACCTGGATGAACAAAATGGCCCCAGAGAATGCCCAGTCAGACCCTTTTATCAACACAGATGATTCCAGCATGAACATAATACCACAGATCGGCTCGTCACAGTGAGTGTAACTCCCCTTTCCCCTCACTCCTCCTCTACTGCCCTTTCTCAGGGGGCCCTGTGCCTGCATTTTACATTTGTTTAAAAGCAGCTACTGATTGTTATATCTTATTTTCAAAATTCTATTTAAAGAAACATTCTCCTCATAAAAGTGGAAATTATAAATTTTAAAGCAAGGTTAAGTGCCTTTGGCCCATGGTTGATCTAAATTATAGATAAGCTGAGAACACAAGATACAAAGCAAGTGAAAATGCTTCCTAGGAGAAAATGACTGAAGCATAGGCATAGAGGAGGAGAAAGCTCCTTTTCCAAGGCAAGAATAATGTACCCCAGGGTAAATGGGGAAAAAAAGAAGATCGTTATATAAGGAATAGTATATAAATGTATATATAAGTTTATTTACATAAGTTGGATCTCACTGAATTATTCTGTAGTATGCATTTGCTTTTATTTAACAGTGTGTCCTGGAGACTTTTCCATCTGTATATAATGTCTACTTTAAAAAATTTACATAACTACAAAATTCAGTTATATTTCTATACATTAACAATAAACAATTAAAAAGGAAATTGAGAAAACAATCCATTTACAATAGCACCAAAAAGAATAAAATATAAAGGAATAAAATTATCCAAGAATGCAAAGACGTGTACAATGAAAACTACAAAATGTATCTGAAATAAATTAAAGCAGCAGCAAATACACGGAAAGACATCTATGTTCATGGATAGGAAGACTTTGTATTGTTAAGATGTCAACACCACCCAAAGTGATCTCCAAATTGAATGCAATTCCTATAAAATCCTAACAGTGTTTGCAGAGATAGAAGAATCCACCCTGAAATCCACATGGAATCTCAAGGGGCTCCAAACAGCCAAGTCAATCTTGAAAAAGAACAGAGCTGAGGCCTGAAACTTCTTGATTTAAAAACTTACGACAAAGCTGTATTAATCAAAACAGTGCAGTACTGGCACAAAGACAGACATGCAGGCCAATGAAATAGAATATAGAGCCCCAAAATAAACCTTTGCATATATGGTCAAATAATCTTTCACAAGGATGTCAAGCCCACTCAATAGGAAAGGACAGTCTCTTCAACAAATGGTGTTGGGCAAACTGGCTATGTCACACAGAAGAATGAAGTTGGGCCCTTACTTTACATCATATAAAAAATTAACTGAAAATGGATCAAAAGCCTAATCATAAGAACTAAAACTATAAGACTCTTAGAAGAAAACATGAGAGGAAAACATCGTCACACGTGTCTTGTCAATGATTTCTTGGATATGAAACCAAAAGCACAGGCAACAAAAACCAAAATAGATAAGTGGACTATATAAAAATTAAAAACTTATGTGCATCAAGGGACACAATCAACAGAGTAAAAAGGCAAGCTATGGAATGGGTGGAAAGATTTGCAAGTCATACAACTGATAAAGGGTTAATATCCAGACTGCATAAAGAAATTCTACAACTCAACAACAAAAGAAAAAAACCCAATTTAGGGCCTGGCCCGATGGCTGAGTGGTTAAAGTTCTGTGTGCTCTGTTTTTGTGGCCCGGGTTGATGGGCTCATATCCAAGCCGCACAACTAATCCGCTCACCAACTATGCTGTTCGGGTGTCCCGCATCCAAAAACATAAAGGACAATTGCCGTGGATGTTATCTCAGGGTTAATCTTCCTCAAGCAAAACGAGTAGAATGGGCAACAGATGTCAGCTCACGGAGAATCTTGCTCAGGAAAAAAAAGAAAAAGATCCCATTTAAAATTGTAAAAAATAAATAAATAAAGCACTTAGGGATAAATGTAGAATTCTAAAAAAAAAAACAATTTAAAAATGGGCAAAAGGGGAGTGACATCAGCATCATGGCAGAGTGAACTCTTCTCCGATAGGATACAATAAAAGAGACAGTCACAGACCAAGAAGGGTCACTCACACAGCACAAAGGGACATTGGAGAGTCCCACACTGCTGCATATCTGAGAGTGGACATGCTGGGGCCCCCCGAGGAGGTGGGGAGAAGTAAGGAGAAATCCTCCCCCTCCCCATCAGATCGGTGACTCGGGTCTGTGAGGCTCACAAAGGGGGGTGTGGCTGCCTTCTGCAGGGAAACTGTAGCCCGTCAAGCTCTCTCAGCCAGTGGGAAACTCCCACACAGAGGACTCAGAACTGCTGCAGGGGTGCATCAACATTTGAGGACCCCAAGAGAGAAGATAATGAAAGGCGAGTGAGAAGCCCCCCCAGGGACTGGGAGCACAAAAGAGAGAACCCTTCCCAACCACATGCCCGACGCTGCAGCTCTGCTGATCAGTCAGAGCAGCCACAGCACAGGCAGCCAGGGAGCACCAGCAGCCGCGGAGCACAGGGCGCTCAGATTACACAGCCCTTGACCCTTACCCAGTGGCAGGAGGGGGAAAATGCAACCAGATATTTCCAGTGTGAGGAAAAACACAGTGACTACAGCAACCACGTTGCAAAAGTACATTAAATTGCCATACCAGAAGGAAAATGACAAGCACCCAGAAATCAACCCTGAAGGCACAGAAATTCATAACCTAAATGACAGAGAATTCAAAATAGCTATCATAAAAAAGCTCAACGAAATACATGAAAACACAGAAAAGCAATTCAACAAGATAAGGAGTTTCTTCACAAAAGAGATTGAAATCATAAAGAAAAACCAATCAGTATTGATAGAGATGAAGAACACAACAGAGGATATAAAGGAGAGTCTGAGATCTTTAAAGAACTGAGCTGACAATACGGAGGAAAGAATTAGCATTATCGAGGATAGGAATACAGATATGCTCCAGATGGAGGAGGAGAGAGAATTAAGACTAAAAAGAAATGAAGAAAGTCTCCAAGAAATATCCTACTCAATTAGAAAATCTAACATAAGAATTATAGGCATTCCTGAGGGAGAAGAGAGGGAAAAAGGAACAGAGAGACTATTCAAGGAAATAATAGCTGAGAACTTCCCAAATCTGGGGAAGGAGCAGGAAATACCAGTAAGTGAAGCCAATATGTCTCCTAAATATGTCAACAGGCAAAGGCCCTCTCCAAGGCATATAGTAGTAAAGCTGGCAAAAGTTAATGACAAAGAAACAATATTAAGGGCAGCTAGACCAAAACAAAAATTAATGTACAGAGGAATTCCCATCAGGCTCTCAGCAGATTTCTAAACAGAAGCTTACTGGCTAGGAGAGACTGGAATGATATATTCAAAATCCTAAAAGACAATACCTTTCAGCCAAGAATACTCTATCCAGTGAAAATACCCTTCAAATATGGTGGAGAAATAACAATTTTCCCAGATAAACAAAAACTAAGGGAGTTCACGGCCATGAGACCCCCCCACTGCAAGAAATGCTCAAGAAGGCCCTCATGCCTGAATAAAAGAAGAAAAATGGAACACAGAGCTTGGAGCAAGGAGAAAAATAAGTAGACAAAATCAGAAAAAACAGTAGATCTTTATCAGAATAGGTTAGCAACCACTTAAATACCACAATGAAAGATCAAAGGAAGGAAAACACCACAAACAAATGTAACCTCATCACTTTAAACACACATCCACAATAAAAGATGGAATAAGTTGTGACAAGAATAACTTAGAATGGGAAGAGGAAACAGATCAAATGGACGTAGTCTAAGGAAATAAGAGGCCATCAGATAATGGACTATCTCATTCACAAGATTTTTTATACAAATCTCAAGGTAACCACTAAACAAATAATCAGAACAAAATCACATATGATAATAAAGAGAAAACCAAAAATGTCATAAGACAGAACTATCAAACTGAATTGGCAGTCCAAAACACATGGGACAAGAAACACAAGAAATTCAAAAGAACCAGAAAATAAGCAATAAAAATGCAACATTAAGCCCTCATATATCAATAATTACCCTAAATGTAAATGGATTGAACTCTCCAATCAAAAGACACAGAGTGGCAGGATGGCTTGAAAAGCAAGACCCAACAATATTCTGACTCCAGGAAACATATCTCAGCTCTAAAGACAAACAGAGGCCCAGAGGGAAAGGATGGAAGACAATACTCCAAGCTAATGGCAAAGAAAAAAAAGCAGGTGTTGCCATACTCATATCAGACAAAGTAGACTTCAAGATAAAACAGGTTCAGAGAGACAAAGAGGGCCACTATATAATGATAAAAGGGACCCTCTGCCAGGAAGATATATCAATTATAAGTATATATGCACCCACCATAGAAGCACCAAAACATAAAGCAACTATTAACAAACCTAAAAGGAGATATTAACAACAACACAATAATAGTAGGGGATCTTAATACCCACTTACATCAGTGGATAGGTCATCCAGACAAAATGTCAATAAGGAAACAGTTGACTTAAATGAAAAACTGGATGAAATGGACTTAGTAGACATATAAAGAGCACTTCATCCAAAAACAGCTGACTACACATTCTTCTCAAGCGTGCACAGAACACTCTGAAGGATAGACCTTATGCTGGGAAACAAGGCAAGCCTCAATAAATTTAAGAAAAATTGAAATCATAACAAGCATCTTTTCAGACCATAATGATATGAAACTGGAAATAAACTATAAGAAAACAACTAGGAAAGTGACAAAGATGTGGAGATTAAACAACATGCTACTGAAAAACCAATGGATCATTGATGAAATCAAGAGAAATCAAACAATATCTGGAAACAAACACAAATGAAAATATGCCATACCAACTCACATGGGATGCAGCAAAAGTGGTCCTGTGAGAGAAATTCATAGCACTACAAGCCCACCTCAACAAACACTAAAAAGCCTAAATCAGCAACCTTAAATTACTCCTAACAGAACTAGAAAAAGTAAAACAAGCAAAGCCCAAAGTCAGCAGAAGGAGAGAAATAATAAAAATTAGAGTAGAAACAAATGACATTGAGACTAAAAATACAGTAGAAAGGATTAATGAAACAAAGAGTTGCTTCTTTGAGAAGATCAACAAAATTGACAAATCCTTAGCCAGACTTACTAAGAAAAAGAGAGAAAAGGTTCAAATAAATAAAATTAGAAATGAAAGAGGCAAAATTACAACAGATACCATGGAAATACAAAGGATTATAAGAGAATACTATGAAAAACTATATGCCAACAAATTGGACAATTGAGAAGAAATGGATAAATTCTTAGACTCACACAACATCCCACAACTGAACCATGAGGAAATAGACGATCTGAATAGATGCATCACAAGTAAAGAGATTGTAATGGCAATCGAAAACCTCCCAAAAAATAAAAGTCCAGGACCAGATAGCTTCTCCAGTGAATTTTTCCAAACATTCAAAGAAGATTTAATACCCATTTTTCTCAAACTATTCCAAAAGATAGAGGAAGATGGAACATTTCCTAACACATTCTATGAAGCCAACATCACCCTGACACCAAAGCAAGGCAAAGACAATACAAAGAAGGAAAATTATAGGCCAATATCACTGATGAACATAGGTACAAAAATCATCAATAAAATATTAGCAAACTGAATACAGCAATACATTAAAAAGATTATACACCATGATCAAGTGGGATTCATACCAAGAATGCAGGGTTGGTACCAACTTAATACACCACATCAATGAAACAAAGAACAAAAACCACATGGTCATCTCAGTAGACCCAGAGAAGACATTTGACAAGATCCCACATCCATTTATGATAAAAACTCTCCACAAAATGTGTATAGAAGGAAAGTGCCTCAACATAATAAAGGCGATTTGTGACAAACACACAGCCAGCATCATACTCAATGGGGAATGTCTGAAAGCCATTCCTCTGAGAACAGAAACAAGACAAGGCTGCCCACTCTCACCACTCTTATTCAACATAGTACTGGAGGTTTTAGCGAGCAATTAGACAAGACAAAGGGATAAAAGGAATCCAAATAAGCAATGAAGAAGTGAAACTCTCACTATTTGCAGATGACATGATCTTATATACAGAAAACCCTAAAGAATCCATTGGAAAACTATTAGAAATAATCAACTACAGCAAAGTCGCAGGGTACAAAATCAACCTGCAAAAATCAGTTCCACTTCTGTATGCTAATAACAAACTAACAGAAAGAGAGCTCAAAAAGATAATACAGTTTTACAATTGATTCAAAAAGAATAAAATATATAGGAATAAATCTTACTATGAGGTGAAAGACCTATACAATGAAAACCACAAGACATTACTGAAAGAAATCGATAATGACATAAGGAAATGGAAAGAGACCCTATGCACATGGATTCGAAGAATAAAAATGGTTAAAAAGTCTATATAACCTAATGCAATCTACAAATTCAACACAATCCCAATCAGAATCCCAACGACATTCTTCACGGAAACAGTACAAAGAATACTAAAATTCATATGAGGCAACAAAAGACCCCCAATAGCTAAAGCAATCCTAAGAAAAAAGAACAAAGCTGGAGGCATCACAATCTCTGACTTCAAAACATACTACAAAGCCATAGTAATCAAAACAGCATGGTACTGGTGCAAAAACAGACACATAGATCAATGGAACACAATTGAAAGCCCAGAAATAAAGCCACACATATACAGACAGCTAATCTTCGACAAAGGAGCTAAGAACATATAATGGAGAAAGGAAAATCTCTTCAATAAATCGTGCTGGGAAAAGTGGACAGCCACGTGAAAAGAATGAAAGTGGACCATCTGCTATCACCATTCACAAAAATTAACTCAAAATGGATCAAAGACCTGAAGGTGAGACCTGAAACTATAAAACTCATAGAAGAAAATATAGGCAATAAACTATTTGAAATTTGAATCATTTTGGATGCCATGTCTACTCGGACTAGGGAAACTAAAGAAAAATTAGGCAAGGAAGACTTCATCAGATTAAAAAGCTTCTACAAGACAAATGAAACCAGGATCAAAATGATTGGACAACCCACCAGCTGGGAGAAAATATTTGCAAAACATATATCTGACAAGTGGTTAATCTTCGTAATATATGGGGAACTCACACTATTGAACAACAAAAAACAAACAACCCGATCAGAAAATGGGCAGAGGAAATGAACAGACACTTCTCCAAAGAAGATATACAGATGGCCAATAGGCAAATGAAAAAATGTTCAACATCACTAATCATCAGGGAAATGCAAATCAAAACTACACTAAGATATCACTTTACACCCACTAGAATGGCTATAATCACCAAGACAAGAAAACAACAAATGTTGGAGAGGTAGTGGAGAAACAGGAACACTTATACACAGCTGGTGGGAACGCAAACTGGTGCAGCCTCTATGAAAAACAGTATGGAGAGTCCTCAAAAAATTAAAAATAGAAATACCCTATGATCCAGCCACCCCACTACTGAGAATCGATCCAACGAACCTGAAATCAACTATCCAAAGAGGCTTATGCACCTTTGTGTTCATCACAGCATTATTCACTACAGCCAAGACATGGAAGCAACCCAACTGTCCATCGACTGATGATTGGATCAAGAGGATGTAGTATATATAAATGGAATACTAGTAAGCCATAAAAATGACAAAATCGTCCCATTTGAAACAACATGGTTGGACCTAGAGGGTATTACGTTAAGTGAAATAAGCCAGAGAGAGAAAGACAAATGCCACATGCTCTCACTCATATGTGGAATATAAACCAACACACAAACAGAGAAAACTGTATAGTGGTTAGCAGGGGCAAGGGGGGTGGGGGAGTGGGCACAAGGGGTGAAGGGAGACATGTATATAGTGATTGACAAACAATAATGTACAACCGAAATTTCACAATGCTATAAACTATTAAGACTTCAAAAAAAAAAGTAAGTTAGTATGCACCACTAGGAGGAGATGAAGTGGTAAAGTCGTAAAAGACATTCTTTGATAATCTTTTGTATTTCTGAGACATGTGTTGTAATTTCTCCACTTTCATTTCTGATTTTACTTATTTGTGCCTTCTCTCCTTTTTTCGTGGCGAGTCTAGCTAAAGGTTTGTCAATTTTGTTTATTTTTTCAAAGAACCAGCTCTTGGTTTTATTAATTTTTCCATTGTTTTTTTAGTCTCTAGATTTCATTTATTTCTGCTCTGATTTTTATTATTTCCCTTCTTCTACTGAATTTTGGCTTTGTTTGTTCTTCTTTTTCCAGTTCTCTTAGGTGCATTGTTAGATTGTTTATTTGAGATTTTTCTTGTTTGATGAAATAGGCCTGTATTGCTACAAACTTATGCGTAAAGATACATGCACCCCTGTGATCATTGCAGCGATATTCACAATAGCCAAGACTTGCAAGCAACCTAAGTGCCCATAAAGGGATTAATGGATAAAGAGGATGTGGTATATACACAATGGAATACTACCCAGCCATAAGAAATGATGAAATCCAGCCATTGTGAAAGCATGGATGGACATTGAGGGTATTACGCAAAGTGAAATAAGTCAGAGGGAGAAGGTCAAATACCATATGATTTCCTTCATTAAGGAGTAGATAATAACAACAACAAACAAACACATAGAGACAGAGACTGGATTGGTGGTTACCAGAGGGGAAAGGGGGAGGGAGGAGGGCGAAAGGGATAATTCGGCACATGTGTGTGGTGATGGGTTGTAATTAGTGTTTGGGTGGGGAACATGATGTAATCTATGCAGAAATAGACGTATAATGATGTACACCTGAAATTTATACAATGTTATAAACCAATGTTACTGCAATAAACAAAAAATTAAAATATATATATATAAATTTGTTTGTGAGCTATGAGAATTTTAATTTTATTGAGGTAAAATATGCCCTACCTACAGAACACCTACATGCAGTTACCATAATCAATAGTTTCTCAAACTTGAAGTAAAATATACATTTCTTCTCATATCACTATTCTATATGTCATCTATAAGATATCAATGCTGTTAAAGCAATTTTATTAATTGACTGAAAATATATAAATAATAGGCAGAGAATTCTTAAAGCAGAGACTTGAATAACTATAGCAAAAGAAGTGCTATCATAAGACCGCCATTTGATATTTTAGCTCATTTTTAAAAAGATGATTAAAATGTAAGATTTTTACAGAATAGGGGACCGTGACGGTTAAAACAAACAATGACAAGCAATTACAGTATCTTATTAGCTTGCTATCTTAGGGCTAGAAGAGGAATTCAAGATAATTAAAATGAAACAAAGTAGTTTTAAAAACTATTGATAGAGACTCTTTTTAACCTAACTCTCTATGTATTTGTGACAATTTTTAAAAATTATCTCTAAAAAAAAAAGCATCTCTACTTGGCCCATTTGAAAATCTCAAATTTTGCCCTTTGGAAATGAAAAACAATATCTAAAATAATTTCAAGAAACCATACCTTTCAGTTTATAGTAAACTAAAATTTTTATGAGTTGATTTCTCCTTAGTTAAAAACTATTTGTTTTAAATTTAGGTTGTAGAACTCAGATAGATGATTTAAGAGGCTCTGGGCATTTAGGCAGTTCTGAATTCTAAATCTCTCTATATTCTTTACTGAAATACATGGCTCATACATACCTCCTCTAACTGTTTTTTAAGATCAATTATTTCTTTTCTATATCTTTCCAGGAGAGCTTCATCATTTGATACCTCATTAACATAAGGGGTATTCTTCATAGACTGAGCAGTTCTGGAAAACTGGGAAAAAATACAAGAGAGTTAAGTGTTTGACACTAAAAAGTTAATTTACTTAATATTTAGGTTCCTCGTAACTAAGTTTTGTAAAGAAAAATCAATACTCTTCCCAGGTGGCTTAATGCTTGTGAACACAGAGCATTCTATGTCCCTGTGACAATGCTCGTAATTTATCCTAGCTGCTAGTCTTCAGGAGAGTTAAAGAAATATCTTGATGACAGGTGCTGACAAAGAAACTACAAACACTGGCTCACTGGAATCCCATCTACACCTCAAAATCCTGTGCAAAGGTCCCCTCTACTCTAAAGATTTGCTTCCAGTCAAAAGCCTCTCTCCTTCCTTTGATCTCTGTCCTACTTATTAGCCACTTAACTCTTAATCCATGGCAAGCATGCTGGAAGACAGGTCTTTTCTTCCCTATAAGACTATAAATTCTATGAAGCCAGAGACTCTATCTTCTATCTGCTTCTCTGGCAGGATTTTGATCCAGTGCTCAATAGCTACTTCAAGCAATGTTTCTTCACATATGAGTGTCAGAAGGAACTTTTATTTTGGTTAGGAAGCTTGGCCCTGAGCTAACATTTATTACCGATCCTACCCTTGTTTTGCTGAAGAAGATGGGCTCTGGGCTAACACCTGTGTCCATCTTCCTCTATTCTTTTGTATGTTGGATGCCACCACAGCATGTCTTGATGAGCGGTATGTCAATCTATGCCCAGGATTAGAACCTGTGAACCCCGGGCCACTGAAGTGGATCACGCTAACTTAACCACTATGCCACCGGGCTGGCCCCCAGAAGTAACTTTAAGAGGATATGTGTGGGGGACCATTAAATGACACTGAATCCTTCATTGAGATAGATAGTCTACTGACATTCCTCACTTTTCCTGTTTTAAAAAAACAGAAAATGCAGGCCTTAGGCTCAGAGAAATTTCAGACAGTAATTCACTAACAGGAATTTAAGAATTATTTTGTTATAAATATACACCCACCAGTTTTTTGGGTCACCTTCTGTTTGTTGCAAGTGATAACCAGTTTTTCATTTATGGGATTGATATAAAATTTCCTTTTATAATAAGTTAAATTTAAAAAGTGAGTTATTTAAAGAAAAAATCAAGTCAATTTCAGTAAAATACTGAAGAACAAAATTGTGTAGGTGGCATATGAATGACTGAAGTTTGGGAAAATTAAGGAATGCTCTTTAGTAGACAACACATCAACTTTATTTTAACAGGTATATTATATCAATTAAAAAAACTGTACCTAATTTTAGTAGGTAATTTTTTCTTCTGAAAGATAATTTCCCCCCATAGTAAGTTGAGATAAAAATCAAACTCACTTGAAGAGTAGTCAGGGTTTCATTCAAAGACACTGGAGTAATTGTGCAGATAATACATGTTTTTGCATTTCCTCCCAAGGAATTCTGGAGAATTCGTGTTAATTTGCTGTCTCGATAATTTATGAAAGCACTTAGTGAGGAATGAGTTTGGGAAGAAAAAAGAGTAAAAGTTTTTATATAACAAACGTGGTTGGTTTTTAATGCAGAACCTTCAATTAACTACAGTTAAAAAATTGATTCTTTACAGGTTACACGAGGCCAAGCAAAACTACTAACTAAAAATATTCCATTTAATTTAGAAAGTAAACTTAGTAGGTCACAGTCATACATACAAGAAGCAATTCATGTTCATGGAATCACAGCAGCTTTTGAATATATGGGAGAAATCAGTACATTTGTTTGAGTGTCACTGAAATATCATAATTTTCAACCTAATGAAAAACCTTAACATTAATAGGTAAATGTACAATGGGATAAACTTACCCATCTTGTCCATCACTAAGGTCCTTGATCACTTGTCACAAAACAAATAAGCTACGATTTATATTACAGCCTTCCTTGAGTTTCACACCTGCATTTATTAAATAAATAAATGAAACTAAAATTTTCCCCTGTACTAGATTATGAACTTACTTATCAGTAGGTTATGAGAGAAATTAGAAACTGCAGGGTCAGATGCTACAGTCTGGGCTTCAGATTAGATCTGCACCCACCTTTATTACCACAGGTAGCAGGCACTCTCTCTCTCTCCCTCCCACCTGTTATGTGAATCAGAAAGGCTCTCACCAGAGAAACAGCAAGAAGAAAAAGATGACTAAGAAAAGATTAAGGAGAGAAAGCCATGTCCTAAAAGAGCCCTGCTAACTCCTCAATTCAAATCTATTTTTCCAAACCCCCAAATATATGCAACTAATGACTTACAACCAAATTAGTTCCTAGCAGCTCACAACCAAACACATTCTTATTTTTAAACTATTAATATGCCCACATGGCTCAAACAAAAGCACATGGAAAAAGCCCTCTCTCACTTTTACGCTCCTTTCATTCAGTTCCTGTCCCTCTACCGGGAAACCACTGTTATTAGCTTATTCTTCTGGAGATTTTTGAAATACAAGTTCATATATATTAAGTTCTCCCCTTTCTTTTTTAAACAAATAGTAGCATACCATACACACTATTTTGCACTTTGCTTTTTTCACTTGGCAACATATCATATATCTTATTGGTAAACATTGGTCTTTCTCATTCTTTTTTATAGAATGGAATATCATTGTATGGGTCTACCAGAATGTATTCACCCAGCAGCCTGCTGAGGGACACGCAGGTGTTCAATCTACCCTGTACAGAAAAAATACTGCAAGAATCATTCCGAATAGCGATTATCTCACAGGTGCCTTAGTCAGCTATTGCTGTAATATTGCTGTTACCAAGCCAGCTTAAAACAACAGGCATTCATTTCCCATTCACAGGTCTGAGGAGCCACTGCTTTGGTGAGTACAGGCCATGCTCAGCTGAGTGTCTCTATGTCAGGTTGCAGAAAATTAACACAGAGAGAGGCTTGACACCTTTACGGTTCTGAAGCTTCCTATCCAAGTATACTTTTCCATTTGTTTAAGTGTTCGGTTATGTCCTTCAGGTCTGTTTAAAGTTTTCTTTATTTTGATCTTGGGCAATTTTTGCTGAGTTTCTTCCTAGGTATTACATCTTCTAAGTCATTATTGTAAATGGGATCTTTTTGTACATTAAATATTCCAACAGGTTGTTCTATTATGAGTTATTCATGTCTGTATATTAATTTTGTACCCTGCCACCTTTCTGAATTTCCTTACTGATAATGGTGTCCATGGTACTCTCAGGAGCTTTCCAGCTATAAATCTCATACAGAGTTTTAGCATTTTAACTGATGCTATAGCAGCCCAAAGAATATAATTAACCAGATAAGGAAGCTGCTCTTTATGTTAAAGACTTTTTATCACAAAATTATCACCATTAACTTATTAGTTTCTAAAATGCCTGCTGCCATTTGTATTCTGTAAAAGAACAGCAGGACATTCAGACCAACATATTTCATGAGTTTTCATTACCTTCAGCACCTGTTTGTTCAGCTCTTTCTCAGCCTGCAAGATCAACCAAATTCTGTAAGAGAGGAAAATAAAACTTTAGGAAGGGTAACTTGAAAATAATAAAATCCAAACTACCGAAAGAACGTTTTTAACCCATGGCTTATCTGAATACCCCGTGTTTCCTTGTCTCTCACCCCACTCTTTAGGCCTTCCCTTGTCTGAGTCAAACTGACCTCTACACCTTGTTCCTTCTTTATAACGCCTCCTCTATAATGTTGCCAGAATAGTTTCAATTTCTTGCACCAAGTTCAAAATCTTACCCTGGTGAACACAGTTCTCCACAATCTGGTACTTGTGTTGCTCTAGCCTTATTCCTGGCCATCTCTTACTCTTAACTCTGGATGAGCTCCTGACTATGCGCTCCACAACTCATGTACTGTTACACTTTGCCATTCCCTTTGTTTAGCTAGTTCTGACATTCTAGTCCACCCCTACTATCTATTCAGGACCAAAGGCACATGTTACCTTCTCAGTGTAGCTTTGCCAACTTTATCCTTTTTTCCCCACACCTTGAATGAACTGCTCTTTCAACTGTGTACCCAGAGATCTTTACAGATATGACTTATTATTATAGCACTTACTGTGTTGTGCTGGTCCTTTATGTCTCTGACTACACTGTAGCATCTTTAAAAGCATGGGCCTCTCTTTAATTTCACAAATTTTGCCGAAACAATTGACCTCCTGTCCTGTTCCAGGCAGCATGTCAGGTGCTGGGACATGGCAGTGAGCCAGACAAAGAAGGACCCTGCGCTCAGAGAGCTCACATTCTGCATGGGGTGGGATGGGGGAGAAAGTCAGTGAGAGGAGAGAAAAAGACAAATAAGCAACATATCACCATGAGGGTAATACAGACAATTTAAACAGAGTGCCAGAGGAGGGAAGAGGAGAGGCCAGAGTAGGTTCTTAGGATTGAGTGGCAGGAGAAGGCTTCCTATTTAGCTAAAATCTGCAGTGACAGAGAAGAGGAAGCCAGCCAAGCAAAGAACAAGGGACCCAGACTCCCAAATAAAGAACAGCCAGCACACCCAGTCACAAAGCAGAAATGAGCTTTGTGTGTTCAAGAAAGAGAAAGGGCAGCATGGCAGCGTTGGTGAAGCAGAGATGGGACAAGACAGGGTAAGAGAAGTAGGGAGGGCTCAGATTATGTAGGGCTTTGTAGGCAAGAGTAAGAACTGGATTTTCTAAATAAAATGGGAAGCCATTAGAGGGATTGAACAAGAGAGTGACATATCTTGATTTAACATTCTGAAGGGTCACCTGTGGGCCCTGGGTGGAGAACAGATTGCAGAGGGGCAAGAGTGGCAGCAGGAGCCCAGTCAGGCAGCTTGTGCAGGAATCTGAGTGGAGATGACAGTGGCTTGAACTGGGGAGTGTGCAGTAGAGACGGTAAGTATGGAGGGATGTCTTCTCTATTCCTTTCATCTCAGAGCTCAGCACTGTGCTCAGAACAGGGCAAAGGCTCAGTAAATATTCTTACTGCATTAAAAGGAAGTCAGAGATTTAAATTACTTCTCTCTGTGGAGACTTCCAGGGATAAGCATGTCATTATACACTTCTGCTTTATAGTCCTATTTCAGATACTTCTTTCTTCAAAATATTCAAAGATATCTGATGTTTCTTGTACAGTATCTACCACAGATGACCTAGATACATAATAAAGGGGTGAAGTGGTGGTGAAGGCAGCATGAACTAAGGTATAAAGATGGGAACAATCATTAGTGTTCAAAGATACCAAGAGGTCCAATCTACCTTTAAGGGAGGAGCTCAGGTGGAGCAGAAGGATGTCAACTTAGACTGATTAAGACTGGACAGATCTTGTTAAGGAAGTGATGCAACAGAAGTTTAGCCACATTAGAATTCTGTATATTGGACTGAAAAAGGAAAACCAGGTCGTGGAGGCCAGGTCCAGTGGAATGATACGGTAATTCAAGTGAGATAAGGACTTGGGTATGACACCCATGGAAAGCTAAAGGGTGGAATCAGTAAGAAACGGCGATGATGGGAAAAAAGGGAAGGCAGAAAAAGATGAGGCAAAGCTGACTTGGGTTTCCAGCCTAGATGACAAGGATAATGCTGGTACTACTGGAAAAAAGGAATATTCACCATGGTAACAAAAAATAAAACTTGCTTTTAGTAACAGTAAAGTTTGAGCTAACAGTGGGACACACAGTTATAATCTTTAGGAAGATGTGAATGACGACTCAGAGATCTAGATACAATAAAAATTCGGCTGTCATCAAAAGAGAAATGCTAACATAAAGTCAGAGGGCAAGCATGGGAAGTAAGAAAAGCCACAGAACACTCCTGTGTTGTTGTTAGGAGGGTAGGAAAAAGAAGCCACAGAAGCGAACAGGGAAGAATCAGAGCTAAGAGAACCTGGATATTATTCTCCTAGAAAGGCCAGGAGACACTCAAACAAAGGCCCCCTCCAAAGAGCCAGAAAATGACTCTCTGGGAAGACTGCATTCCAAGAAGGTACCTAGAGTGAATGGGAGTCTGGAGGGTTGGACTTGATGGTATCTAAAGTCCCTAGATAATAGAGCATCAAAGAACATGAGAAAAGTCCAAAAATGGATCACTGAATAGGTCAAGAGTATTAAAGCTAAATTATTAAAAGTTAAAATCTCACTGAAATATCACAGGCCAGGTTTGGGAAACAAAACAGAAGTTAGGTTTTGTAGCATTTTTTGTTGTTAAATTAAAGCAAGACTAGACTATTGAAATAAATGTTATACTGTGTAATAAAATAACTGAGGTGAACTAGAATTAGATATATAATTAAGACTCTGATTTTTCAAAATCTAAAAGTGAATAAACATATTATAGATTTATGACTTTTTTCCCTGAAGTTTTCAAATCAAACAGAATAATCTTAAATCATATCCCACATCAAGCTAAAGAATTTAGGCCCTGAAGACAGAGAATAAAGCAATAATGGTAAGGAATAGGAAGGAAACACAAAAATGAGAGATAATTGATACAGTGCAGCAAAAAGGAAATAGGGGGTTTACTTATATGGAAAGAAGGAATATTTGTATAATGCTTATATTCACTTATTCAACAAACAAGTATTGAAAATAAACTAGGTACAATGTGCTGAGGCTACAAAGATGAATGAGATATCACCCTTCTCTGACGGATTTACAGCATAAACATTGTATTTACAATCTAAAATTTATTTTCTTATTGTTCCTAAAAATGAAATTGAACATGTGATTTATTTATAACCATCCACGTAGGTTTTTGTTGATTTCCCAAGTCTCAATTCTATTGGCTGAAACTAAATAAATAATAAAAAATATCCCGAGAGAAGTCAAGATGGTGGCATAAGCAGACTCTGAACTCACCTCCTCCTGGGGACACAGACAATTTACAACTACTCATGGAAAAATTACCCCTGAGAGAGAACTGAAAACTAGATAAGAGGAACTCCTCCAACAAAGGACAATCGTAATTGAGGTGGAAGAGGCAGAAACTCCCTTCTGGAGAGAAAGAAATGCCACCTTCACAAGCTGCAATGCTTCACAGCCACCCGGGAGCAGCCCAAAGGTACACAGCTCTCCCTGGAGGAGCGGAGCCCTGAGCCGGGGAGCGCCCCTGCTGTAGGCACTTCATGGACCCAGCACAATCGAGGTGAGTAGCATAATATCTGACTTTGCCTCCTACTAAAACATTGGGGAGTACCCCCATAAAAGCTGGTTCACAAAGAAATTAAAACCGACATTTAGAGGGCCCATGCGCAAACACACCCGTTTCAGAAATCAACATAAAATCACCAGAAAGAAAGGTGCACAGTGCTTTGGTGAAGACAAACTCACCTGATAGGCTCTGAGTGCATCTTAGTGAGAGGTGAGACCTCTCCAGGAACTGGGACATTGCCGGCGGCCATTGTTGTGGCCTGGTGTGGGCGTGCTGACACAGACACCATTGGAGTTCTCCCTGGGGCCTGCTAGCCCAGGGTCTGTCCCTCCTACTAGAGCACCAGTTTAATCCAGCTCAGCCAGGGCAGGCAGCCCACCCTAGGGGCTGGCCCCACCCAACAACAAGCCCTCAGGCAACTTGTGGGCCTGCATACATTGGTGACTGGATTCTCTGCAGCCTGGTGACCGAGCCCACTTCTGTGGGGCAGGGCGTGCACAAGGAGTAGGTGGAGAGTGTGGGGCAGTGGTGGAGTGTGTGGTGCGCCCACTGTGGAGAGACTGGGTCCACTTCAGGAGGTTGGGGTGTGCACATGGGGCAGGACTGTGTTGACTGTGTGTGTGGACCTGTGGGCGGTGGGGCTTGTCAGCTGCAGAAGACTTGTGCTTCCCAAAGACCCACATAGGGGTTTTGCCCCACCTTCCGAAGCCTGAAACAATTGGGTGCTCCCATGCCTGAGGCCAACCCCACCCAGCTGCAATCCTCAGAGAGCTGACAAGAGACCTAAAAGCTGGAGGCTTGTAGCAATTGTGAGCCCCTGAGCCTAACAAACTGCCATGCCGGGGGCCTACTCACTTAAAAGAAATACTGCAAACCAAATGTGGTGTTAGAACTTGCAGCCAACTGTGCTGGGGCTTCCCACACCTGATAAAGAGACTGAAGGGCCCACAACAACTACATAACTCAGCCTCCCTGGGCGCCTACAGGGAGAATAAACATGCCACAACAGAAGGACACACGTAGCCCACATAGCGGTCACTCCTGGAACATTGAGAACTGAGGGAAGCACACTGCAGGCCTGCTAAGGCATCACTTATATAAAGTCACCTATCCAAGTGCAGGGCATGTAGCTGACCTAGCTAATACACAGACACGAGCACAGGAAAAGTGGAAAAATGAGAAGGCAAAGGAATACATTCCAAGTAAGGGAACAGGACAAAACCCCAGAAAAGGAACTAAGTGAAACAGAAATGAGCAACCTACACGACAGAGAGTTCAAACAAAAAGTGTTAAGGATGCTCACTGATCTGGGGAGAAGAATGGATCAACTCACTGAGAATGTCAAGAAAGAAATGGAAGATATAAAAATGAACCAATCAGAAATGAAAAATACAATACTAGAAATCAAAAATTCACTAGAGGGACTCAAAAGCAGAGTTGAGGAAACAGATGAACAGATCTGCGAGCTGGACGAAAGACTAGAAGAAATTACCCAAGCTGAACAGGTAAAAAAAAAAACAGAATTAACAAGAGTGAGGAGAGTCTAAGGGACCTCTAGAACAACATCAAGCACACTAGCATCTGAGTTATAGGTGTCCCAGAAGGAGAAGAGCGAGACAAAGTGGCAGAGGATCTATTTGATGAAATAATAGATGAAAACTTCCCTAACCTAAGGAAGGAAACAGAGATCCAGGTACAGGAAGCACAGAGAGCACCAAAGAAGATAAATCCAAAGAGGCCCACACAAAGACACATCATAATTAAAATGTCCAGATTTAAAGATAGAGCGAGACTCCTAAAAGCCGCAAGAGAAAGACAAGTTACATACAAAGGCAACCCCATAAGTCTATCAGCTGACTTCTCAGCAGCAACGTTACAGACTAGAAGAGAGTGGCATCATATATTTAAAGTGCTAAAAGGGAAAAAGTTACAGTCAAGAATACTCTAGCCAGCAAGGTTATCATTCAAAATGGAAGGAGAGATAAAAAGTTTCCAGACAAAAAAATTAAAGGAGTTTGTCACCTAAAAGCCAGTGCTAGAAGAAATGTTAAAGGGACTGATTTGAGGGGAAAAGAAAAGACCACAAATAGGAAAAATTATCTATTTCCATGATAAGACAGTAATGGATACAAATGCACAAAAAGGAGGTTAGATATGATACCAAAAACATAAAATGAGGGAGGAACGGAGTTAAAGAGTAGAGCTTTCAGACAGAGGTCAAATTAAAGAGACCATCAATTCTGTATAGAGGTCTACTAAAACAATGAGAAAAAAAGCTAAAAAACGGCAGTAAGTACATACTTATCAATAGCTACTTTAAACGTCAATGGACTAAATCCTCCAATTAAAAGGCGTAGGGTGGCTGTTTGGATAATAAAACAAGACCCATATACATGCTGCATACAAGAGACACACTTCAGACTTAAAGACACTCACAAACTGAAAGTGAAAGGATGGAAAATGATACTCCACGCAAATGGCAATGAAAAGAAAGCTGGGATTGCAATACTCATATCAGACAAAATAGACTTTAAAATAAAAACTGTAAAAAGAGACAAAGACGGTCAATACATAATGATCAAGGGAACGATCCAACAAGAGGATATAACACTTGTAAATATTGACGCACACAACATAGGAAAAGCTAAATATATAAAGCAATTATTAACAGACATAAGAGGAGAAATAGACAGTAACACAATAATAGTAGGGGACTTTACCACTCCAGTTACACAAACGGATAGATCATCCAAAGAGAAGACCAATAAGGACACACTGGCCTTTAATGACACACTGGAACAGATGGACCTAGTAGATATACACAGAACATTCCATCCAAAAACCGAAAAATACACGTCCTTTTGAAATGCACATGGAACATCCTCCAGGGTTGATCACATATTATGTCACAATACAAGTCTACATAAATTTAAGAAGATTGAAATAATACCAAGCATCTTTTCTGACCACAATGGTATGAAACTAGAAATCAACTGTAGGAAGAAAATCAGAAAAGCCACAAATAGGTGAAGATGAAACAAAATTCTACTGAAAAAAGATTGGCTCAACTAAGAAATCAAAGAAGAAATCAAAAAATACCTGGGGACGAATGAAAATGAAAATAAGACATGCCAGAATTTATGGGATACAGCAAAAGCGGTACTAAGAGGGAAGTGTATAGCAATACAGGTCTAGCTCAACAAGCAAGGAAAATCTCAAATAAACAATCTAAAAATGCATCTAAAGGAACTGGAAAAAGAAGAACAAACAAAGCCCCAAATCAGTAGAAGAAGGGAAAAAATAATAGTCATTGCAGAAATAAATGAAATAGTAACTACTAAAACAATAGAAAAAATTAATAAAACCGAGAGCTGGTTCTTTGAAAAGATAAACAAAATTGACAAAACTTTAGCTAGACTCACCAAGAAAAAAGAGAGCAGGTTCAAATAAGTAAAATCAGAAATGAAAGAGGAGAAATTACAACAGACACCTCTGAAATACAAAAGAATAAGAGGACACTATGCAAAGCTATATGCCAACAGATTCGACAATCTGGAAGAAATGGATAAATTCTTAGAAACATACAACCTTCCAAAACTGGATCAAGAAGAAATAGAGAATTTGAATAGATCAATCACAAGTAAAGAGATCGAAACTGTAATCAAAAAATCTCCCCCAAAATAAAAGTCCAGGACCAGACGGCTTCCCTGGTGAATTCTACCAAACATTCAAAGAAGACCTAATACCTATCCTTCTCAAACTCTTCCAAAAAATTGAGGAGTAGGGGAAGCTTCCTAACTCCTTCTATGAAGCCGACATTACCCTGATACCAAAACGAGACAAGGAAAACACAAAAAATGAAAATTACAGGCCAATATCAGTGAGGAACATCGACACAAAAATCCTCAACAAAGTAGCAAATCGCATACAACAATACTTTAAAAAGATTATACACCATGATCAAGTTGGATGTATTCCAGGGATGCAGGGATGGTTCAACATTTCCAAATCAATCTATGTAATACACCACATTAATAAAATGAAGAATAAAAATCACATGATCATCTCAATAGATGCGGAGAAAGCATTTGACAAGATACAGCACCCACATATGATAAAATCTCTGAATAACATGGATACAGAAGGAAAGTACCTCAACATAATAAAGGCCATACACGACAAACCCATAGCTAATATCATCCTGAATGGTGAATAACTGAAAGCTATCCCTCTAAGAACAGGAACCAGACAAGGATGCCCACTCTCACCACTCCAATTTAACATAGTACTGAAAGTCCTAGCCAGAGTAATCAGGCAATAAAAAGAAATAACAGGGATCCAAACTGAAAGGAAGAAGTGACACTCTCACTATTTGAAGATGACATGATTTTATATATAGAAAACACTAAATAATCCACCAAAAAACTTTTAGAAGTAATAAACGAATATGGTAAACTTGCAAGATACAAAATCATCATAAAAAATCAGTTGCATTTCTATACACTGACAACAAAGTAGCAGAAAGAGAAATGAAGAAGTCAATCCCATTTGCAGCAAAAAGAATAAAATACCTAGGAATAAACTTAATCAAAGAGGTGAAAGATCTAGTACACTGAAAACTATAAAACATTACTGAAAGAAATTAAAGAAGACACAAAAAAAGGGAAAGATATTCCCTGCTCTTGGATTGGAAGAATTAACATAGTTAAGATGTCCATACATCCTAAAGCAATCTATAGATTCAATGCAATCCCTGTCAAAGATCCAACAACATTTTTCACAGAAATAGAACAAAGAATCCTAAAATTTATATGGAACAACAAGAGACCCTGAATAGCCAAAGGAATCCTGAAAGAAAAGAACAAAGCTGGAGGTATCACACTCCCTGATTTCAAAATAAACTACAAAGCTATAGTAACCAAAAGAGCATAGTACTGGCACAAAAACAGACACACAGATAAACAGAATAGAATCAAAAGCCCAGAAATAAAACCACACATCTATGGATAGCTAAACTTCAACAAAGGAGCCAAGAATGTACAATGGAGAAAAGAAAGCTTCTTCAACAAATGGTGTTGAGAAAACTGGACAGCCACATGCAGCAAAATGAAAGTAGACCCTTACCTTACACCATACACAAAATTAACTCAAAATGGATTAAAGACTTGAATGTAAGACCTGAAACTGTGAAACTTCTAGAAGAAAACATAGGCAGTACGCTCTTCAATATCGGTCTTTGCAACATATTGTCAAGCACCATGTCTAACCGGGCAAGAGAAAAAATAAACAAATGGGACTACATCAGACTAAAAAGCTTCTGCACAGCAAAGGAAACCATCAGCAAAACGAAAAGACACCCTAAAAATTGGGAGAAAATATTTGCAAACTATACATCTGATAAGGGGTTAATCTCCAAAATATATAAAGAACTCATGCATCTAAACAACAAAAAAATGAAGAACCCATTTAAAAAATGGGCACTCATATGGTATTTGACCTTCTCCCTCTGACTTATTGGACATTGCGGGTATTATGGAAAGTGAAATAAGTCAGAGGGAGAAGGTCAAATACCGTATGATTTCCCTCATTAAGTAGTAGATGATAACAACAAACAAATACATAGAAACAGAGTTTGGATTGGTGGTTACCAGAGGGGAAGGGGGGAGGGAAAAGGGTGAAATGGATAATTCGGCACAAATGTGTGGTGATGGGTGGCAGTTGGTATTTGGGTGGTGAACATGATGTAATCTATGCAGAAATAGAAGTAGAATGATGTACACCTCAAATTTATACAATGTTATAAACCCATGTAACTGCAATAAACAAAAAATTTAAAAACATAAAAATAAATTTAAAAAAAATGGGCAAAAGACCTGAACAGACATTTCTCCAAAGAAGATATACAGATGGCCAACAGACACATGAAAAGATGTTCACCATCATTAACTATCAGGGAAATGCAAATCAAAACAACAATGAGATTTCACCTCATGCCCGTCAGAATGGCTATAATTAACAAGACAGGAAACAACAAGTGTTGGAGAGGATGTGGAGAGAAGGGAACTCTCATACACTGCTGGTGGGAGTGAAAACTGGTGCAGCCACTATGGAAAACAGTATGGAGAGTCCTCAAAAAATTAAGGCTAGAACTACCATACAATCCAGCTATTCCACTGCTGGGTATTTATCCAAAGAACTTGGAAACTCCAATGCATAAAGATACACGCACACCTGTGTTCATTGCAACGTTATTCACAATAGGACAAACCTGGAAGCAACCTAAATGCCCATCAAGGGACGAATGGATAGGAAGATGTGGTATATATACACAATGGAATACTACTCAGCCATAAGAAACAATGAAATCCAGCCATGTGTGACAACATGGATTGGCATTGAGGGTACTATGCAAAGTGAAATGTCAGAGGCAGAAGGTCAAATACCATATGATCTCACTCATTATGTAGTAGATAATAACGACTACAAACAAACACACAGAGACAGAGATTGGATTGGTGGTTACCCTAGGGGAAGGGGGGAGGGAGGAGGGCAAAAGGGATAATTAGGCACATGTGCGAGGTGATGGGTTGTAATTAGTATTTGGGTGGTGAATGTGATGTAATCTATGCAGAAATATATGTATAATGATGTACACCTGAAATTTACACAATGTTATAAACCAGTGTTACTGAAATAAACAAAAGTATCCCCATATTCCAACACCACTTTAACTTTCAAATGTGAATTAAAAAAAAAAAAAAACCCATTTGCTTACTGGTTAGGAAAGGCCTCAACTCCTACAGTCCTTACATCTAAATTGTAGGAGAAGGCAGCCATAAAAGAACAGGAAGAAAGAGCTCTTGAATTCTTCCTACATTTTAACTAGTCATCTCGTGCTACAAATGAGAATAAACTACCAATTCATAGATGTTTTTGCCTATTTAGTTCAGTTAACAGTTCTTATGAAACCAAAGATCCAGCAGCTGAATTAAACTTTGCTTTGGTCCATAGAGTACATCATCATGGTTCATCAACACTCACCAAATGGGACACCTTGACAGATCCTTCACAATTAGAGGGTTCATCTTTCTCTCTACTTTCCAAAATCTAGACAGAAATGGCAACTTGTAGAAAAATTAGTGTATTCTTAATTGGAAAGACCAAGTAGAGAGAAAATTACCTACCATCCTAAAAATAGCATGAGAACGACTGCTTCTCTGATTCGTTTTTGTAACTCTGTAATGTCTGTTCTCTGTAAAAATGAGTCACATTTCAGCTGCATACATTAAAATGCTAAGAAAAACATTAACTTTTATTTTAGCTTAAGAATGAAAAGTGTGGTTTGAAGCCTAAATACATTCAACTGAATAGTTTTTACAAATGTTTTGCAGAAACACAGCATAAAGTCTTACTTTCTCCCTTTGTGATCCACTTCAAAGCCATTTTTGGTGTATAAACAACTTGCTCTGTGAGATCACCCACATACGGATTCCTCTGAAACAAGGTTAATGATTGGAAGAGTAGAGAAATAGAAGTCACTTAAAAGTTTGCATCTCAAAAAGAAGGTGCAAACTATTACAGCATTCATTTGTGGAAGGTAAAAGTGGGCAATGGGGACTATTACTCTGTAAAAAAAATAACAAGTAAGCCTATGATATTTACAATTTATTTCCTATACCAAAGCACACCAAATTCTAACTTCATCTTATTCTTTTTAGACACTTACACAAAGGTATTACAGCTGTCAATATTTAAAAACGATACATATCCCTTAAAAGATGAGCTCTATGAACACAAGTAAGAAGACAAAAAACAAATCATAGAAACAGGAGACACTTTAAAAAATATGGAAATTAAAGGTAAACGTTCATGAACAATAATTTCATTAAGTCAGTCTATTTGTTGAGCCACTCTCTTAACTCTGTTACTCACACTGAAGTCTTCTCGAATTATTAAAGGTTTCATTTTTTGAGTGTCACAGAGTAAGTCTGTAATGGTTTCATTGTATATCTCCATGTAAGACACTCATAAGAGAAATTCCTTATCAGGAAACTAGAATAAAAAATATGTAAAAACGTCAGAGATCATCCAATTACGAAAACCTATTACTGAATGCTTATGTGCTCTTATTAAACAGTAAAATATTCTTTGAGAAGTTATCTTTGTAAAATAAACAAAAAACAAAACAAAAAAAGCCCCTATGGTTCTACATCGAGAAAATTAAACACAAATATAAATGCATTGTTTTGGAAATAATGAAAATATAGTATTATAGCATTAGAAGAGGAGAGTGCCTAGCCCAACTCTCTAAGCTTAAAATAAAACCCTACCAATAGATGTTCAAATAAGAACCTTAAAAATCATTAGGTTGCCTATCCTGGTCTCCTAACCATATCTACTCTCTCCTGCTCCTTAATGATCACTGGCAGATATTCAAAGGCAGTGATAAGACTTCTTGTTTCTCAATGCCCACTTTTTGGCAGGCGTATTACTGCTTCAGGATGCAAGGGAAAGAATGAAAGAAGTTTAAGCTCTATATAGTCAGTTTGTGGGGAAAAGTGAATCTATGCTCTGCCTTTCTTCTTTCCCTGTGGATAACCAAGAGAGAACTGTAAACATACTTCCTTTCACCATGAGAAGACATTACTACTTTTACCTGTATGTACTAGAAATTTAGCTACTTACCTTCTTAACTTTGTTGAAAATGTCATGAATTGCCCTGGGGATTATTCCTAAATCATCTTTGGAACCGATCATGGTATATGTTTTGCCTGAAGCAGTCTGCCCATAGGCAAATATAGTACCTGCAGAAACAAAACAGACACACGCAAGAATAAAAATGAATCTAGAGTGTGTAAAACTATCAATACTGTTGAACAGACACCCAAGACTTAATAAAGCATTTCTGCAGTGAATACAAACCATTGTAGCCTTGCATGGCAGAGTCTATGATTGGTACTGCTATTTCTTCATACACATTTTCAGTCGATTCATTATTGAGAAAGACACGATCTAAAAAAAAACAAAAACACAGAAGTTAAAGCAAACAAATCAACTATGCATTCATTCTGAATTAGTAGTTGCCCAAAGAAATAAAATTGTCAGAATATGGTATGATAAAATATTTGTCACACTATTTTCTTCAACTTAGTAGTCCTCTGAAAATACACTTCTCTATAAGGTAAAGTGTGTTGGTTCTCACACACAAAAAAACACAAGTCAGTTATCCTATGTGTTTTCAAGACGGAGTAAGACATAGTGGCTGAATGTGGGGTCTGGAATCGGACTGTCTGCGAATCTTGGTTCTGCAAGTAAGTACAAGCTGTGTGACTTTGGGCAAGGTGGTTGATCTCTCAGTGCCTAAATTCCCTAACCTGTAAAATGAATACATATTATCTTCCTTATAGAATTACTGTGAGCATATGGTTAATACTCGGGAAATGTGAACTATTACTATTCTTTGAGAAATTTTAGTGTTTATACCATGTCTAGCAAGAAGGCCTGGCTCAAACTAAACCAGGAAATGCAGACATTTGGAAGAAAAGTACTGAACGAAGCTGAGGTGGTACAGAGAATGGCCGGTTGGCTGGCTGCTGAAGGCTGGGTTTAGGGCAGCATTTGCACTGATGAATCCACTAGTCCAGGATGCAGTTTCTGTTTTTGTCAGCGCCATCAGGAATGGACCATTCTTTCAGTGGTGGCCTCACATTAGAAAGCTTACAAGAA
Source organism: Diceros bicornis minor (assembly GCF_020826845.1). Classification (NCBI taxonomy): domain Eukaryota; kingdom Metazoa; phylum Chordata; class Mammalia; order Perissodactyla; family Rhinocerotidae; genus Diceros; species Diceros bicornis. The sequence goes on along the minus strand of NW_026690901.1, from coordinate 2,518,065 downwards.
TGGATTTGTAAATCAGGAGGGAAATGTACGGACCATCTTGAGAAACTCAGTGATGGCACTGCTCGCACCATGACCATATATCTGCCCTTGTAGGTGGAACCATATGGAGAGCCAAAGTGCCATTGGAAAGCTGTTGGGGTCCTGATTTCAGAGCAAGGACAGATGGCAGGATTATTCAGGTCTCAACGCCAACAGCTTCAGACAGGTGGGTGAGTCCAAATCCTTTGTGAGCATGCACAGCCACTGACAACCTATAGTACTTGAGTCTGAATGCCTGTGTATCCCTTGTTCTTGGTTTTCTAATCTCTGGCACACACTGTTTTACCTTTTTAAAAATTATGTTGATACTATCAAATAGTCTTTTAGCAGGAATCATTTTTTAACCTATACATCTTTGCTCCAAAGCCTTATATGCTGGGTTTCTAGTGTAACACTAACTCGACAACCTAAGCACTCGTACTCCTAAGGTTGTTGAGAGGACCTCACTGTCCTCTACGGTGCCTAAGTGGAAACATGGTAGTGTGGCTGGAACATAGATCTGACTCCCCCATCTGCTGGCTGTGTGACTTGTGTATCAGTTCCTCATTAAAATGGGAAGGTACATACTGCACAGGCTGGTTAGGAGAAATAAATGAGTTAATATACATGAAGTGCTTAGAATGGTGTCTGGCACATTGTCAGCACATATATGTGTGTGAAATCAATACACAAATCAGCCTAGCCAATGTTGAGGGCCTCCAAGTCCCTTTCTCCCATCTGGTTCTCACTCATCCTGCAGGCTCCAGGGTAAGTGGTATCACTTCAGACACCTAGACTATTTAGACCCCCTGCTACAAACTCCCACAAAGCTATGTCATCACGAGTGTAATTAGTTGTTGAAAGCCTTTCTTCCCACCATATGATAAGCTCCACAAAAGTGGTGGTAATTCCCTGCTGTATTCTAGCAAAGAAGGAATATCTTCACTATTTATTCTGTCAAGAGTTTTCCTGAAAACAATTGTGGAAAGAATATACTAAACTGAAACATTTTAAAGATGACTCGACATTAAGCAACAAATTTTGGGCTTACAGAGTCTTAGGCCACAAATACACTAACAAATAAGAGGAACAATGTTAGTTTCAGTCATAAGGCACTATGACTATAATCGTGTTTTAAATATCAATTTATTACCTTACTTATCATATATGATAAACAATTTTTTAAAATTTCCACTGAAGGAGTTTACAGAAGGCTTAGTCTGATCTTTAATGACAAATACAGTATTATTGAAAAGCCTTTTGTACTCAATAGAAAAGAATAATATGTTAACGTTTGATGCTATTATAAGCTTACCAAAATTGAAGGATATACTTCCATCAACTTGATAAATAGTATTATTGTCAGTTTTCCAGTGATCTTGCATAGCCCCTCCAAGAGCTTCTTTCCTAAAAGAATAAAAACAGTGCATTTTAATACAACTGGTTTTGAAGTCATGTTACATGAAAGAGAATTTAAAAGATTTCATATTCTGAAGAATATTTCAAAAGATCTTAATGACCTATACTATATACAAGAGCAATGTGGAAAGTCCCCCGTTGAGGGTTCAGCACTTTTAAGTGGGGCTTCAGCGACCTCCTGCCCTGTCATGGGCCTTTCCTTGGGAAGCTCTCCACTCCCCTCCCCCTACCTAGTACTGGCCACTGAAGAGAGACATTCAAATCCAACTCCAATTATGTCCTTCCTGCTTAACATCTTTCAAAACCATCTGAAATCCTTAATATGGCACATGAGACTGGGATCATGTTTATTTCTCTCTTCAACCTTATCTTCCTCTAACTTCCTATATACACCCTAACTCCATACAAATCAACTATCTGAAGGTTCCCCCAAGATAACAGATTCAATCCCTCTGTGCCTGGAATACCCTGGCTTACCTTTCCTACAAGTAACTTAACTATTCTTTCATTCCTGAAAAGTGTCAGGAGTTTCCTGACACCAGCCCTGCCCCTTTCCCCACATTGTTATCTAACAGAAGGACTCATGAGCCCTCAGCAAACACTCTCCACCTGCCTGTCATAGCACTTGTCACGATGTATTGTAATGGTTTCTTTATGTAGCTGTCTTCTAATGCATTAGATAATGAGCTCCTGAAAAATAGGAAATTCCTCATCTGGATATGCTCATTTATTAAACACTCTAATATTTAACACATAATTCTCAAACAGAAAAATGTGTTTGTATTCTTGGGGAGGGGCAGAGATTAGAGAAGCAAAAAGCCTTCATTTCTTCCCGTTCCCCAGGGCAACAACGGTAGTACCTACACTGTACCAAAAAAAAAAAAAAATGGACTTCAATACTGATAAATCTCAGTCCTTCAACATTCTGCATGCTGAATTCAGCCATTGACTGTGAAGTCTTGAGCGCCTTCTGAACCCAGTGCAACAAGACAGACTCGGCCTTGTTGTCAAGGACACAGTAGAGGGGGAGACAGCCTAGTGCACCAGGACCACCTGTGAGGAGCACCAGAAGCTCTTTCCCACAGGTGTCCCTGATGGGAGGGGTGAGCAAGCGGGGGCAGGGTCACGGGGGTGGGGGCCTGAGTTACAGCGGAGTCAAGCGAATCCCACAGCTGGACCCTCCAACCCCTCTTTGTCACTGTACCAAGAAGGAAACCATGCAAGGCTGTGCGGGAATGGGTGGCGAGGAGCAACTCCTCAGCTCGGGGCTGCCGCGGGGACCTGGCCGGGTCGTGCCGCCTACCTGCTGAGGGGCCGCAGGCGCACGCAGACGGTGATGGCCTTCTCCTCCGCCATCCTGCCGGCCATCCTGCCTTGAACGGGAACTGGTCCAGATGCCGCGCTGCAGCTGCGGAGCGCCAGGCCTCCCCGCTTAAAGCTTTCAATTTCCACAACGCCGCGTTTGAATGGGCTGCCGCCTCCTGATGCTTCTCACCTGCAGCGCATGCTCAGCTAAAGGGGGCAGGGGGGTTCAAGGGTCTGGAGATAGCTCGCTAGGGGAATGCAGAGAGCCGCTATCCCAGTAATAGCAGAAATTGCTGTCACCTGCTGAAAGCCACTGAAGGGCAGGCAGCCATTTACAAACACATCCTCCACCGCACCCTTCAAGAGTTTGCAATCTGTAGAAAAAACAACGCAGAAAACTTTTTCACTAACAAAAGAGAATTATGACATTTAAACAATCACACTTTATTTTTTAATTAAAAAGAGTCAAACGACGAGTTGCAAGTCACTACCCAGCCCAGAAACATAAGAAACTTGTGCTCTTTAGAAACTCTGAGATTTAGGTTTCTCCTCTTGCTTTCTTTTTCTTGAAACTCCTGTTTCCCTTGGCTGTCAGTTCCTGAAAGGTTGACTTAGGAAAAGAATTAGCGAAGAATGGAAAAACTCACTTAGTAATGAGCTGAAACTTTTATTAGCGGAAGTGGGAAAGTGATTCTAAATCCTTTCCCAGAAACAGTGCTTGATTTTCTTTGTTTTAAAGATTTTTTAATTTATTTATTCCCCCCAAAGCCCCAGTAGATAGTTGTATGTCATAGTTGCACATCCTTCTAGTTGCTTTATGTGGAACTCGGCCTCAGGATGGACGGAGAAGTGGTGCCTCGGTGCACGCCCGAGATCTGAACCTGGGCCGCCAGCATCGGAGCGCGCGCACTTAACAGCTAAGCCACGGGGCTGGTCCTTCCTTTGCTTTAAATATGCATCACAGTAAAGTATTACGTATTCTAGAGGAGATTTCATTTTCTTTCAGTCCTTTTCTTAGTTGATTTAAGATGCATCAAGAATTACCTCCTTTCAGGGTCCGCCCGGTGGTGCAGCAGTTAAGTGTGTGTGCTTCACTTCGGTGGCCCAGGGTTCACATGCTTGGAACCCCGGGCAGGCACCAATGCACCGCTTGTCAAGCCATGCTGTGTCAGTGTCCCATATAAAGTAGAGAAGATGGGCACAGATGTTAGCTCGGGGCCAGTCTTCCTCAGCAGAAAGAGGTAGACTGGCATCGGATGTTTGCTCAGGGCCAGTCTTCCTCACAGACAAACATTTTAAAAAAGAATTATCTCCTCTCCCTCACCAAAAACATAACCTGCAGTTACTAATAACGGTTCATTATTTAGAGGAGTAGAGAAGTCTATTGATTCAATAAAACTATTTTGGAGGGTAATTTTGCAATATCAATAAAATATGAAAGGCACGTGTATGCCAGCAATTCTAAGACTTTATTTATAGATATATTTGAAGTGATGAAATCCCGCCATTTGTGACAACATGGATGGGCATTGAGGGTATTATGCAAAGTGAAATAAGTCCGAGGGAAAAAGTCAAATACCATATGATCTCACTCATTAAGTAGTAGATAATAACAACAACAAACAAACACATAGAGACAGAGTTTGGATTGGGGGTTGCCAGAGGGGAAGGGGGGAGGGAGGAGGGGGAAACGGATAATTTGGCACATGTGTGTGGTGATGGGTTGTAATTAGTATTTGGGTGGTGAACATGATGTAATCTATGCAGAAATAGAAATATAATGATGTACACCTGAAATTTATACAATGTTATAAACCAATGTTACTGCAATAAACAAAAAATTTAAAAAAAGTGAAAAGCAAATAAATAAATAAATAAATAGACAGATAGATATATTTGAATGACTGTGCAAGGACATACATATGAGGCTATTAGTTGCAGCGTTGTTTACAGTAGCAAATGGCCGAAAACACATTAAATTCCAATAAATATGGCACTAATTAAGTGGATGGCATTTTATCAATACAATGAAACACTATGTAGCCAGTAAAAAGAATGATATTGCTCTTTATGTGTACTTTAGAAAGCCATCCCAGACGTTTCATTAGCTGAAAGAAATCTAAAGTGGAGGACTGTATGCACAGTGTGGTCCTATTTGATATTTTCAAAGGATATTTGTATGTCTCGGTATGCATACATGATTTCTGGAATGGTACAGAGAATATGCCTAGTTTCTTTGGAGAGGGATGACTCAGTTAGATAATGGATCAGCCTTTCATTGTCCAGTAGTTCCCCCTTATCTGTGGTTTTGCTTTCTGTGATTTCAGTTACCTGAGGTCACCTGCAAACTGAAAATTTTAAATGGAAAATTTTAGAAATAAATAGTTCCTGAGTTTTAAATTGTATGCCACTCTGAGTGTCATGTTGAAATCTCGAGCCATTCTGCTCTGTCCTGCCCTGGACGTGACTCATTCCTTTGTGCAGCAGATCCACCTTGTGTCCACTACCCACCCATCAGTCACAGTAGCAATCTTGGTTATCAGATCGACCGTCGGTATTGCAGTGCTCGTGCTCAAGTCACCCTTATTTTACTTAATAATAGCAGAAAAGCACAGAAGGAGTGATGCTTGGCCATTTGGATATGCCAAAGAGAAGCCACAGAGCAGCTGCTCTCATAGAGCTACGATTCTCTGAGGGCTGATGGATAGTGCACAAACTTCCCTCTCTATTCCTACCTCTGTCTCTCTCTCTACTGCTATTGGGTGGTTGTGAGAAGAGGAGTACAGCCTGATCAAGGGAGAGATTGATAAGGTGGGGGTGGGGGTGCTAGTTTCTTATGAAACACATTCTTGTGGGTAGAAGCAGAAAATACAGAATAAACATGTAAGTAAAATAAAATGATGAGAGGAGGGGCCACTTTAGATGGGGTGTTCAATGAAGGCCAAGGGAGGGGACCTTTGAGGTGAGACCTACATGATAACAATTAGCCAGACTTGGGAGGTAGGAGAGAGGGCTTACCAGACAGAGGGACAAGTAAGTCAAAGAATCAAAGGCTCGTATGTTAGCCACGTGTCTGAGGCACAGAAGGAAAGCCACTGTAGCTAGAGCATTTTGGGCAATGGAGAGAGGTAGGTGGGGCCAGGTCCTGTGGGGCTTTGTGGACCATGATGAAATGTTTGGATGTTATTTAATAGTGAGGAGAAGCCTATGGGAGACTTTAAGCAAGAGAGTGAAAAGGGATTCACTAATTCCTCCAAAGAAGATTTTCGTTTCTATTTCACTATGAAAGTAGGAGCAGGCAGAATAAACTTTGCAATGACTCCTGTCAGCCTGTCTACCCACCCACTTGTCTGTGCCCATTTCCACAGTCTTCCAGATTGTAATAAGATGAACAACTGTCTTCCACTCTGACAATCTCCCCACCTGTGCACTGGATCCTACCCCTTCCTGCCTACTCTTCTCTCTCTTGCATCGTCATTTCCCCTGCTCAATTAAACCAATCTCCTCAGCAAACACATGCCTTAGTTTCTCCCATCTTGGACATCTGATAGATACTGCAAACTTAAAATACTGATACCAAATTCATGATCTTCCCCTCAAAATCTGCTCAAACCAGTTTTCCACATCTCAGTTGATGGCAAATCCACCCTTCCAGTTACCCAGGCCACAAACGGTGGAGTCCTGATGCTTGACTTCTTTCTCCCAAAGTTGACATTCAATGTGCCTGAGAATTATGTTGGGGCTACCTTGAGAATATTCCAGAATATGATCAGTTATCACAACTTCTGCTATCCATCGGATCCAAAACAGCATCATCTCTCACGGAACTCATCTCCATGTTTCTACCTTTGCCCACCCCCACTGCCAGTCTATTCTCAACACAGCAATTTCAGTGATCCTTTTACAATGTAAGTCAGGTCATGTTAATCCTTTCTGAAGACCCCCAGGGCCACTGATTCTGATTTTTCTCAGGATAAACCTACAGTCTAACTGTCTCCTGAGCTGTACATGACTCTGCCCCTTCTTACCCTCTGGCCTTACCCCCTGCACTCCCTTTTTCCCTCTCCATTCAAGCCACACTGGTCTCTTCACAGTTTCTTGAATACAAGACAGGCTCTGTCTCTCTCTCTCTTTTCTTTTTTTTTTTGCTAAAGAAGACTCACCATGAACTAAAATCTGTTGCTGATCTTCCTCTTTTTTTTTATGTGAGCTGCCACCGCAGCATGGCCACTGACAGATGAGTGGTGTGGTTCCATGCCTGGGAACCGAACCCAGACTGCTGAAGTGGAGCACGCTGAGCTTTAACCACTAGGCCATCGGGGCTGACTCGACAGGCTCCCTCTTGATTAAAGCCTTTGCACTGGCTGTTCTTTGCCTGTTAGGCCCTTACCCAAGCTATCTATGTTTTTCTTCTTCCATTTAATTCTGGGATCTACTCAGATGTCACCTTCTCAGAACTCTGTCTGTATAAAAGAGCAACTTTCTTGTCTGCTCCCTCTGTTTCTTTACTCCTCTTCTTCTTTTAAAATATTATAACTTTCAGATATAATATCTGTGTGTTAATTTGTGTATATATTTTTTGTCTTCTCTCACTAAAGTGTCATCTCTATGAGGCTAGAGGCCTAGTTTTTATTTACTCATTATTCCTTGCACCTAGAAAGATTCTTGGAGTATGGTAAACATTCAGTTAAAAAAATTTCTTATTCAATCACTCAATATATACATATTGGTGTAATATCTGGAAAGATACATGAATATCCTTAGTCTCCTTTGGAGGGGAGGACTAAGCTAGAAGATAGACCTACCCATGGTGGTGGCACCTGTGACCCCAGCCCACTCAGAAGTGGTGATGATGCCCACAAACATGGTACCACCAGCAGTGTTGGTGACAGCAACCCCAGAAAAGCCAGGAACAGCAGCAGAGGCAGCATGAGCGACTCCAGTCCCCCTAGTCACAGCAGCACTTGAGGCTGCAAAGAGCGAGTTAGCAATGGCAGTAGAGCCTGTGACCCCAGTCCCCCCAGCTAGAACAGTGCCTGCAACCCTGGCCCACCACCTGTGGCAGTAGCACCTCTGGACCAAACATCCTCGCGTGTGGCAGGGTGCCCATGTCCTTGGATCCTGCCCCACCCTCTCCCTCCTCCCACTGTAGTGGGGGAACCCATGGCCCAGGTGACCCTGGAATCAGCAGAGGGACTAGACAGCCTGGGGAGCTCAGTGGTGATGCCTGAGATTGCAGTGACACCAGCAGCAGCAAAGCACCAGCAACCTTGGAGGCACAAGCGGCACAACAAGGGCACCAGGAACACCACTGAAAGAGGCAGTGGAGGGTGGAAAGCACAGCCATTCAAATACAACCAGAAGCATCTCAGAATCAAAGTACACAAAGCCCTACCTAAATAAGAACCGTACGCACTACTAGAAATGCACCAGCAGAAGAACAACTCATCAAGCACCATGGAAAAATATGGTAACACGTTATCACAAAAAGAAAACAACAACTCTCCAGAAACCAAACTTGAAGTTATGGAAGATTGCAGTCTAGCCAATACAGAATTCTAAATAGCTGTCATCAAGAAACTCAATGAGCTACAAGAAAACTCAGCAAGACAGCTCCTTGAGCTCACGAATAAAATCAATAAACAGAAGGAGTACTTTATCAAAGAGATTGAAATTCCAAAAAAGAACCAAACAGAAATTCTGTAGCAGAACTCAAAAAATGAGATGAACAAGACAGTAGAAAACATTGGAAATAAAGCACACCATATGGAAGTGAAAATTAGCGAACTCAAAGATAGAAACTTAGAAATAGAGGTAGAAGACAAGAGAGAAATAAGATTTAAATAAAAATGAAAAATTAACAAATTCTGTGAGAAATATCCAACTCCATTAGCACAATACCCTCAAGCTTTATCCATGTTGCAAAGGGCAAGATTTCATCTTTTTTTATGGCTGAGTAGTATTCCATTGTGTACATATACCACATCCTCTTTATCCATTTGTCCCTTGATGGGCACTAGGGTTATTTCCAAGTCTTGGCTATTGTGAATAATACCACAATGAACATAGGTGTGTATATATCTGTACCTATTCGTGTTTTCATGATCCTTGGATAAATACCCAACAGTGGGATAGCTGGATGATATTGTAGTTCTATTCTCAGTTTTTTGAGGAATCTCTATACTGTTTTCCATAGTGGCTGCATCGATTTGCATTCCCACCAGAGTGTTTGACACTTTCCTTCTCTCCACATCCTGTCTGACGCTTGGTGTTTCCTATCTTGTTAATTACAGCCATTCTGGTGGGAGTAAGGTGATAGCTCATTGTAGTCTTGATTTGCATTTCCCTGATAGTTAATAATGTTAAACATCTTTTCATGTGCCTGTTAGCCATGTGTATCTCCTCTTTGGATAAGTGTCTGTACAGATCTTTTGTCCATTTTTTAATTGGGCTGTTAGCTTTTATGTCATATCATTCTTTGAGAATATTATATGGCAACCCTCATACTTGACCACCATTATTTCTGAACACCTTCATAACTGATCATCCCTTTATCAGACCAGCCTCATGTCTGACAACCCTCATAACTGATCACCCTCATATCTCACCAACTTCATATCTGTTCACACTCATATCAGACCACCTTCATGTCTTACCACCCTCATATCTGGTCTCCATTATATCTGACCACTATCACATCAGGTCACCCTCATATCTGATCACCCTCAGTATATGATCCCCCTCATATAAGACCAACCTCATAAGTGGACCCCCTCATATATGTTCACCCTTATATCTGACAACTCTTGTATCAGACTACCCTCATATCTTCTCACATTAATATCTGATTGCCCTCATAACTGTTCCTTCTAACACATGACGATGCTAATATCTGACCATCTTCAGACCTGATCACCCATATATCTGAATCCCCTCATATTTCATCACCCCCCTATGTACCCAACATCCTATCAGATCACCCTCATATACGATAGTCCTTAATATCTGATCAGCCTTGTATCTGATTTCCATCATATCTGACTACCTCATATCTGGCCAGCTCGATTTCTGACCAACAATATTTGTGACAAACCTCACATCTGACCACCCAGATATTAGATCACCCTCATATCTGTCCGCCATCATGTCTGTCCACTGTCAAAACTGATCATCCTCCTATTCGACCACTCCTAAATTATCACTCTCACATATGACCACCCACATATATGACTACTCTCATATATAACCACCCTCATACCTGGCATCCTTAATATACAACGACTCTCGTATCTGACCACCCTCATATCTGCCCACCCACATATCTGGCCACCCTGATATCTGACCATCCTCATATATGGCCATCATCATATCTGATCACCTTTATCTGACCAACAACATATCTGACCATCCTCGTATCTGGCCACTCTCAATTCTGACAATCCCTTTATCTGCCAACCCTCATATTTTACCACTCTGATGTCTGATCACACTCATCTGATCACCCTCTTATCTGACTACACTCATATCATATCATCCTCATTTCTGATCAACCTCGTATCTGTCCACCCTCATGTCTGGCCAACCTCATATTTGGAAAGTCAGATATCTGACAAGCCTCACATCTGATCAACCTGATATCTGACCACTCTTAAATGTGATCACCCTCATATCTGAAAACGCTGATATATGAACACCTGCATATCTGTTTGCTCTCATATAAGATCGTCCTCAATATTGGACCACCCTCATATCTGGTCCCATTCATATGTGACAAAATTCATATCTTATCACCCTTATATCTGACCAACCTCACATTTGACCACCCTCATATCTCATCACCCTCAGTTCTTTTCTTTTTTTTTTTAATTTTTGGTTTATTGTAGCAGCATTGGTTTATAACATTGTATAAATTTCATGTGTACATCATTATACTTCTATTTCTGAGTAGATTACATAATGTTCACCACCCAAGTGCTAATTACAACCCATCACCACACACATGTGTCTAATTATCCCTTTCGCCCTCCTCGCTCCCCCGTTAACCTCTGTTAAACAACAATCCAATCTCTATCACTATGTGTTTGTTGCTGTTATTATCTACTACTTCATGAGTGAGATCATATGATATTTGACCTTCTCCCTCTGACTTATTTCACTTTGCATAATACCCTCAATGTCCATCCATGTTGTCACAAATGCTGGATTTCATCGTTTGCTATGGCTGAGTAGTAGTCCGTCGTGTGTATACACCACATCTTCTTTATCCACTCGTCCCTTGATGGGCACTTAGGTTGCTTTCAAGTCTTGGCTATTGCGAATAAAGCTGCAATGAACACAGGGTTGCATGTATCTTTACACATTGTTGTTTTCAAGTTCTTTGGATAAATACCCAGCGGTGGAATAGCTGGATCATATGGTAGTTCTATCCTTAATTTTTTGAGGACTCTCCATACTGTTTTCCATAGTGGCTGCATCAGTTTTCACTCCCACCAGCAATGTATGAGAGTTCCCTTCTCTCTACATCCTCTCCAACATATCTGACCACCTTCATATATGTCAACCCTCATATCTGATCACCCTCTTCTCTGGCCACCCTCTTATCTGATCACTCTTGTAGATGACCACCCTCATATAAGATCACTCTCATATATGATGTCCCTCAATATCTGATCACACTCCTCTTGGACCACTCTCATATCTGTTCACTCTTATATCTGACCCTACTCATATCAGACCACCCTCACATCTTCCCATGGTAATATCTGACCACCCTCATATCTGTTCTCACCAATATCTCATGATGTTCATATCTGGCCATCTTCAGATCTGATCACCTGTATATCTGAAAACCCTCATATCTGATCACACCCATATCAGCCCTCCATCAAAGCAGATCACATCGTATACAATTGTCTTGAATATCTGATCACCCTCATGTCTAATCCCAGTCAGATATGGCCACCCTCCTATCTGATCACTATTACTGACCACTCTCCTATCAAACCACCCACATACTTTGCCAACCTCATATTTCATAACGCTTTTCTCTGAACAAATTTATATCTGACCACATTCACATCTGACCACCATCATAACTGATCACCCTCACATATGATCACCTTCAAATCAGAACACAATCACTTCTGATCACCCTCACATATGACCACACTTATATCTGGCAACTCACTTACCTGATCACGCTTATTTCTGATAGCTCATATCTTATTACACTCATATCTCATCACACTCATATCTGTCCACTCTGATATCCTTCTAACCTCATATCAGGAAACACTGATTCCTGAATACCGTCTTATCTGATCGCCCTCATAGCTAAACATCAATATTTATGCACCCTTATATGTAATCTCCCTCATATGTGGAAACACTAATATCTGTTCACACATACATATGACCAACCTCCTATCTGACCAACCTCATATCTTCTCACAATCATATCAGATCACTCGTATATCTGATCACCCTCATATCTGGCAACCGTCATATCTGGCCACCTTTGTTTCTGAGCACCATTATATCTGACAGCCCTCATATCTGACTACCCAGTTATCGGGTCACCATCGTATCAGACCAACATCACTTCTGACCACCATCTTATCTGATGACCATCATATTTGATCACCTTCCTATAGGACCACCCTCATATATGACCACCCACATATATGATCACACTCATATCTGGCCACCCTCATACCTGACCACCCTAATATACAATCCCTCTCATATCTGATCACCCTCATATCTGACCACCCTCATATGAGTCAACACTCTTATCTGACAACCCTCAAATCAGATCACAATCATATTTAATCACCCTCATATCTGAGCATGCTCACATGTGACCACCCTTGTGTGGGACCACTCTCATATCTGCCCACACTCATATCTGGCCGCCCTGATATCTGACCATCCTCGTATATGGCCACCATCATATCTGATCGCCTTTATGTGATCATCTTACCTCACCACCCTCATATCTGGCCACCCTCATTGCTGATGACCCCTTTTCTGACAACACTCATATCTTATCACCCTGATATCTGATTACACCCATCTGATCACCCTCTTATCTGATTAAATTCATATGTGATCAACATCTTGTCTGGTCGCCCTCATATCTGTCCACCCTCATGTCTGGCCGTCCTCATATCTGGACAGTAAGATATCTGATATAACTCACATCTGATCCCCCTCATATCTGACCACCCTCAAATGTGATCACCCTCATATCTGAAAACCCTGATATCTGACCATCCTCAAATCTCTTTGCTCTCATATCTGATCGCCCAATATCTGATCATCCTCACATCTGACCCCCTTCATGTTTGGACACCCTCATATCTGATCATCCTCATATTTGCCCTACCTCTGATCTGGCCAACCTTACATGTGGCCCCCCTCATATCTGACAACCTTCATATCTGATTACCCTCATGTCTGACCAACCTCATATCTGATCACACTCATATCTGACCACCCACATATGTGAGCCTGCTCATATTTGACCACCCTCAGTTCTGACCGCCCTCCAATCTGACCAGCCTTATATTTTACCACATTCATATCTGATCACCATCTTTTCTGATCTCCCTCACATGTGACCAGCCTCATATCTGACCAACCTCATGTCTGATCACAGTCCTTTCAGACATCCCTCATACCTAACCTCTCTCTTGTCCTATCAGACTCATATCTTATCAACTTCACACCTGATAACATTCTTCTCTGACCACCCTCATACCTCGCCACTTTTATATCTAATCACGATTATTTTTGACAACCATGATATCAGATCATCCTCATATCTGACCATCCTCATATCTGACCAACATCATATCTGATCTCCGTATAATCTGATTACCCTCATATCTGATCACCCTTGTCACTGAGATACCTCATATCTCCTCACACTCATATCTGACCACTCTCCTATCTGTTAACCCTCATATTTGATCACACTCATATGTGATCACCCTCCTATTTGATCACTCTCATGTCTCTCCACACTCATATCTGGTCACCAACATATCTGATACTATTCGATACGTGATCACCCTCATGTCTAATCACACTCATATCTCACCACCCCAATATCTGATAACTCTCTTATGTGACCACCCTCATATCTGTTCACCATCTTTTCTAACCACACTCATATCTGATCTCCTTCATATCTGTTTGCCCTCAATATCTGACAACACTCTTATCTGACCACACTCATATCTGATCACTGTCATATATGTCCACCCTCAATTTGCTATCAACTTCATATCTCATCACCCTAATATCTGAGGACCCTCATATTGGATCTTCCTCATATCTGAATCACCTTCATATATGACCACCCTCATAAATGACCACTTCACACATGGCCACTCTCATTTCTTACCACCTTCATATCTGACCACCCATATATCTGACCACCCCCCTCATATCTGACAACCTTCGTATCTGACAACCTCATGTCTGGCCAGCCTCATGTTTGATCACCCGTATAGGTGATCAGGCTCATATCCTATCATCCTGAATATCAGACGACTGTCATAGCTCATCTCCCTCCTGTCTGACCTCCCTAATATCTAATCACCATCTGAATTGACCACCTCATATCTGACCACCTTCATGACTGACCACCCTCATATTTGATCATCCTCATATCTGATCACATTCATATATCACCACCCTCATATAAGATCACCCTCATATGTGAAATCCCTCATATCTGACCACTCTCATATCTGATCACGATTTTATCTGACCTCTTCATATCTGATCATCCACATATCTGTTCTCCCTCAATGACTGATCACCCACATATCAGACCACCGTCGTATATGACCACCCTCATATAGTCTCAAACTCTTATTGGAAAACCCTCCTATCTGAACTCACACTTGTCTGTCCACCCTCATATCTTTCCAACTTCATATCTGATCACAATTTTATCTGGCATCCCTTATATCTGATCACCTTCATATCTGACCACAGTCATATCTGATCACCATCCTGATTAGTGTTATATCTGACCACTCTCATTTCTAATCACCCACATATAAGTTACCAATAAATATCTGATCACCCACATATCTGATCACCATTTTATGTAATCACCCTCATATCTGACCACACTCATATCTGGCTACCCTAATATCTGATCATCCACATATATGAACACCCTCATATTTTTTCTCCCCCATATCTGATCAACCTTCATCTGATTGACTTCAATCTGATCACCCTAATATTTTATTACACTCATTTATGTTCACCTTAATAGCTGACCACCCTCATATCTGGCCATTCTTATATCTGGCCAACCTCATATCCGACCACCCTCATGTCTGTCTGCTCTCTTATCTGAATCACAATTATTTCATCACCCTAATATCCGACCATCCTCATATCTGGCCACCCACACATCTTATGACCCTTATAACCGACAACCTTCACAACTCATCACCCTCATGTCTGACCACCCGCATATCTTGCCACATTCATATCTGATCACCCTTATATCTGACAACCATCATATCTGATCATCGTCCTTTCTGACCACCCACATTTCTGATCACACTCATATCTGCCCAACCCTCATATCTGGCCCCCTTTCATAAATAACACCCTGATATCTGATCACCATCATACCAGACCACCCTCATATATTACCAGCATCAGGTCTAACCACCCTCCTGTCTGATGATCCTTATATCTGACTATCCTCATGTCTGATCGCCCTCATATCTGATTACCCACATGTTGGACCACCTCATATCTGATCACCATTATATTAGACCATCCTCATAGGTGTCTAACATCATATCAGACCAAACTCATATCTTATCACCCTTTTAAGTGATCAGCCTTATTTCTGAGGCTGACAACCCTCATATCTCATCACCCTAATATATGACCACATCATATCTGATAACCTTCATATCTCATCCTCGTCTTATATGATCACTCTAAAATAATATCAGTCCCATACCTGTCCCCCCTCATACCTGATCGCCCTGATATCTGATAAATCTCGAATCTAACCACCCTCATAGCTGATCACCCTTATATCAGACCATCCTCATACACGATCAACATCATATCAGGCCACAGTCGTATCTGGCCATCATTGTAAGTGATCACCCTCATTTCTGACCACCCTCATATCTCATGACCCCTATAACGGATAGCCATCATAAATCATCAATCATATATGACCTTAGTCATATCTGATAACCCTCATTTATGATCACACTCATATATGATGAACATAAATTCTTGCCACTCTCATATCTGTCCACCCTCATATGTGATCACTCTCATGTCTGATCGCCATTAGTATGAGATGACCCTCATATCAGATTCTCCTCATATTTGACCACCCTCATAACTGATCACCATCTTATATGACCACTCTCATATCTGATCACCCTTAGATCTTATTGCTCTCCATATGTGATCACCCTCATATCTGCCCAGCCTTATATCTTCACACATTCATAACTGATCACCTTCATATGATCATCCTCATATCTGGCCACCTTCATATCTGATTACCCTTCTATCTGAACAACTCATTTCTAATCACCCTCATATCTGATGACACTCATAGGTGGTCAACCTCATATCTGGACACCATCGTATCTGGCCACCCTCATATCTGATCAGCGTCATATCTTACCACCCTCATACCTGATCATCCCCGGTTAAGATCACCTTCAATATCAAATAGCCCTCAATATGTGGTCATCCTCATTTCTGATCACCCTCATATTTGACCACCATCATATCTGATCCCTATCATATCAGATAGCCCTCAATATGTGATGACTCTCCAATCTGATCACCCTCATTTCTGACCACACTCATATCTACTCACCCACTTTTGCTACAACAATCCTATCCGAGGACCCTCATATCTGACAACCCACATATCTGTTCAGCCTCTTATGTGATCATCCTCCATATGTGGTCACCCTCATATCTGACCACCCTCATATATGTTCACCCTCGATATCTATTCACCCTCACACCTGACCACTCTCATATCTGGCAACCCTAATATCTAATCATGACTATATGATCACCCTCATATCCGATCACCCTCATAACTTACCTCCATTATATCTGAACACCCTCATATCTGATCACCCTCATAGCTGACGACCCTCATATCTGATAACCCACATTTCTATCCTCATATCTAACCTCTCTCATATATGACCACTCTCATATGTGACCACCATCTATATTGTCAAGTTCATATGTCATCACCCTTATAACTGACCATCCTCATATGTCATCACCCTTATATCTGACCACCCTCAAAGCTGACCACTCTCATATCAGGCCACCCTTGTGCCTGCCCACCTTCATAAATGATCAGTTTATAACTGATCACCCTCATATCAGACGCCCCTCATATCTGTCCACTCACATACGTGATTACCATCATACCTCGCAACTGTCCTATCTGATCACCCTTGTATATAATCACTCTCAATTCCTACCAGCCTAATATATGATTGTACTCAATATCTGATCACTCTGATATCGGATCACCCTCATATCTGACCACCCTCATAACTTATCACCATTATAACTGACCACATTCCTATATGATCAGTCTATCTGATCACCATCCAGATCTGATCACAATCATATCTGATCACCATCGTAATGCTCCCCATTCCTATTTGACAGCCATCAAATCTGACTACCCTCATATCTGGCCAACCTCATATCTGATCACCCTCCTATCCAACTACCCTCATATGTGAACATACTCATATATGAGCAAAATTAAATTTTGCCACTCTCGTATCTTGTCAACATTATTTATGACCACACCCATATCTGATCACCATCGTATCTGAATACCCTCAATATCCGATCACCCTCATTTCTGACAACCCTCATATCTGGCCACCCGCAGATCTGATCACTCTGGTATCTGACAATCCTCATATCTGACCAACCTCAAATCAGATGACACACATATCTGATCAACCTTTTATCTGACGACCCTCAAATCTGGCCACCCTCTGATATGATCACCCTGATATCTGACAACTTTCATATCTGATCACATTCATATGTGATCACACTCCTATCTGGTCAGCCTCATATCTGATCAGACTCATAACCCACCAGCCTCATATCTGGCAACACTCATATCTGGTTACCCTGATATCTGACATCGCTTATATGTAATCACCCTCATATCTGATCATCCTCATATCTGGCCAGACCAATATTTGACCCCCCTCATATCTGGCCAACCAGATATCTGATCATTCTGATATCTGAAACAATCATATCTGATCGCTGTCATATATGACTACACTCTTATCAGGCAAGCTTCATAACTGACCACCATTTTATATGATCACCATTGTATCTTACCACACTCATTTCTGACCACCCTCATATCTGAACACCATCATATCTGTTCACCATAATATCAACTCACCCTCTATATCTGATCATGTTCAAATCTGGCCTCATTCATATCAGATGACCCTCATATCTGACCACACTTTTATTTGACAAACCTCATATCTATTCACCCTCATATATGGTCACCCTCATATGTGAACACCCTCATATCAGACCACCCTCATACCCAAACACCCTAATATCACTTCACACTCACATCTGATCACCCTCACATATGATCACCCAAATATCTGGCTGCCCTCATATCTGACTGCCCTCATATCTCTCCAATGTGATCACCTTTATCTGATCAATCTCATATCTCATCACCCTCATATTGATCAGCTTCATATCTGATCACCCTAATGTCTGATCATGCTCATATCTGACCACCCTTATAACTGATTACCCTCATATATGATCAGCCTCATATCTGACTACCATCGTATCTACCCTCGTATAATACCAGCCTCATATCTGATCACCATTATGTCTGACATTCCTCATTTCTGAATGACTCTTTCATGAACTACACTCTTATATGATCACCCCCATAGCTGATGACCCTTCTATCTGCACATCATCATATCCTATCACCTTTATATCGGGACACCATCATATCTGTCACCCTTATAACTGACATCCCTCATATCTGATCATCCTCATGTCTCATTACTATAATACTTCTCCACCCTCATATCTAGGCAACCTTTATCTGATCACCCTCTTATCTGGCCACACACATATCTGATCACCCACATATCTGATCGCCATCAATATATGATCAACCTCATAACTGAAAAACCTCAGATCTGACCACCCTCATATACATCACACTCATAATTGGTCGTGCTTCATAAATGACCACACTCCTATCTGATCACACTCAATCTGATCGCTGTCAGTGTCTGATCAACCTCATATCTGACAACTCTCATATCTGACCACCCTCATGTCAGAACACCATCATATCTGATCCCTCCTTGATATCTGATCAAACTCAAATCTGACCTCCCTCATACTACACCACCATCATATATAGTCGCCTTTATATTTGCTCACCCACATATTGGATCACCCTCATATCTGACCGCCCTCAAATCTGAACACCCTCATATATGATCGCACTCATATCTGAACAATATCATATCTGAGTACCCTCATATCTGGCCATGCTCAGATCTGATCCCCCTCTTATCTGACAACAATATCTCATCACACTTATGTCTTGCTGACAATACTCATATCTGATCATCCTCGTAGGTTATCACAGTCATTCTGTTCACCCTCATATCTGATCACTCTCATATCTTTTCACCCTCATATGTGCTAACCCTCATATCTGATCACCTTTGTATCTGATTGACCTCAATATCTGAACACCTTCATATCTGGCGTGGGAGACCAAAATTGGCCACCGTGAAATATATCCCTTTACCTTGATTATTTTTGCTTACAGGACGTTTGACCTCCCCCAAACTCCTTAAAGAATTAAACATAGAAGACTTGTTCAAGTAAGGAGTTACTATCATACGATAGCTGTACTATAATGTAAAATAAATGTTACAATAGAAAAGACGCCAACAAGCCCATCTGATCAAAAATTCTGTCTCTCTCAGGCCACAGTCTCTAGGTGGCACTGGAATGAGTTGCCAGACAAACATTTACATTTATAAGGGAAATCTCCATTTGTAAAGGTATCTCTCTCTCTGTGCTGGGGGGAAGGTGGGATGGCCCCTCTAGAAACTTATCAGTGTGGAGGATGAGGCCTTAAATCTGCATAGCCTTGATTACTGTAATTTCTATTTCCCTTCTGTCTCCCTCCTCACCCCCAAAATCCTTCTTTGTGCTTAGCTGAAGATTGTATTTAAGATGAGAATTGCCTCTCTTGTGGTGAGAAGCTCAATTTCCCTGGTTTCTCCCATGTATACATGTTATTAAACTTGGTATTATTTTCTCGTGCTAACCTGTCTTTTTAATTATTTGTCCAGCCATAAGAACCTTAAGGGAAAGTGCAGAGGGGGATTCTCCCACTTCCTCGACACTGGCAACTCTCATATCTAATCACTATTATATCTAACGATGCTTATATGTGACCGCCCTCCTATTTGACCAGCCTCATATTTGTTCACTCATATCGGATCAACCTCGTATTTGACCACCCTCATATCTGACCACGATCATATCTGATCACACTCATATCGGACAATTCTCATATCTGACCACCCTCATATCTAACAACAAACTTATTTTAACACCATTATTTCTGACCAACCTCATATCTGAGTGCCCTCATATCGGACCACACTCCTATATGACCACTGTCTTATCTGACCACCCTCCTATCTGATCACCCTCATACATGACAACTGTCACATCTGATCATCCTCTTATATGACAACCATCATCTGATCACCCTGTTGTCTGCCCACCTTCATATCTGACCACCCTCATATAAGACCGCCCTCATGTCTGATTACCCTCGATATTTTATCACACACATATCTGACCACAATACTTTCTCTCCACCCTCCGATCTGGCCACCCTCTTATGGAATCACCCTTATATCTGCTCACCCTCATGTTGACCACACACATAAATTTCCACTTTTCTGTCTGACCACCCGCATATAGGGCCAGACTCACGTCTCATCAACCTTATCTGATCACCCTCATATCTGACCACACCCTCATATGTGGTCAAATATTTACCTGAGACTGGCATATCTGTCCCACCTCATACCTGATTACCCTTTTATTTTAACACTTTAATTTTGATCACACTCATACATAATCACCCATACATTCTATTGCCCTTGACATCTGAACGCCCACATACTTGAGCCACATCATATCTTATCCCACTCTTATCTGACATCTCTCATGGTTGATCATCCTTATATCTGACCACACTCATATCTGATCAACCTCATATCAGATCACCCTAAATATCTCATCACCCTAACGTCTGATCACTGTTATGTTTGGCCACCCTCAGATCTGATCACCCTTGATATCTGATCACACTCATTTATGACCATCCACATATTCAGACCGCCCTCATATCTGATCACCGTTATATGTGAACATTCTCATATCTGATCTCCATCTTATCTGACCACCCTTATATGTGACCACCTTCTTATCTGACTACCCTCATTTCTGAGCACCATCATATGTTACCACACTCAAATATGATGGTCATATCTAATCATCTTTGTGATCACCATCGTATCGTACCTCCGTAATATCTGGCCAGCCTCCGATCTGATTAGACTTCTCTGATTACCCTCATATCTTACCACACTCATATCTGGCCACCCTCTGATCTGGCCACCCTGACATCTGAACAGCCCTAATATCTGATCACACTCATAACTGACCAATATTATTTCTGATCAGCCTCATGTCTGATCACTCTGATAGCTGACCGTCCTCTAATCTGATGACCCGTCTAAATTGCTACCTTCCTTAGTGACCACGCTGAAGTTTGATCACCCTCATTTCAGACCACCATCACTTCTGGTCACCTCCTATCTGAAAATCCTCATATCTGATCACCCTATTATCTGACAACCATAATATCTGCTCACTCTCAAATCTGACCACTCTCATATAAGACCACCCTCATATCTGATCGCTCTCGAGTTCTGATCCTACTCATAACTAACAAGACTCGTATCTGACCAAATCCATATCTGGCCACGCTCATATCTGATCACCCTTATATATGGTCACACTCATATCTGACAGCCCTCATAGGTAGCCACTCTCATATATGACCACACTCCTATCTGGCTAACAACATATCTGATCACACTTATAGTTAGCCCTCATATCTGATCACAATCATATCTGGACACACTCATATCTGACACCTCATATATGTGATCATACTAATGTCTGAACAACATAATATCTGGAAAACCTCATAGTTGTTCACTCATATATCTGACAACCCTCATCTATGCTCATTCTCATATCTGGTCTGCCACATAGCTGATCTCACATACATCTGATCACCCTCATATCAGACTATGGTCACATCTGATGACCCTCATATCTGACCACACTCCTATCTGACGACACTCATATCTGATTACCTTTGATATCTGCTCACAATCATATCTGGCCACCTTCATATGGGATCAACATTATGTGTGATCAAACTCATATCTGACCACCCTCATATCTGGCCACCTTCTTATCTGATTACCTTTATCTGATAAATCGCATAACTGACTACCATCATATTTGACCACCCTCATATGTGATCAGCATTACATATGACAACTCTCATATCTCATCACACTCATATCTGACCACACTTATATCTGATCACCCTTATATCTGGTCGCTCTCTATATCTGATTACAGTCAATATCTGATCACACACAACTGATCACTCTCATATCTGGCCAACCTCATATCTGACCACCCTCATATCAGACCACCCTCATATTTGATCACTGTCATATCAGACCACACTCATATCTGATCACTCTCACATCTGACCACCCTCTTATCTCACCACACTCTTATCTGATCTCCTTCTATATCTGATCACACTCATACCTGGCTTCCTTCATATGGGATCAACATTATATGTGATCAGACTCATATCTGAACACCCTCATATCTGGATACTCTCATATCTGACCACTCTCTTATCTGATTATCGTTATCTGATGAACCGCATATCTGACCCCCGTCATATTTGGCAATCCTCACATATGATCACCATTACATATGATAATCCTCATATATCATCAATCACATATCTGAACATACTCATATCTGATCACTCTCTATAACTGATCACTATCGATATCTGATCACACATGACTGACCCCTCTCATATATGGCCAAACTCATATTTGACCAACAACATATCTGATCACCATTCTATGTGATCACCCTCCTATGTGATCACCCTCATATCTGATCACCCTCATATCAAACCACACTCACATCTGGTCAACTTCATATCTGAGAACCCTCATATAGGATCACCCTCATATGTGACCACCATCATATATTTTCATACTCGTATGAGACCTCCCTCAAATCTGACAACCCTCTTATCTGACCATCCTCATATCTGATCACCATAGATAGCTGATCACACACATATCTGATCAACCACATAACTGACCACCCTAATGTCTGATCACCGTTATAGGAGATCACTCTTGATATCTGAACACACTTAGATCTGAACACCATCATAACAGACCACCCTCACATCTGTTCACCATGGTATGTTATCAACGTCATATCTGACCACCTTCATATCTGATCACCCTGGATGTCTGATCATACTCATATCTGACCACCCTCATAACTGAACACCCTCATATATGACCACCCTCATATCTGATCACCCTCATATCTGACCATCATCCTGAGGACTCACGTCTATGAACACCCACATATCTGATCACTCTCATATCTCTCCACCCTAATATCTGATCGCAGTCATATATGTTCACCCTCATATCTGACCAACTCCATATGTGATCACCCTCTTACCTGAACACCCTCATATTGAATAATCCTCATATCTGATTTACCCTGATATATGACCACACTCATAACTAACCACCCTCATATCTGACCACCATCATATCTGACAAACCTCATATCTGATCACAGTTTTTTCTCACCAACCTCATATCTGACCACACACATATCTTCTCAGACTTATAAATGATAAACCTCATATATCATAATCTTCATGTATGACAACACTCTTATCTGGCCACCTTCATATCTCATCATGCTTATAACGAACAACCATGATATCTGAACCCCCTCATATCTGACCACCTTCATATGTGATCACGCTCATATGTGATCACCCTCATATCTGGCCACTGTCATATTTGATCACCCTTATAAGTGATTACCCTCCTATCTGACCATGATCTTATCAGACCACATTCGTATTTGTCCAACCTCATATACGGCCAACCTCAGATCTAGACCGCCTGATATGTGAGAAGCCTCAAATCTGATCACCCTCATATCTAAGCACATATCTGGTCATCCTCATATCAGATCGCCCTCAATATCTGATCACCCTCCATATGATCACCCTCATATTGTACCCGCTTCATAACTTATTAACCTCCTATATTAACACCCTCCTATCTAATCATGCTCATAGTTTATCATGCTCATATGTGATCACCCTATTATCTGAGGAACATTTCATTGATCATCCTTATAACTGAAAACTCTCATATCTCCTCACCCTCATATTTGACCACACACATACCTGATAACCCTCATATCTGATCACAATCTTATGTGATCACCCTCATATCTGATCACTCTCATGTCTCTCTACCAACAAATATGATCACTGTCATATATGATCGCCCTCAATATGTGATCACCCTCATATTTGGTCACCCTCATATCTGACCACCCTGTTATCTGATCACCCTCTTATCTGACCTCCCTCACGTCTGATCACCATAATATTTGAACACCCGCATGTCCCGCCAACCTCATATCTTTTCAGGGTCATTTCTGACCACGTTCATATTTGTCCACCATCATAGCCTCTCAGACTCATATCTGAGAAACCTCAGATCTGATCACCTTCAGGACAGATAACCTTCATATCACACCACCTTCATATCTGTTCATGCTTATATCTAACAATCATGATAGCTGATCACCCTCATATCCGACAACCCTCCTATCTGACCAACATCGTATCTGATCATCATCCTTTTTGAACAACCTCATATCTGATCATCCACGTATATGTTCACCCTCATATCTCACCACCCACAAATCTGACCAACCTCATATCTGACAACACTAATATCTCACCACCCTCATATCAGATCAACCTCATATCTGAACATCCTCATATCAGAGAACCATCAGATCTGATCATCCTTACATCTGACACTTCTCATATCTGATCACCCTATTATTTCACCCTCAATGTCTGACCAACCTCATATCTGAGCACCCTCATAACTGGCCCCCCTCATATCTGATCACCATCCTATCTCACTACCATCCTTTCTGGGTTCCCTCATATCTGATCACCCTCAATATCTGATCACCCTCAAATCTGATCACCTACATATGTGGACACATTTCATATCTGATCATGCTTACATCTTACCACTCTCATATCTGATCACTCTCATAACATCTCACACTCATAATGGATCATCATATTTTATCATCCTCATATATGACAAACTTCATATCTGGCAGCCTTCATATCTAATCACCCTGTAGACAACCATCAATTCTAATCTCCCTCATATCTGACCATCCGCATATCTGATCAACCTCATATCTGGCAAGCCACATATCTGGCCATCCTCATATATGATCAGAGTTATATCTGACCACACTCATGTCTGATCACTCTCATATAAGATCACCTTAAATATCAGATAGCCCTCAATATGTGATCACCCTCATGTCTGATCAACCTCACATCTGGTCACCCCTTTATCTGATTGTCCTCAATATCTCATTATCCACCATCTGATCACTCACATATCGGATGAGACTCATAAATTGTTATTCTCATATCTGACCACCCTCTTATCTGATCACCCTCATATCTCACCACCTTCATGTCTGATCATGCTTATATCTGACAACTTGGTATCTGATCACCCTCATATCTGACCAACATCATGTCTGACCACCGGCCTATCTGACAACCCTCATATCTGAACACCCTCACATCTGATCACCCGTATGTGTTATGGCCCTCAATGTCAGATAACACTCATATCTTATCTCCCTCCTACCTGAGCACACTTATGTCTAATCACCATCCTATCTGACCACCTCATATCTGAGCACACACTTATCTGATCACCCTCATATATTATCACACTCGTATCTGAGTACCTTCATATCTGACCAGCATATTATCTTAACCAATAAGACCAATCTCATATTTGAACACCCTGATAATTGACCACTCACGTATCTGGTCACAATCATATCTTATCACACTTAAATGATCATCCTCATAGCTAACCACCATCATTTCTGATAACGCTCTTATCTGATCAGCCTCATCTATGACCAGCTTCATATCAAGCCCCCCTCAGATCTGATTATGTTCATATCTGACAACCTTCATATATGATCACCTTTATATTTGTCATCCCTCATATCTGGTCACAATCATATCTCATGAAACATGTATCTGACTATAGGCATATCTGATAACCCAAATAATTGAGAACAATCATGTCCTACCATACTCATATCTTATCACCCTCAATATCTGATTACCTTCATACATGATCACCCTCATATCTGACCTCACTCTTAACTGAACAACCTCATATCTGTTCACCCTTATATCTGAACACAGTCTTATATAATAAAGCTGATATCTGACCACCCTCAATATCTCACCAACCTAATATCTGATCAAGCTCATATCTGGAAAAACACATATCTGATCACTCTCATATATCATCAGCCTCATAACTAACCACTGTGATATCTGATCACCCTCATTTCCATCTACCATCATGTCTGATAATTCTGATATCTGACCACCCTCATATCTGACCAGCCTCATGTCAGACAACCTTCATGTCTGATCACCCCCGATATGTGCTCACTCTCATATTTTACCATGCCTATTTCTTACCAACCTCATATCTGGGTACTCTCATATCTCATCAGCCATATATCTGATTACCCTCATACCCGGTAACTCTTGTATCTGACAATGCTCCTATCTGTCCAGGCACTTATCTGATCTCCCTTATATGATCACTCTCATATATTACCACCCTCATATCTGGCCACGCTCATATCTGAACAAACCCTCATATCTGATCACTGTCATACTTGAACAAGCTCATATCTGAGCAACCTCATGTCTGATCACCCTCATATCCTATTGCCCTCAATATCTGTTCAACTTCATACCTGATCGCCCTCATATTTGACCACCCTCTTAACAGACCACCCTCAAATCTGATCATCTTATATTTGATGACAGTCATATCTAATCACTATCTTTTGAGATAGCCCTCAATATCTGATCACCCTCATATCCCACCACCCTCATATATGATCACCATAATAGCTGACAGCTCTCATATCTGATCACTCCCATATCTGATCTCCCTCAATATCTGATTAACCTCATATCTGAAGACACACGTATCTCATCTCCCTCATGTCTATTCACCCACATTTCTGACCACACTCGTATCAGACCGCTTTCATGTCTTGTTGTCTTCTATGTCTGCTCACACTCATATCTGACCCCCTTATATCTGGCCACCCTCACATATGACCAGCCTCATATCTGACCAACCTCATATCTGATCATTCTTATCTGATCATCCTGCTATCTGACCACCCATGTATGTGATCACTAAAATATCTGACAAACCTCATTTATGATCACCCTCGTACCTTAGGACACTCTTGTCTGATCACCCTCATGTCTGACCACCATCATAACTGACCACACTCATATCAGCTCACTCTCGATCTGAGCGGCCTCAGTATCTAATTACTCTCATCTCTGACCACACTCATATCTGAGCAACCTTATATATGATTACTTTTCTATATGAACATCCTAATATCTGACCTTACTCAGATCTGATAACTTTCATATATGACCTCCATCATATCTGACTGCACTCATATCTGATCACCTTCATATACTGCCACCCTCATTTATCATCCTTATCTCTGACCAAAATCATATCTGATAAGCCACATTTCAGGTCACGCTCAGGTCACAGTCACATCTGGCCACACTCATGTCTGAACACCACCATATATCAGGAACCTCATATCTGATCAACTTCAAATCAGATAGCCATGAATATGTGATTACTCTCATAACTTATCACCCTCATATCTCATGATCTTCCAGATCTGAATACCCTCATACAGGATAAAACACTTGTCTGACCAGCCTTATAATGGGCCACTCTCATATCTGACCACTCTCACATCTTATCACTCTTATATCTCACCACTCTCAGATCTGACCACCCTCACATATGACCTGTCTCTTATCCGTTTATCATTGTATCAGACCACACTCATATCTTGCAACCCTCATGTCAGACCACATTCATAGCTCATGACCCCTATATATCTAATCAAGCTCACATCTGATCTCACTCATACCAGATCATCCTCATATATGTTCAACCTCATGCATGGTGATCATCATATCTGATCACACTCATATCTCATCACCTTCAAATGTGAACACCCTCACATATTGTACACACTCATATCTGATCAATATCACACCTGAGTACCCTCATATCTGGGCACGCTCAGATCCTATGACACTGATATCTGAGAAGCCTCATATCTGATCACACATATGTCTGAAAACACTCAAATCTGATCACCCTCACATGCGATGATGGTCATATCTGATCACCCTCATTTCTGAACACTCTCATATCTGGTCGCCCACATATATGATCACACTCATATCTGGTCTCCATCATATCTGATCACCCACATATCTGATTGCCATCATTATCAGATCACACTCATTCTTGATAACCCTCATATATGACCACCCTCTTATCTGACCTACCTCATATCTGTTTACCCTTGTATCAGACCACACTCTTATGTCATCACTGTCATATCAGAAGACCTTCCTATCAGATCACCCTCAATATCTGATAAACCTCATGTTTGACCACATGCATATCTGACCGCTCTCATGTCAGACCACCCTCATATCTCATCCCTCCTCGATATCTGATCAAACTCATATAAGAAGTCCCTCATACCAGACAACCCTCAAATATGGTCAAGCTCATATCTCATCACCCTCATATCTGATCACCATCACATCTGACCTACCACTAAGCTGAACACCATCACATATTGTCGCACTGATATATGATCAATATCATATCTGAGTATCATTCTATCTCTACACACTCAGATCTGATCGCCCTGATATCTTACAACCCTCATATCTGATTACATATGTATCTGACAATGCTCATATCTGATCACTCTTGTATGTGATCACAATCCTATTTGACCACCCTCATATTTAGTCACCCTGATAGTTGATCAAGCTCAATATCTGAACACCCTCATTTCTGGCAACCCTCATATCTAATCCCCGTTATATCTAACTACTGTCATATCTGAACCCCCTCCTATTTGACCAGCCTCGTATCTGTTCACTCTCGTATCTGATCAACCTCATATCTGGCCACACTCTTATTGACCACCCTCATATGTGAACACCCTCATCTCTGACTACTCTGATAACTGACCACCATCTTATCTGACCACCCTCATATCGGATCACCTTCAATATATGACCATCCTCATGTCTGAACACAATCAATATCTGATAACCTGAATATATGATCATGCTCATATCTGGCCTACCTCATATCTGATCACCCTCATGTTTGATCACCCTCATATATGACCATCGTGATATCCAATCTCCCTCTTGTATGACAACCCTGATATCTGAACACCCTGATATCTGACCACCCTCGTATCTGACCACCCACATGTAAGATCAACCTCATGTAAGATCACCCTCGATATCTTATCATGTACAAATGTAACCACACTCCCTTTTCACCACCCTCTGATCTGGCCCCCCTTCCACGTGATCACCCTTATATCTGGGCATCCTCTTGTCTGACCACCCTAATAAATGGCGACTTTCGTTTCTAACAACCATCATATCTGGCTAGGTTCATGTCTGATCACCCTTATCTGATAACCCTCATATCTGACCACCTTCATATCTGATCACCCTCATATATCTTCAAATATTTGTCTGACAACCGGCATATATATAACCCCTCATTCCTGATCACTCTAATATCTGAACACCCTCATGTATGATCACACGCATGCATGATAACACACACTTTTTATCACTCACAACATCTGATCCCCGTCATACGTGAGCCCCCTCATATCAGACCCCCCTCTTATCTGACCTCCGTCATGGTTGATCACTCTTATATCTCACAACACTCATATCTCATCACCCTTATATCTTATCACCCTCAATATCTGTTCAACCTCATATCTGATCACCCTTATCACAGGCAACTCCCGTAGTTGATCACACTTATATCTGATGATCCTCATATATGGCCGTAATCTTCAGATCACAATTATCTGACCACAATCTTGTCTGACCACCCTCCTATCTGGCCTCCCTCATAACTAACCCCACTAATTTCTGATCACCATTCTATATGATCACCATCATATGTGAACTCCATCATATCTGGCCACCCTCATGTCTGAGTACTTTATTTTCTGAACACCAGCATATGTTACCACACTCATATATGACCATCCTCGTATCTGATCACACTCATAAGCGATCAACATCATATATGATCACCTTCACACCTCTCCACCCTCCTATCTGATCTGACTTCTCAGGTTACCTTCATATCGTGCCACCCTGATTTCTGGCCACCCTCCGGTCTGGCCACCCTGATATCTGAAAAACCCTCATATCTGATCATGCTCTTAACTAACGACTATCATTTCTGATCATCCTCATGTATGATGACACTCATATTTGACCACCCTGATATCTGATGAGCCACCTAAATGACCACATTCTTAACTGACCATCCCTCTTGTTTGATGTCACTGACCACCCTCACTTCTGATCACCTCTTATCAGAAGGAGGTGATTATATATGAGTGTTTTAATCATACATAATCACTGTTCTATCTGACGCCTCTAATATCTAGTCACTCTCTAATTTGACCACTATAATATCTGACCACCCTCATATCTGATGACACTCGAGTTATGATCCTACTTATTACTGATGACTGTCATATCTGGCCAACCTCATATCTGGCCATTCTGATATCTGATCACCCTTGTATGTGATCACAATCATTTCCGACAGACCACATATCTGGCTACCCTTATGTCTGACCAACCTCCTATCTAGCCAACAGCATATCTGATCACCCTTATAGTTGACAGCATTCATATTTGATCACACTGAACACATTCATATCTGATCACTCCCTTATCTGACCACCCTCATATCTGACAACACTCATATATTCTCACACTCATATCTGATAATCCTGATATGTGATCACCATAATACCTGATCAACATCACATCTGGAACACTCATAGTTGTTCACTCCTATATATCACAACACGATGGTGATCAGGTATGAGAGTGGTCAGAGAGGATGGTGGTAAAATGAGGTTGGTCGATTATGAGTGTGATCAGATATGACTGTGATCAGCTATAAGGGTGGCCAGATATGAAGGTAATCAGCTATGCAGGTGCTCTGATATGAATGTGGTCAGCTGTGAGGGTGGCCAGATATGAGAGTGGTAAGATATGAGGGTGATCAGTTATGAGGGTGATCAGACAAGGGTCATCAGGTATGAGGGTGATCACCATTGTGGGTGGTCAGATATGAGCGTGGTAACATATAAGTGTGATCAGTTATAAGGGTGACAAGATATGGGGTTGGTCAGTTATGAGGGATTGAGATATTATGGTCATCATTTATGAGGGTCATTAGAAGGGTGTGATAAGAGGGTACACAGATATTGTAATGGTCAGCTATGAGAGTGGCCAGATATGAGGGTGGTCAGGTATTAGTTTGATCACATATAAAGGTGATCAGATATGAGGGTAGTCATATATGATGTTGGGTTAGATATTAGGTTGGTCAGATGTGAGGGTGATCAGATAAAATTGTGGTCAGAATTGTGGGTGATCAGACATGAGGATGGCAATAAATGATGTTGATCAGATATGAGTGTGATCACATACAAGGGTGATAAGTTATGAGGTTATCCAGATTTGAGGTTGGTCAGATATGAGGGAGGTAAGATATAGTGTTCATCACGTATACACAGGGTAGTATATAATGGTGATCAATTATGTCGGTGATCAAGTATGACAGTAATAAGATATGATAGTAGCCAGATATAAGGGTTGTGAGATATAGGGGTGATCATATATGAGGGTGGCCAGATATGATGTTGGTGGGATATTAGCTTGATTAAATGTGAGGGTGATCAAATATAACAGTGGTCAGATATCAGGATGGTGAGAAATGATGTTGATCAGATATGAATTTGATTACATACAAGTGTTATCAGATATGAGGATATCCAGATTTGACATTCATCAGATATGAGGGAGGTAAGATATGGGGGTCATCAGATATGAGTGGGGTAGGATATGTGTCATCCATTATGTTGGTGATCAAATACAGTGGTGAAAAAATACAATGGTGGTCAGATATGAGGGCTTTCATATATAGGGGTGATCATAATTGAGGGTGGTCATATGTGGCTGTGCACATATATGAGGGTTCTGAAATATGAGGGTGGTGAGATATGATAGGTTTGAGATATGTGTGTATCAGATATGAGGGTTTTCAGCTATCAGTGTAGCCTTATATGAGGTTGACCACATATGAGTATGGTCAGCTATGACAGTGGTCAGCTATGAGTGTTATCACATAGAAATTTGATCAGTTATGAAGGTGGCTAGTTCTGAGTTTGGTCAGATATGAGGGTGTCAGATATGTGTATGATCAAATATCGAGGGAGACCACATATGAGTGTTGTCAGATATGATCGTGATCAGATAAAGGGGATTAGATGAGGGAGGCTATATATGTGTGTGGTCTGTTATGAACTTGATCAGGTAATGTGGAACATATGTGAGGGGGAACAGATATGAGGGTGGTCAGATATGAGAGTGATCACATTTACTGGAGATCAGATATGATGGTGGCCAGTTATGAGTTTGGTCATGTATGAGTGTGGTCAGGTATGACTGTGGTCATACAATGAGGGTAGTTATTATAAGGGTGGTCAGATAAGAGGATGGTTAGATATGAGGGTGACCATATAAGAGGGTGGTCTCATATGTGGGTGGCCAGATATGAGTGTGGTCAGATTTGAGGGTGAACAAATATAACAGTGATCAGATATGAGGGTGGCCAGATGAGTTTTGTCATATATCAGGGTGGTCAGATATGAGTGTGACCAGATATCAATGGTGGTCAGATATGAGCTTGTTCAGATATGAGAGTGGTAAGAAATGAGAGTGGTCAGATGTGATGGTGATCAGTCTTGAGGGTGATCAGATATGAGGGCTGTCAGATACCAGGTGGGGCAGATAGGTGGATGACCAGATATGTTACACCAGATATGATCTTGGAAAGTTATCAGGGTGGTCTGATGTGATGATGGTCAGGTATGAGTGTGATCAGATATGAGGGTGGCCAGATATGAGAGTGGTCTACGTTATATCATGTATGAGGGTGATCAGATATGTTGTGCAATAAGATATGAAGGTGATCATATATGCAGATGGTCAAATATAAGGGTGATCAGACATGATGTGGTCTGATATGATGGTCGTAGCACAAGAGGGTGGTCAGATTTGAAGCTGATTATATATGAGGGTGATCATATATGAATGTGGTCAGGTATGACGATGATGAGATAAGAAGATGCTCAGATATGAGGGTGGTCAGATAAGATGGAGGGCTGATATGCAGGTGAACAATATTAGGATTGTCAGACATGAGGGTGGTCAGATATGAGGGTGGTCACATATGAGGGCAAAAATATATGAGAGTGATCAGACATTGAGGGCAAACAGAGAGAGGGTGATCAGGCATTAGGGTGGTCAGACATGAGGGTGATCAGATATAAGGGTGGCCACATATATGAGGGTTGTCAAATATGAGGGTGATCTGACATTAGTGTTATCAGATATGACAGTGATAAGATTTGAGTTTTGTCAGAAATAATGGTGATCAGATACATGTGGTCATATATGAGTGTAGTCAGTTATGATGGTGATCAGATATGAGCATGGTCACAAATAACTGTGATCAGATGTGAGAGAGGACAGATACG
This sequence comes from Diceros bicornis minor, assembly GCF_020826845.1. NCBI lineage: Eukaryota > Metazoa > Chordata > Mammalia > Perissodactyla > Rhinocerotidae > Diceros > Diceros bicornis. Next base: position 2,483,931 of record NW_026690901.1, on the reverse strand, counting down.
AGGCTTGTCAGATGTGAGGTTTTTCATGTGTGAGGGTGAACACATGTGGAGAGTGATCAGATATGATGATAAAATATGAGAGGGATCAGAACTTGAGGGCAATTTGACAAGAGGTTTTTCATATGTAAGAGTGATCAGATATGAGGGATGTGCAGATATGATGTTAATCAGATCAGAGGGTGGTAATATGTGAGTGTCGTTGGACATGAGGAGGTCAGATATAACATTGAACAGATGTGATGGTGGCCCTAGAAGATCGTGATCACATATGGTGTTGACTAGATATTGAGGGTGGTATTATAAGTGGGTGATCGGATATGAGTGTGGTTCAGATATGAAGTTGATCAGATATGAATGTTTCCAGATATAATTGTATTCACATATGAGTCTGGCTAGATATGAACTTGGTCAGATATGAGAGTGATAAGATATGAAGGTGATCAGATATTAGGGTTGTCAGATCTAATGGTGATCAGATATTATCATGGCCAGATATGAGGGTGGTCAGACATGAGGGAGATCAATTAAGCATGATCAGATATTTGGGAGATCATATATGAGGGTCGTCAGATATGGTGGTGATGAGATAGGAGCGTGACCAGATGTGAAGCTGTTCTGTTATTGAGATCAGTCAGATACAGAGTAATCATATATGAGTGTGGTCAGATATGAGAGGTATCCTATATGATTGTGGTCAGATAGAGGTTGGTCAGATATTAGGATGATCAGACATGAGGGTGAACACTTATGGGAGTGGTCAGATATAAATGTGTTCAGACATGAGTGTGAGGAGATATATTTGTGTTCATATATGTGGGTGGACAGATATGAGGATGGTCAGATATGAGACTTGTGAGATATGGTGATGATCAGATAGAGGGTCATCATATAGGAGGGCAGTCAGAAATAAGCTTCAAAAGATATGAGGTTTCCCAGATAGGAGGGTTTTCATGTATGAGTGAGTGTGGTCAGATTTGAAGGTGACCCAATATGATTGTGATCAGATATCAGGGAGGTTAGACATAATGGTGACCAGAAGCGAGGGTGGTAAGATATAAGGGTAGTCAGTTATGAGGGTGATCAGTTAAGTGTTATCAGACATGAGCATGGTCAGATATCACTGTGTTCAGATATGAGGGTAGTCAGATATTGAAGGCAAACAGATAACAGGGTGATAAGGTATGACCATAGACAGATATGAGGGAAGTCAGATATGAGGGTGGTCAGATACAAGGATATTCAAATGTGAGGGTGCTCAGATATGAGAGTTGCCAGATATAAGGATGGTGAGATATAACAGTTATCAGATATGAGGGTGGTCTGATATGATGGCGATAAGATAAGATGATGTTCAAATATTGAAGGAATTCAAACACGAGGGTGATCAAATTTGATGATGGCTGGTGTTAGGTTGATCAGATATGCGGATGGTCAGATATGAGGGAGATTAGAATTGATGGTTGTCTACAGGGTGATTAGATATGAAGGCTGCCAGATATGAAGTTTGTCATATATGAGGATGATAAAATATGATGATCCATTATGAGTGTGAGATGTTATGAGAGTGATCAGATATGAGAGTGGTAAGATGTAAGCATGATCAGATATGAAATGTGTCCACATATGTAGGTGATCAGATTTGAGGGTGATCAGATATTGAGGGTGATCAGATATGAGGGAACCCAGAAAGGATGGTAGTGAGATAGGATGGTGATCAGATATGAGGGGGGCCAGTTATGAGGGTGCTCAGATATGAGGTTGGTCAGACATTGAGGGTGAAATAATAGGGTGATCAGATATGAGAAGTGTCAGATGTAAGGATGATCAGATCTGATGGTTCTCTGATATGAGGATGTTCAGATATGAGGTTGATCTGATATGAGGGTGGTGAGATATTAGTGTTGTCAGATATGAGGTTGGTCAGATTTGTGGGTGGTGAGATATGAGGGTGAACATATACGTGGATGATCAGATATGAGGTTGTTCAAAAAGGATGATGATCAGATACGATGTTGGTCAGATAGGAGGGTTGTCGGATATGAGGGTGATCAGCTATCATGATTGTTAGATATAAGCATGAACAGATATGAAGGTGGTGTGATATGAAGGTTATCTGTCCTGAAGGTGATCAGATCTGAGGTTTCTCAGATATGAGTCTGAGAGGCTATGATGGTGGACAAATATGAACGTGGTCAGAAATGACCCTGAAAAGATATGAGGTTGGCGGGACATGCGGGTGTTCAAATATTATGGTGATCAGACGTGAGGGAGGTCAGATAAGAGGGTGATCAGATAACAGGGTGGTCAGATATGAGGGTGACCAAATATGAGGGTGATCACATATTGAGGGCGATCATATATGACAGTGATCATATTTGTTGGTAGAGAGACATGAGAGTGATCAGATATGAGGGTGATCACATAAGATTGTGATCAGATATGAGGGTTATCAGGTATGTGTGTGGTCAAATATGAGGGTGAGGAGATATGAGAGTTTTCAGTTATAAGGATGATCAATGAAATGTTCCTCAGATAATAGGGTGATCACATATGAGCATGATAAACTATGAGCATGATTAGATAGGAGGGTGTTAATATAGGAGGTTAATAAGTTATGAAGCGGGTACAATATGAGGGTGATCATATGGAGGGTGATCAGATATTGAGGGCGATCTGATATGAGGGTGACCAGATATGTGCTTAGATATGAGGGTGATCAGATTTGAGGCTTCTCACATATCAGGCGGTCTAGATCTGAGGTTGGCCGTATATGAGGTTGGACAAATACGAATGTGGTCTGATAAGATCATGGTCAGATAGGAGGGTAATCACTTATAAGGGTGATCAAATATGACAGTGGCCAGATATGAGGGTGATCACATATGAGCGTGATCACATATGAAGGTGGTCAGATATGAGGGGGTTCAGATATCATGGTTGTTCGTTATAAGCATGATGAGATATGAAGGTGGCCAGATAAGAGTGTTGTCATACATGAAGATTATGATATATGAGGTTTATCATTTATAAGTCTGAGAAGATATGTGTGTGGTCAGATATGAGGTTGGTGAGAAAAAACTGTGATCAGATATGAGGTTTGTCAGATATGATGGTGGTCAGATATGAGGGTGGTTAGTTATGAGTGTGGTCATATATCAGGGTAAATCAGATATGAGGATTATTCAATATGAGGGTGTTCAGGTAAGAGGGTGATCACATATGGAGTTGGTCAGATATGAGGGTGAACATATATGACTGCGATCAGATATTAGGGTGGAGAGATATGAGAGTGATCAGATATGTGGGTGTTCATAGACGTGAGTCCTCAGGATGATGGTCAGATATGAGGGTGATCAGATATGAGGGTGGTCATATATGAGGGTGTTCAGTTATGAGGGTGGTCAGATATGAGTATGATCAGACATCCAGGGTGATCAGATATGAAGGTGGTCAGATATGACGTTGATAACATACCATGGTGAACAGATGTGAGGGTGGTCTGTTATGATGGTGTTCAGATCTAAGTGTGTTCAGATATCAAGAGTGATCTCCTATAACGGTGATCAGACATTAGGGTGGTCAGTTATGTGGTTGATCAGATATGTGTGTGATCAGCTATCTATGGTGATCAGATATGAGGATGGTCAGATAAGAGGGTTGTCAGATTTGAGGGAGGTCTCATACGAGTATGAAAATATATGATGGTGGTCACATATGAGGGTGATCCTATATGAGGGTTCTCAGATATGAAGTTGACCAGATGTGAGTGTGGTTTGATATGAGGGTGATCAGATATGAGGGTGATCACATAGGAGGGTGATCACATAGAATGGTGATCAGATATGTTGTTGGTCAAATATGAGTTTGGCCATATATGAGAGGGGTCAGTCATGTGTGATCAGATATCGATAGTGATCAGTTATAGAGAGTGATCAGATATGAGTATGTTCAGATATGTGATTGATGATATATGAGGATTATCATATGTAATGGTGATCATATGTGAGGATTGCCAAATATGACGGGGTCAGATATGCGGTTCATCAGATAACGATAATCAGATAAGAGAGTGGTCAGATATGAGAGTATCCAGATATGAGGGTGTTCAGATATGAGTCTGATCACATATAATGTTGATCCCATATGAAGGAAGCCAGGTATGAGTGTGATCAGATATAGAAGGAGATCAGATAAGAGTGTGGTGAGATAAGAGGGTGGTCAGATGTGAGAGTGATCAGATATGAGTGTGGTCTGATATGACAGTGATCAAATATGAGGGTGGTCTGATATGAGGGTGGTCAGATATGAGGTTGGCCAGATATGAGAGTGATCAGTTGTGTGTGATCAGATATTGACTGTAATCAGATATAGAGAGCGACCAGATATAAGGGTGATCAGATATAAGTGTGGTCAGATATGAGTGTGATGAGATATGAGAGTTGTCATATGTAATGCTGATCACATATGAGGGTGGTCAAATATGATGGTAGTCAGTTATGCGATTTATCAGATAAAGGTAATCAGATAAGAAGGTGGCCAGATATGAGGGTGGTCAGATATGAGTTTGATCACACATAATGTTGATCCCATATGAAGGTGGCCAGATATGATTGTGAGCAGATATCAAAGGTAATCAGATATGAGTGTCGTCAGATAGGAGTGTGGTCAGATATGAGGGTCATCAGATGTGACCATAGTCTGATATGAGGGTGATCAGATGTATGTGAGATCAGCTATGTGGCAGACCAGATATGAGAATGAGCATAGATGAGGGTTGTCAGATATATGAGTGAACAACTATGAGGTTTTCCAGATATTATGTTGTTCAGACATTAGTATGATCACATATATGAGGTGTCAGATATGAGTGTGTCCAGATATGATTGTGATCAGATATGAGGGCTAACTATAAGTGTGATCAGATATGTTGTTAGCCAGATAGGAGTGTGGTCATATATGAGAGTGGCTACCTATGAGGGCTGTCAGATATGAGTGTGACCATATATAAGGGTGATCAGATATGAGCGTGGCCAGATATGGATTTGGTCAGATACGAGTCTTGTTAGTTATGAGTAGGATCAGAACTCGAGAGCGATCAGATATGAGGGTGGTCTTATATGAGAGTGGTCAGATTTGAGAGTGAGCAGATATTATGGTTGTCAGATAATAGGGTGATCAGATATGAGGATTTTCAGATAGGAGGTGACCAGAAGTGATGGTGGTCTGAAATGAGGGTGATCAAACTTCAGCGTGGTCACTAAGGAAGGTAGCAATTTAGACGGGTCATCAGATTAGAGGACGGTCAGCTATCAGAGTGATCAGACATGAGGCTGATCAGAAATAATATTGGTCAGTTATGAGTGTGATCAGATATTAGGGCTGTTCAGATGTCAGGGTGGCCAGATAAGAGGGTGGCCAGATATGAGTGTGGTAAGATATGAGGGTAATCAGAGAAGTCTAATCAGATCGGAGGCTGGCCAGATATTACGGAGGTACGATACGATGGTGATCACAAAGATGATTAGATATGACCATCATATTTGAGTGTGGTAACATATGATGGTGCTCAGAAATGAGGGTAGTCAGATAAGAAGGTGGTCACATATAAGGGTGGTCAGATAAGATGGAGATCAGATATGAGAATGTTCACATATAACGGTGATCAGATATGAGGGCGGTCTGAATATGTGGATGGTCATAAATGAGTGTGATCAGATATCAAGGGTGATCAGATCTGAGGGTGGCCAAACATAACAGTGATCAGACGTTAGGGTGATGAGATATTTAGGGTGATCTGATATGAGGTTGATCAGATATGAGTGTGGTCAGATATAAGGATGATCAACCATGAGAGATGTCAGATAAGAGTGGGATAAGATATGAAGTGGCTCAAGTATGTGGGCGTTCAGATGTCAAGGGCAATAGAATGTATGGGTGATTATGTATGAGTGTGATCAAAATTAAAGTGTTAAAATAAAAGGGTAATCAGGTATGAGGTGGGACAGATATGCCAGTCTCAGGTAAATATTTGACCACATATGAGGGTGTGGTCAGATATGAGGGTGATCAGATAAGGTTGATGAGACGTGAGTCTGGCCCTATATGCGGGTGGTCAGACAGAAAAGTGGAAATTTATGTGTGTGGTCAACATGAGGGTGAGCAGATATAAGGGTGATTCCATAAGAGGGTGGCCAGATCGGAGGGTGGAGAGAAAGTATTGTGGTCAGATATGTGTGTGATAAAATATCGAGGGTAATCAGACATGAGGGCGGTCTTATATGAGGGTGGTCAGATATGAAGGTGGGCAGACAACAGGGTGATCAGATGATGGTTGTCATATAAGAGGATGATCAGATGTGACAGTTGTCATGTATGAGGGTGATCAGATAGGAGGGTGGTCAGATAAGACAGTGGTCATATAGGAGTGTGGTCCGATATGAGGGCACTCAGATATGAGGTTGGTCAGAAATAATGGTGTTAAAATAAGTTTGTTGTTAGATATGAGGGTGGTCAGATATGAGAATTGTCCGATATGAGTGTGATCAGATATGATCGTGGTCAGATATGAGGGTGGTCAAATACGAGGTTGATCCGATATGAGTGAACAAATATGAGGCTGGTCAAATAGGAGGGCGGTCACATATAAGCATCGTTAGATATAATAGTGATTAGATATGAGAGTTGCCAGTGTCGAGGAAGTGGGAGAATCCCCCTCTGCACTTTCCCTTAAGGTTCTTATGGCTGGACAAATAATTAAAAAGACAGGTTAGCACGAGAAAATAATACCAAGTTTAATAACATGTATACATGGGAGAAACCAGGGAAATTGAGCTTCTCACCACAAGAGAGGCAATTCTCATCTTAAATACAATCTTCAGCTAAGCACAAAGAAGGATTTTGGGGGTGAGGAGGGAGACAGAAGGGAAATAGAAATTACAGTAATCAAGGCTATGCAGATTTAAGGCCTCATCCTCCACACTGATAAGTTTCTAGAGGGGCCATCCCACCTTCCCCCCAGCACAGAGAGAGAGATACCTTTACAAATGGAGATTTCCCTTATAAATGTAAATGTTTGTCTGGCAACTCATTCCAGTGCCACCTAGAGACTGTGGCCTGAGAGAGACAGAATTTTTGATCAGATGGGCTTGTTGGCGTCTTTTCTATTGTAACATTTATTTTACATTATAGTACAGCTATCGTATGATAGTAACTCCTTACTTGAACAAGTCTTCTATGTTTAATTCTTTAAGGAGTTTGGGGGAGGTCAAACGTCCTGTAAGCAAAAATAATCAAGGTAAAGGGATATATTTCACGGTGGCCAATTTTGGTCTCCCACGCCAGATATGAAGGTGTTCAGATATTGAGGTCAATCAGATACAAAGGTGATCAGATATGAGGGTTAGCACATATGAGGGTGAAAAGATATGAGAGTGATCAGATATGAGGGTGAACAGAATGACTGTGATAACCTACGAGGATGATCAGATATGAGTATTGTCAGCAAGACATAAGTGTGATGAGATATTGTTGTCAGATAAGAGGGGGATCAGATCTGAGCATGGCCAGATATGAGGGTACTCAGATATGATATTGTTCAGATATGAGTGCGATCATATATGAGGGTGTTCAGATTTGAGGGCGGTCAGATATGAGGGTGATCCAATATGTGGGTGAGCAAATATAAAGGCGACTATATATGATGGTGGTGTAGTATGAGGGAGGTCAGATTTGAGTTTGATCAGATATCAAGGAGGGATCAGATATGATGGTGTTCTGACTTGAGGGTGGTCAGATATGAGAGTTGTCAGATATGAGGTTGATCAGACACTGACAGCGATCAGATTGAGTGTGATCAGATAGGAGTGTGGTCATTTATGAAGCACGACCAATTATGAGTGTGATGTATATGAGGGTGGTCAGATCTGAGGTTTTTCAGTTATGAGGTTGATCATATATTGATGGCGATCAGATATGTGGGTGATCAGATATGTGTGTGGCCAGATAAGAGGGTGATCAGATAAAGGTTGCCTAGATATGAGGGTGGAGAAGTATTATAGTAATGAGACATGAGGATGATCAGATATGAGGGATGTCAGTTATAAGGGTGACAGATATGATGGTGTCCCGATATAAAGGTGATAGGATATGATGATGTGCAGATAGAAGGGTCATCAGCTATGGGGGTGATCATATAAGAGTGTAGTTCATGAAAGAGTCATTCAGAAATGAGGAAGGTCAGACATAATGGTGATCAGATATGAGGCTGGTATTATACGAGGGTAGATACGATGGTAGTCAGATATGAGGCTGATCATATATGAGGGTAATCAGTTATAAGGGTGGTCAGATATGAGCATGATCAGACATTAGGGTGATCAGATATGAAGCTGATCAATATGAGGGTGATGAGATATGAGATTGATCAGATAAAGGTGATCACATTGGAGAGATATGAGGGCAGTCAGATATGAGGGCAGCCAGATATTTGGGTGATCATATGTGAGGGTGATCAGATGTGAGTGTGAAGTGATATTAGGGTGTTTGGGTATGAGGGTGGTCTGATATGAGGGTGTTCACATATGAGGGTGACCATATATGAGGGTGAATAGATATGAGGTTTGTCAAATAAAAGTGTGGTCAGATATGAGGGTCATCTGATATGAATGAGGCCAGATTTGAACATGATCAGATATAGAGGGTGAGTTGATATTATGGTGAACAGATATGATGGTGTTCAGATATGAGGGTGGTCAGAAATGAGTGTGGTAAGATACAATGGTGATCATATAAAATGGTGGTCAGTTATGAAGCTTGCCTGATAAGAGTGTAGTCATATATGACAGCGATCAGATATGATTGTTTCAGATATCAGAATGATCAGATATCTGGTTGGCCAGATATGAGGGGGGTCAAATATTGGTCTGGCCAGATATGAGGATGATCAGATATGAGGGTGATTACATATAAGCGATGTCAGATATCAGGGTAACCAGATATGAGTGTTGCCAGATATGAGGCTGGTGGGTTATGAGTCTGATCAGATATGAGGCTGACCAGATAGGAGTGTGATCACATATGAATGTGATCAGATATGAAAGTTGTCAGATATCAGGGTGATCATATCAGAGGGTGGCCAGATTTGAGGGTCGTCAGATAAAAGGTTGATCAGATATGTGTGTCATCTGATTTGAGGTTGGTCAGATATGAGGATTGTCAGATACCAGAGTGATCAGATCTGCGGGTGGCCAGATATGAGGGTTGTCAGAAATGAGGGTGATCGGATATTGAGGGTATTCAGATACGATGGTGATCAGATATGGGTGTGGTCATAAATAATGTTGACAAGATACGAGAGTGGCAAAATTTAATTTTGCTCATATATGAGTATGTTCACATATGAGGGTAGTTGGATAGGAGGGTGATCAGATATGAGGTTGGCCAGATATGAGGGTAGTCAGATTTGATGGCTGTCAAATAGGAATGGGGAGCATTACGATGGTGATCAGATATGATTGTGATCAGATCTGGATGGTGATCAGATAGACTGATCATATAGGAATGTGGTCAGTTATAATGGTGATAAGTTATGAGGGTGGTCAGATATGAGGGTGATCCGATATCAGAGTGATCAGATATTGAGTACAATCATATATTAGGCTGGTAGGAATTGAGAGTGATTATATACAAGGGTGATCAGATAGGACAGTTGCGAGGTATGATGGTAATCACGTATGTGAGTGGACAGATATGAGGGGCGTCTGATATGAGGGTGATCAGTTATAAACTGATCATTTATGAAGGTGGGCAGGCACAAGGGTGGCCTGATATGAGAGTGGTCAGCTTTGAGGGTGGTCAGATATAAGGGTGATGACATATGAGGATGGTCAGTTATAAGGGTGATGACATATGAACTTGACAATATAGATGGTGGTCACATATGAGAGTGGTCATATATGAGAGAGGTTAGATATGAGGATAGAAATGTGGGTTATCAGATATGAGGGTCGTCAGCTATGAGGGTGATCAGATATGAGGGTGTTCAGATATAATGGAGGTAAGTTATGAGGGTGATCGGATATGAGGGTGATCATATAGTCATGATTAGATATTAGGGTTGCCAGATATGAGAGTGGTCAGGTGTGAGGGTGAATAGATATCGAGGGTGAACATATATGAGGGTGGTCAGATATGAGGGTGACCACATATGGAGGATGATCACATAAGAGGCTGAACAGATATGTGGGTTGTCAGATATGAGGGTCCTCGGATAGGATTGTTGTAGCAAAAGTGGGTGAGTAGATATGAGTGTGGTCAGAAATGAGGGTGATCAGATTGGAGAGTCATCACATATTGAGGGCTATCTGATATGATAGGGATCAGATATGATGGTGGTCAAATATGAGGGTGATCAGAAATGAGGATGACCACATATTGAGGGCTATTTGATATTGAAGGTGATCTTAACCGGGGATGATCAGGTATGAGGGTGGTAAGATATGACGCTGATCAGATATGAGGGTGGCCAGATACGATGGTGTCCAGATATGAGGTTGACCACCTATGAGTGTCATCAGATATGAGGGTGATTAGAAATGAGTGTTGTTCAGATAGAAGGGTAATCAGATATGAAGGTGGCCAGATATGAGGATGATCATATGAAGGTGATCAGTTATGAATGTGTGAAGATATAAGGCTGGGCAGATATGAGGGTGATCACATATGGAGAGCAATAAGATCTAAGGGTGATCAGATATGAGAGTGGTCATATAAGATGGTGATCAGTTATGAGGGTGGTCAAATATGAGGAGAATCTGATATGAGGGTCATCTCATACTAATGGCGATCAGACATGAGAGTGATCACATATGAGGGTGGACAGATATGAGAGTGGCAAGAATTTATGTTCATCATATATGAGTGTGATCATAAATGAGGGTTATCAGATATGACTAAGGTCATATATGATTGATGATTTATGATGGCTATCCGTTATAGGGGTCATGAGATATGAGGGTGGTCAGAAATGAGGGTGATCACTTACAATGATGGCCAGATACGACTGTGGCCTGATATGATGTTGATCGTGTATGAGGATGGTCTGATATAAGGGTGATCAGCTATGAGGGTGGTTAGATTCGAGATTTATCAGATATCAGGGCGATCAGGTATGAGGGGGGACAGGTATGGGACTGATATTATTTTAGAGTGATCATATAAGACGAGGATGAGATATGAAGGTTATCAGATATGATGTGGTCATATATTAGGGTGATGAGATATGAGGGTTGTCAGCCTCAGAAATAAGGCTGATCACTTAAAAGGGTGATAAGATATGAGTTTGGTCTGATATGATGTTAGACACCTATGAGGATGGTCTAATATAATGGTGATCAGATATGAGGTGGTCCAACATGTGGGTAATCAGATATGAGGGCGATCAGACATGAGGATAGTCAGATATAAGGATCATCAGACAGGAGGGTGGTTAGACCTGATGCTGGTAATATATGAGGGTGGTCTGGTATGATGGTGATCAGATATCAGGGTGTTATTTATGAAAGGGGGCCAGATATGAGGGTTGGGCAGATATGAGTGTGATCAGAAATGTGGGTGGTCAGAAAGGACGATGATCAGATATGATGGTTGTCAGATATAAGGGTGATCAGATATGAATGTGGCAAGATATGCGGGTGGTCAGACATGAGGGTGATGAGTTGTGAAGGTTGTCGGTTATAAGGGTCATAAGATGTGTGGGTGGCCAGATATGAGGATGGTCGGATATTAGGGTGATGAAATAATTGTGATTCAGATAAGAGAGCAGACAGACATGAGGGTGGTCGGATATGAGGTTGGCCAGATATAAGAATGGCCAGATATGAGGGTGGTCAGCTATTAAGGTGAACATAAATGAGTGTAATAAAATATTAGGGTGATCAGATTGAAGTCAATCAGATGAAGGTTGATCAGATATGGGGGAGAAAAAATATGAGGGTGTTCATATATGTGGATGATCAGATATTAGGGTAGCCAGATATGAGTGTGGTCAGATATGAGGGTGATTACATAAAATGGTGATCAGATATGTGGGTGATCAGATATTTATTGGTAACTTATATGTGGGTGATTAGAAATGAGAGTGGTCAGATATAACACTAATCAGGATGGTGATCAGATATGACTGTGGTCAGATATGAAGGTGATCAGATATAAGGGATGCCAGATAAAATTGTGATCAGATATGAAGTTGGAAAGATATGAGGGTGGACAGACAAGTGTGAGTTCAGATAGGAGGGTTTTCCAATAAGAGTTTGAGACTATATGAGGGTGGTCATATACGACGGTGGTCTGATATGTGGGTGATCAGTCATTGAGGGAGAACAGATATGTGGATGATCAGATATGAAGAGGTCAGATAAAATCGTGATCAGATATGAGAGTGGTCAGATATGAGGGATTTCACATATGAGGGTGATCTTATATGAGGGTGGTGATATATGAATGTGATCAGATATGAGGATGATCAAATATGAGGGTGGTCAGTCATGAAGGTGGTCAGATATGAGGTGGTCAATTCAGATGGTGATTAGATATTAGGGAGGTCAGACAGGAGGGAGATGAGCTATGACAGTCGTCTGATATTCAGGATGATAGGATATGAGCCTGATCACCTATACGGGTGATCAAACATGAGGCTGGCCAGACATGAGGTTGTCAGATACGAAGGTTGTCAGATATGAGGGGGGTGGTCAGATATATGGGTGGTCAGATATGAAGGTGGTAAGAAATGAGAGTGGCCATGTGTGAAGTGGTCATTTATGAGGGTGGTCATATATGAAGGTGATTCAGATATGAGGAAGATCCAATATGAGGGTCCTCAGATATTAGGGTGATGAGATATGAAGTTGATAGCAAATTGAGGGTGGACATATATGACAGTGATCAGATATGAGTGTGGTCAGATAAGAGTGTTGTCAGATATTGAGGGCAAACAGATATGAAGGAGATCAGATATGAGTGTGGTTAGAAAAGATGGTGAACAGATATGAGGGTGGTCACATAAGAGAGTTATCAGATATTGGGGTGGTGAGATATGAGTGTGATTAGACATGAGGGTGATCACGTATCGAATAGTATCAGATATGTTGGTGACCAGATATGAGTGTGGAGAGACATGAGAGTGATCAAATAGGAGGGTGATCACATATGAGTGTGATCAAATATGAGGGTTAACAGATAGGAGAGTGGTCAGATATGAGTGTGAGGAGATATGAGGTATCTCAGTGACAAGGGTGATCAGATATGAGGGTAATCAGATTATACGGAGATCAGATATGATGTTGGTCAGATATGAGGATGGTCAGATATGAGGATGATCTGATATCATGGTTGTCAAAAATAATCGTGATTAGATATAAAAGTGGCGAGGTATGAGGGTGGTCAGAGAAGAATGTTATCAGGTGTGAAGTTGATAAGATATGAGTCTGATAGGACAAGAGAGAGGTTAGGTATGAGGGATGTCTGAAAGGACTGTGATCAGACATGAGGTTGGTCAGATATGAGGCTGGTCACATGTGAGGGAGATCAGAAAAGATGGTGATCAGATATGAATGTGGTAAAATATAAGGCTGGTCAGATTGGAGGGCGGTCAGAACTGAGGGTGGTCAAATATGAGCAGGCTCACATATGTGGGTGGTCAGATATGAGTGTGATCAGATATGAGGTTGGTCAGACATGAGGGTAATCAGATATGAAGGTTGTCAGATATGAGGGGGGCCACATGTAAGGTTGGCCAGATCAGAGGTAGGGCAAATATGAGGATGATCAGATATGAGGGTGTCCAAACATGAAGGGGGTCAGATGTGAGGATGATCAGATATTGGGCGATCAGATATGAGAGCAAAGAGATTTGAGGATGGTCAGATATCAGGGTTTTCAGATATGAGGGTGATCACATTTGAGGGTGGTCAGATATGAGGGGGATCAGATGTGAGTTATATCAGATATCTTACTGTCCAGATATGAGGACGGCCAGACATGAGGGTGGACAGATATGAGGGCGACCAGACAAGATGTTGATCACATATGAATTTAATCAGATAAGAGGGTGATCAGATGGGTGTAATCAGATATCAGGGTGATAAGATATGAGTGTTGTCAGAAAAGGGGTCATCAGCAATGAGGGTGGCCAGATATGAGGGTGGTGAGGTAAGATGATCACATAAAGGCGATCAGATATGATGGTGGCCATATACGAGGATGGTCAGATATCAGGGCGGCCAGATATGAGTGTGGGCAGATATGAGAGTGGTCCCACACAAGGGTGGTCACATGTGAGCATGCTCAGATATGAGGGTGATTAAATATGATTGTGATCTGATTTGAGGGTTGTCAGATAAGAGTGTTGACTCATATGAGGGTGGTCAGATATGAGGGTGATCAGATATGAGAGGGATTGTATATTAGGGTGGTCAGGTATGAGGGTGGCCAGATATGAGTGTGATCATATATGTGGGTGGTCATATATGAGGGTGGTCCTATAGGAAGGTGATCAAATATGATGGTCATCAGATAAGATGGTGGTCAGAAGTGATGTTGGTCTGATACGATGGTGACCCGATAACTGGGTAGTCAGATATGAGGGCTGTCAGATATAATGGTGCTCAGAAACAAAGGTGGCCAGATATGACGGTTGCCAGATATGAGGGTGATCAGATATACGAGTGATCTGATATGATTGTGAGAAGATATGAGGTTGGTCAGATAGGAGGTTGGTCATATGTATGTGTGAACAGATATTAGTGTTTCCACATATGAGGGAGATTACATATAAGGGTGCATAAATATTGATGTTTAGCTATGAGGGCGATCAGATAAGACGGTATTCAGGAATCAGTGTTTCCTGATATGAGGTTAGAAGGATATCAGAGTGGACAGATATGAGTGTGATGAGATATGAGTGTAATAAGATATGAGCTATCAGAAATAAGCGTGATCAGGTAAGTGAGTTGCCAGATATAAGTGTGGTCATATGTGAGGGTGATCAGAAGTGATTGTGTTCTGATTTGAAGGTGATCATATGTGAGGGTGATCAGTTATGATGGTGGTCAGATGTGAATGTGGTCAGATATAAATTTGTTCAGAGAAAAGCGTTATGAAATATGAGGTTGGCAAAGTATGTGGGTGGTTTGATAGGAGAGTGGTCAGTAATAGTGATCAGATAGGAGGGTGGCCATATCTGACTGGGATTAGACATGAGGGTGATCAGATATTCAAGACAATTGTATACGATGTGATCTGCTTTGATGGAGGGCTGATATGGGTGTGATCAGATATGAGGGTTTTCAGATATACAGGTGATCAGATCTGAAGATGGCCAGATATGAGCATCATGAGATATTGGTGAGAACAGATATGAGGGTGGTCAGATATTACCATGGGAAGATGTGAGGGTGGTCTGATATGAGTAGGGTCAGATATAAGAGTGAACAGATATGAGAGTGGTCCAAGAGGAGTGTGATCAGATATTGAGGGACATCATATATGAGAGTGATCTTATATGAGGGTGGTCATCTACAAGAGTGATCAGATAAGAGGGTGGTCAGAGAAGAGGGTGATCAGATATGAGGGTTGACATATATGAAGGTGGTCAGATATGTTGGAGAGGATGTAGAGAGAAGGGAACTCTCATACATTGCTGGTGGGAGTGAAAACTGATGCAGCCACTATGGAAAACAGTATGGAGAGTCCTCAAAAAATTAAGGATAGAACTACCATATGATCCAGCTATTCCACCGCTGGGTATTTATCCAAAGAACTTGAAAACAACAATGTGTAAAGATACATGCAACCCTGTGTTCATTGCAGCTTTATTCGCAATAGCCAAGACTTGAAAGCAACCTAAGTGCCCATCAAGGGACGAGTGGATAAAGAAGATGTGGTGTATACACACGACGGACTACTACTCAGCCATAGCAAACGATGAAATCCAGCATTTGTGACAACATGGATGGACATTGAGGGTATTATGCAAAGTGAAATAAGTCAGAGGGAGAAGGTCAAATATCATATGATCTCACTCATGAAGTAGTAGATAATAACAGCAACAAACACATAGTGATAGAGATTGGATTGTTGTTTAACAGAGGTTAACGGGGGAGCGAGGAGGGCGAAAGGGATAATTAGACACATGTGTGTGGTGATGGGTTGTAATTAGCACTTGGGTGGTGAACATTATGTAATCTACTCAGAAATAGAAGTATAATGATGTACACATGAAATTTATACAATGTTATAAACCAATGCTGCTACAATAAACCAAAAATTAAAAAAAAAAAGAAAAGAACTGAGGGTGATGAGATATGAGGGTGGTCAAATGTGAGGTTGGTCAGATATAAGGGTGATAAGATATGAATTTTGTCACATATGAATGGGACCAGATATGAGGGTGGTCCAATATTGAGGACGATCTTATATGAGAGCAAACAGATATGCAGGTGTTCATATATCAGCGTTTTCAGATATGAGGGTGATCACATTTAAGAGTGGTCAGATATCAGGTTGATCAGATGTGAGGCTTGTCAGATATCTGACTTTCCAAATATGAGGTTGGCCAGACATGAGGGTGGACAGATACGAGGTTGATCAGAAATGAGGATGATATGATATGAGTGTAGTCAGATAAGAGGGTGATCAGATGAGTGTGATCAGACATCAGAGTGGTAAAATATGAGGGTTGGCAGATAAAGGGATTGTCAGAATTGAGAGTGGCCAGATACGAGGATGGTCAGATATGTTGTTGGTCAGATAAAGGTGATCAGATATGATGATGGCCATATATGAGGATGGTCAGATATCAGGGTGGCCAGATATGTGGGTGGGCAGATATGAGGGTGGTCAGATACGAGAGTCGTTGTATATTAAGGATGCCAGGTATGAGGGTGGTTATATATGAGAGTAGTCATATATGTGGGTGGTCATATGTGAGAGTGATAATTTAGGAGTGGTCGAATAGGAGGATGATCAGTTTTGACAGTGGACAGACATGATGGCGGACAGATATGAGGGTGATCTAATATCTGGGTGGTCAGATGTGAGGTTTGTCACAAATATTGTTGGTCAGAAATCGAGCTGGCCAGATATGAGGTAGTCAGATATGATGGTAATCAGATACAAGGCTGATCAGATATTAAGGACTATCGTATATGAGGGTGATCTGATAGGATGTTGGGTACATAGAGGGGTGATGAAATATGAGGGGATTCAGATATATGGGTGATCAGGTCTGAAGATGGTCAGATATTAGCATCGTCATGTGTTAGAAGGAACAGTTATGAGGGCAATCAGATATTAATGTGAGAAGATATGAGGGTAGTCTGATACAAGAGTTGTCAGATATAAGGGTGAACATATATGAGGGGGTCCACTTATGAGGTTGGTCTTATATGAGGGGGATCATATACTGAGGGTGATCAGATATGAGGGTGACCTGATGTGATAGTGGTCAGATATAATGGAGACCAGATATGAGGGTGGTAAGACATGAGGGTGGTCTGATATGAGTGTGAACAGATATGAAGTTGGTGAGATATGAGGGTGATCAGTTATGAGGGTTGTCAGACATGAGGCTGGTCTGATAAAGGGATGATCAGTTATGAAGGTGTTCAGAAATAATGGTGGTCAAGTATGAGGGTTGCCATATAATATTCTCAAAGAATGATATGACATAAAAGCTAACAGCCCAATTAAAAAATGGACAAAAGATCTGTACAGACACTTATCCAAAGAGGAGATACACATGGCTAACAGGCACATGAAAAGATGTTTAACATTATTAACTATCAGGGAAATGCAAATCAAGACTACAATGAGCTATCACCTTACTCCCACCAGAATGGCTGTAATTAACAAGATAGGAAACACCAAGCGTCAGACAGGATGTGGAGAGAAGGAAAGTGTCAAACACTCTGGTGGGAATGCAAATCGATGCAGCCACTACGGAAAACAGTATAGAGATTCCTCAAAAAACTGAGAATAGAACTACAATATCATCCAGCTATCCCACTGTTGGGTATTTATCCAAGGATCATGAAAACACGAATAGGTACAGATATATACACACCTATGTTCATTGTGGTATTATTCACAATAGCCAAGACTTGGAAATAACCCTAGTGCCCATCAAGGGACAAATGGATAAAGAGGATGTGGTATATGTACACAATGGAATACTACTCAGCCATAAAAAAAGATGAAATCTTGCCCTTTGCAACATGGATAAAGCTTGAGGGTATTGTGCTAATGGAGTTGGATATTTCTCACAGAATTTGTTAATTTTTCATTTTTATTTAAATCTTATTTCTCTCTTGTCTTCTACCTCTATTTCTAAGTTTCTATCTTTGAGTTCGCTAATTTTCACTTCCATATGGTGTGCTTTATTTCCAATGTTTTCTACTGTCTTGTTCATCTCATTTTTTGAGTTCTGCTACAGAATTTCTGTTTGGTTCTTTTTTGGAATTTCAATCTCTTTGATAAAGTACTCCTTCTGTTTATTGATTTTATTCGTGAGCTCAAGGAGCTGTCTTGCTGAGTTTTCTTGTAGCTCATTGAGTTTCTTGATGACAGCTATTTAGAATTTTGTATTGGCTAGACTGCAATCTTCCATAACTTCAAGTTTGGTTTCTGGAGAGTTGTTGTTTTCTTTTTGTGATAACGTGTTACCATATTTTTCCATGGTGCTTGATGAGTTGTTCTTCTGCTGGTGCATTTCTAGTAGTGCGTACAGTTCTTATTTAGGTAGGGCTTTGTGTACTTTGATTCTGAGATGCTTCTGGTTGTATTTGAATGGCTGTGCTTTCCACCCTCCACTGCCTCTTTCAGTGGTGTTCCTGGTGCCCTTGTTGTGCCGCTTGTGCCTCCAAGGTTGCTGGTGCTTTGCTGCTGCTGGTGTCACTGCAATCTCAGGCATCACCACTGAGCTCCCCAGGCTGTCTAGTCCCTCTGCTGATTCCAGGGTCACCTGGGCCATGGGTTCCCCCACTACAGTGGGAGGAGGGAGAGGGTGGGGCAGGATCCAAGGACATGGGCACCCTGCCACACGCGAGGATGTTTGGTCCAGAGGTGCTACTGCCACAGGTGGTGGGCCAGGGTTGCAGGCACTGTTCTAGCTGGGGGGACTGGGGTCACAGGCTCTACTGCCATTGCTAACTCGCTCTTTGCAGCCTCAAGTGCTGCTGTGACTAGGGGGACTGGAGTCGCTCATGCTGCCTCTGCTGCTGTTCCTGGCTTTTCTGGGGTTGCTGTCACCAACACTGCTGGTGGTACCATGTTTGTGGGCATCATCACCACTTCTGAGTGGGCTGGGGTCACAGGTGCCACCACCATGGGTAGGTCTATCTTCTAGCTTAGTCCTCCCCTCCAAAGGAGACTAAGGATATTCCATGTATCTTTCCAGATATTACACCAATATGTATATATTGAGTGATTGAATAAGAAATTTTTTTAACTGAATGTTTACCATACTCCAAGAATCTTTCTAGGTGCAAGGAATAATGAGTAAATAAAAACTAGGCCTCTAGCCTCATAGAGATGACACTTTAGTGAGAGAAGACAAAAAATATATACACAAATTAACACACAGATATTATATCTGAAAGTTATAATATTTTAAAAGAAGAAGAGGAGTAAAGAAACAGAGGGAGCAGACAAGAAAGTTGCTCTTTTATACAGACAGAGTTCTGAGAAGGTGACATCTGAGTAGATCCCAGAATTAAATGGAAGAAGAAAAACATAGATAGCTTGGGTAAGGGCCTAACAGGCAAAGAACAGCCAGTGCAAAGGCTTTAATCAAGAGGGAGCCTGTCGAGTCAGCCCCGATGGCCTAGTGGTTAAAGCTCAGCGTGCTCCACTTCAGCAGTCTGGGTTCGGTTCCCAGGCATGGAACCACACCACTCATCTGTCAGTGGCCATGCTGCGGTGGCAGCTCACATAAAAAAAAAGAGGAAGATCAGCAACAGATTTTAGTTCATGGTGAGTCTTCTTTAGCAAAAAAAAAAAGAAAAGAGAGAGAGAGACAGAGCCTGTCTAGTATTCAAGAAACTGTGAAGAGACCAGTGTGGCTTGAATGGAGAGGGAAAAAGGGAGTGCAGGGGGTAAGGCCAGAGGGTAAGAAGGGGCAGAGTCATGTACAGCTCAGGAGACAGTTAGACTGTAGGTTTATCCTGAGAAAAATCAGAATCAGTGGCCCTGGGGGTCTTCAGAAAGGATTAACATGACCTGACTTACATTGTAAAAGGATCACTGAAATTGCTGTGTTGAGAATAGACTGGCAGTGGGGGTGGGCAAAGGTAGAAACATGGAGATGAGTTCCGTGAGAGATGATGCTGTTTTGGATCCGATGGATAGCAGAAGTTGTGATAACTGATCATATTCTGGAATATTCTCAAGGTAGCCCCAACATAATTCTCAGGCACATTGAATGTCAACTTTGGGAGAAAGAAGTCAAGCATCAGGACTCCACCGTTTGTGGCCTGGGTAACTGGAAGGGTGGATTTGCCATCAACTGAGATGTGGAAAACTGGTTTGAGCAGATTTTGAGGGGAAGATCATG
Organism: Diceros bicornis minor; assembly: GCF_020826845.1. Taxonomy (NCBI): domain Eukaryota; kingdom Metazoa; phylum Chordata; class Mammalia; order Perissodactyla; family Rhinocerotidae; genus Diceros; species Diceros bicornis. The sequence goes on along the minus strand of NW_026690901.1, from coordinate 2,463,326 downwards.
AATTTGGTATCAGTATTTTAAGTTTGCAGTATCTATCAGATGTCCAAGATGGGAGAAACTAAGGCATGTGTTTGCTGAGGAGATTGGTTTAATTGAGCAGGGGAAATGACGATGCAAGTGAGAGAAGAGTAGGCAGGAAGGGGTAGGATCCAGTGCACAGGTGGGGAGATTGTCAGAGTGGAAGACAGTTGTTCATCTTATTACAATCTGGAAGACTGTGGAAATGGGCACAGACAAGTGGGTGGGTAGACAGGCTGACAGGAGTCATTGCAAAGTTTATTCTGCCTGCTCCTACTTTCATAGTGAAATAGAAACGAAAATCTTCTTTGGAGGAATTAGTGAATCCCTTTTCACTCTCTTGCTTAAAGTCTCCCATAGGCTTCTCCTCACTATTAAATAACATCCAAACATTTCATCATGGTCCACAAAGCCCCACAGGACCTGGCCCCACCTACCTCTCTCCATTGCCCAAAATGCTCTAGCTACAGTGGCTTTCCTTCTGTGCCTCAGACACGTGGCTAACATACGAGCCTTTGATTCTTTGACTTACTTGTCCCTCTGTCTGGTAAGCCCTCTCTCCTACCTCCCAAGTCTGGCTAATTGTTATCATGTAGGTCTCACCTCAAAGGTCCCCTCCCTTGGCCTTCATTGAACACCCCATCTAAAGTGGCCCCTCCTCTCATCATTTTATTTTACTTACATGTTTATTCTGTATTTTCTGCTTCTACCCACAAGAATGTGTTTCATAAGAAACTAGCACCCCCACCCCCACCTTATCAATCTCTCCCTTGATCAGGCTGTACTCCTCTTCTCACAACCACCCAATAGCAGTAGAGAGAGAGACAGAGGTAGGAATAGAGAGGGAAGTTTGTGCACTATCCATCAGCCCTCAGAGAATCGTAGCTCTATGAGAGCAGCTGCTCTGTGGCTTCTCTTTGGCATATCCAAATGGCCAAGCATCACTCCTTCTGTGCTTTTCTGCTATTATTAAGTAAAATAAGGGTGACTTGAGCACGAGCACTGCAATACCGACGGTCGATCTGATAACCAAGATTGCTACTGTGACTGATGGGTGGGTAGTGGACACAAGGTGGATCTGCTGCACAAAGGAATGAGTCACGTCCAGGGCAGGACAGAGCAGAATGGCTCGAGATTTCAACATGACACTCAGAGTGGCATACAATTTAAAACTCAGGAACTATTTATTTCTAAAATTTTCCATTTAAAATTTTCAGTTTGCAGGTGACCTCAGGTAACTGAAATCACAGAAAGCAAAACCACAGATAAGGGGGAACTACTGGACAATGAAAGGCTGATCCATTATCTAACTGAGTCATCCCTCTCCAAAGAAACTAGGCATATTCTCTGTACCATTCCAGAAATCATGTATGCATACCGAGACATACAAATATCCTTTGAAAATATCAAATAGGACCACACTGTGCATACAGTCCTCCACTTTAGATTTCTTTCAGCTAATGAAACGTCTGGGATGGCTTTCTAAAGTACACATAAAGAGCAATATCATTCTTTTTACTGGCTACATAGTGTTTCATTGTATTGATAAAATGCCATCCACTTAATTAGTGCCATATTTATTGGAATTTAATGTGTTTTCGGCCATTTGCTACTGTAAACAACGCTGCAACTAATAGCCTCATATGTATGTCCTTGCACAGTCATTCAAATATATCTATCTGTCTATTTATTTATTTATTTATTTGCTTTTCACTTTTTTTAAATTTTTTGTTTATTGCAGTAACATTGGTTTATAACATTGTATAAATTTCAGGTGTACATCATTATATTTCTATTTCTGCATAGATTACATCATGTTCACCACCCAAATACTAATTACAACCCATCACCACACACATGTGCCAAATTATCCGTTTCCCCCTCCTCCCTCCCCCCTTCCCCTCTGGCAACCCCCAATCCAAACTCTGTCTCTATGTGTTTGTTTGTTGTTGTTATTATCTACTACTTAATGAGTGAGATCATATGGTATTTGACTTTTTCCCTCGGACTTATTTCACTTTGCATAATACCCTCAATGCCCATCCATGTTGTCACAAATGGCGGGATTTCATCACTTCAAATATATCTATAAATAAAGTCTTAGAATTGCTGGCATACACGTGCCTTTCATATTTTATTGATATTGCAAAATTACCCTCCAAAATAGTTTTATTGAATCAATAGACTTCTCTACTCCTCTAAATAATGAACCGTTATTAGTAACTGCAGGTTATGTTTTTGGTGAGGGAGAGGAGATAATTCTTTTTTAAAATGTTTGTCTGTGAGGAAGACTGGCCCTGAGCAAACATCCGATGCCAGTCTACCTCTTTCTGCTGAGGAAGACTGGCCCCGAGCTAACATCTGTGCCCATCTTCTCTACTTTATATGGGACACTGACACAGCATGGCTTGACAAGCGGTGCATTGGTGCCTGCCCGGGGTTCCAAGCATGTGAACCCTGGGCCACCGAAGTGAAGCACGCACACTTAACTGCTGCACCACCGGGCGGACCCTGAAAGGAGGTAATTCTTGATGCATCTTAAATCAACTAAGAAAAGGACTGAAAGAAAATGAAATCTCCTCTAGAATACGTAATACTTTACTGTGATGCATATTTAAAGCAAAGGAAGGACCAGCCCCGTGGCTTAGCTGTTAAGTGCGCGCGCTCCGATGCTGGCGGCCCAGGTTCAGATCTCGGGCGTGCACCGAGGCACCACTTCTCCGTCCATCCTGAGGCCGAGTTCCACATAAAGCAACTAGAAGGATGTGCAACTATGACATACAACTATCTACTGGGGCTTTGGGGGGAATAAATAAATTAAAAAATCTTTAAAACAAAGAAAATCAAGCACTGTTTCTGGGAAAGGATTTAGAATCACTTTCCCACTTCCGCTAATAAAAGTTTCAGCTCATTACTAAGTGAGTTTTTCCATTCTTCGCTAATTCTTTTCCTAAGTCAACCTTTCAGGAACTGACAGCCAAGGGAAACAGGAGTTTCAAGAAAAAGAAAGCAAGAGGAGAAACCTAAATCTCAGAGTTTCTAAAGAGCACAAGTTTCTTATGTTTCTGGGCTGGGTAGTGACTTGCAACTCGTCGTTTGACTCTTTTTAATTAAAAAATAAAGTGTGATTGTTTAAATGTCATAATTCTCTTTTGTTAGTGAAAAAGTTTTCTGCGTTGTTTTTTCTACAGATTGCAAACTCTTGAAGGGTGCGGTGGAGGATGTGTTTGTAAATGGCTGCCTGCCCTTCAGTGGCTTTCAGCAGGTGACAGCAATTTCTGCTATTACTGGGATAGCGGCTCTCTGCATTCCCCTAGCGAGCTATCTCCAGACCCTTGAACCCCCCTGCCCCCTTTAGCTGAGCATGCGCTGCAGGTGAGAAGCATCAGGAGGCGGCAGCCCATTCAAACGCGGCGTTGTGGAAATTGAAAGCTTTAAGCGGGGAGGCCTGGCGCTCCGCAGCTGCAGCGCGGCATCTGGACCAGTTCCCGTTCAAGGCAGGATGGCCGGCAGGATGGCGGAGGAGAAGGCCATCACCGTCTGCGTGCGCCTGCGGCCCCTCAGCAGGTAGGCGGCACGACCCGGCCAGGTCCCCGCGGCAGCCCCGAGCTGAGGAGTTGCTCCTCGCCACCCATTCCCGCACAGCCTTGCATGGTTTCCTTCTTGGTACAGTGACAAAGAGGGGTTGGAGGGTCCAGCTGTGGGATTCGCTTGACTCCGCTGTAACTCAGGCCCCCACCCCCGTGACCCTGCCCCCGCTTGCTCACCCCTCCCATCAGGGACACCTGTGGGAAAGAGCTTCTGGTGCTCCTCACAGGTGGTCCTGGTGCACTAGGCTGTCTCCCCCTCTACTGTGTCCTTGACAACAAGGCCGAGTCTGTCTTGTTGCACTGGATTCAGAAGGCGCTCAAGACTTCACAGTCAATGGCTGAATTCAGCATGCAGAATGTTGAAGGACTGAGATTTATCAGTATTGAAGTCCATTTTTTTTTTTTTTTGGTACAGTGTAGGTACTACCGTTGTTGCCCTGGGGAACGGGAAGAAATGAAGGCTTTTTGCTTCTCTAATCTCTGCCCCTCCCCAAGAATACAAACACATTTTTCTGTTTGAGAATTATGTGTTAAATATTAGAGTGTTTAATAAATGAGCATATCCAGATGAGGAATTTCCTATTTTTCAGGAGCTCATTATCTAATGCATTAGAAGACAGCTACATAAAGAAACCATTACAATACATCGTGACAAGTGCTATGACAGGCAGGTGGAGAGTGTTTGCTGAGGGCTCATGAGTCCTTCTGTTAGATAACAATGTGGGGAAAGGGGCAGGGCTGGTGTCAGGAAACTCCTGACACTTTTCAGGAATGAAAGAATAGTTAAGTTACTTGTAGGAAAGGTAAGCCAGCGTATTCCAGGCACAGAGGGATTGAATCTGTTATCTTGGGGGAACCTTCAGATAGTTGATTTGTATGGAGTTAGGGTGTATATAGGAAGTTAGAGGAAGATAAGGTTGAAGAGAGAAATAAACATGATCCCAGTCTCATGTGCCATATTAAGGATTTCAGATGGTTTTGAAAGATGTTAAGCAGGAAGGACATAATTGGAGTTGGATTTGAATGTCTCTCTTCAGTGGCCAGTACTAGGTAGGGGGAGGGGAGTGGAGAGCTTCCCAAGGAAAGGCCCATGACAGGGCAGGAGGTCGCTGAAGCCCCACTTAAAAGTGCTGAACCCTCAACGGGGGACTTTCCACATTGCTCTTGTATATAGTATAGGTCATTAAGATCTTTTGAAATATTCTTCAGAATATGAAATCTTTTAAATTCTCTTTCATGTAACATGACTTCAAAACCAGTTGTATTAAAATGCACTGTTTTTATTCTTTTAGGAAAGAAGCTCTTGGAGGGGCTATGCAAGATCACTGGAAAACTGACAATAATACTATTTATCAAGTTGATGGAAGTATATCCTTCAATTTTGGTAAGCTTATAATAGCATCAAACGTTAACATATTATTCTTTTCTATTGAGTACAAAAGGCTTTTCAATAATACTGTATTTGTCATTAAAGATCAGACTAAGCCTTCTGTAAACTCCTTCAGTGGAAATTTTAAAAAATTGTTTATCATATATGATAAGTAAGGTAATAAATTGATATTTAAAACACGATTATAGTCATAGTGCCTTATGACTGAAACTAACATTGTTCCTCTTATTTGTTAGTGTATTTGTGGCCTAAGACTCTGTAAGCCCAAAATTTGTTGCTTAATGTCGAGTCATCTTTAAAATGTTTCAGTTTAGTATATTCTTTCCACAATTGTTTTCAGGAAAACTCTTGACAGAATAAATAGTGAAGATATTCCTTCTTTGCTAGAATACAGCAGGGAATTACCACCACTTTTGTGGAGCTTATCATATGGTGGGAAGAAAGGCTTTCAACAACTAATTACACTCGTGATGACATAGCTTTGTGGGAGTTTGTAGCAGGGGGTCTAAATAGTCTAGGTGTCTGAAGTGATACCACTTACCCTGGAGCCTGCAGGATGAGTGAGAACCAGCTGGGAGAAAGGGACTTGGAGCCCTCAACATTGGCTAGGCTGATTTGTGTATTGATTTCACACACATATATGTGCTGACAATGTGCCAGACACCATTCTAAGCACTTCATGTATATTAACTCATTTATTTCTCCTAACCAGCCTGTGCAGTATGTACCTTCCCATTTTAATGAGGAACTGATACACAAGTCACACAGCCAGCAGATGGGGGAGTCAGATCTATGTTCCAGCCACACTACCATGTTTCCACTTAGGCACCGTAGAGGACAGTGAGGTCCTCTCAACAACCTTAGGAGTACGAGTGCTTAGGTTGTCGAGTTAGTGTTACACTAGAAACCCAGCATATAAGGCTTTGGAGCAAAGATGTATAGGTTAAAAAATGATTCCTGCTAAAAGACTATTTGATAGTATCAACATAATTTTTAAAAAGGTAAAACAGTGTGTGCCAGAGATTAGAAAACCAAGAACAAGGGATACACAGGCATTCAGACTCAAGTACTATAGGTTGTCAGTGGCTGTGCATGCTCACAAAGGATTTGGACTCACCCACCTGTCTGAAGCTGTTGGCGTTGAGACCTGAATAATCCTGCCATCTGTCCTTGCTCTGAAATCAGGACCCCAACAGCTTTCCAATGGCACTTTGGCTCTCCATATGGTTCCACCTACAAGGGCAGATATGTGGTCATGGTGCGAGCAGTGTCATCACTGAGTTTCTCAAGATGGTCCGTACATTTCCCTCCTGATTTACAAATCCATTCTTGTAAGCTTTCTAATGTGAGGCCACCACTGAAAGAGTGGTCCATTCCTGATGGCGCTGACAAAAACAGAAACTGCATCCTGGACTAGTGGATTCATCAGTGCAAATGCTGCCCTAAACCCAGCCTTCAGCAGCCAGCCAACCGGCCATTCTCTGTACCACCTCAGCTTCGTTCAGTACTTTTCTTCCAAATGTCTGCATTTCCTGGTTTAGTTTGAGCCAGGCCTTCTTGCTAGACATGGTATAAACACTAAAATTTCTCAAAGAATAGTAATAGTTCACATTTCCCGAGTATTAACCATATTCTCACAGTAATTCTATAAGGAAGATAATATGTATTCATTTTACAGGTTAGGGAATATAGGCACTGAGAGATCAACCACCTTGCCCAAAGTCACACAGCTTGTACTTACTTGCAGAACCAAGATTCGCAGACAGTCAGATTCCAGACCCCACATTCAGCCACTATGCCTTACTCCGTCTTGAAAACACATAGGATAACTGACTTGTGTTTTTTTGTGTGTGAGAACCAACACACTTTACCTTATAGAGAAGTGTATTTTCAGAGGACTACTAAGTTGAAGAAAATAGTGTGACAAATATTTTATCATACCATATTCTGACAATTTTATTTCTTTGGGCAACTACTAATTCAGAATGAATGCATAGTTGATTTGTTTGCTTTAACTTCTGTGTTTTTGTTTTTTTTAGATCGTGTCTTTCTCAATAATGAATCGACTGAAAATTTGTATGAAGAAATAGCAGTACCAATCATAGACTCTGCCATGCAAGGCTACAATGGTTTGTATTCACTGCAGAAATGCTTTATTAAGTCTTGAGTGTCTGTTCAACAGTATTGATAGTTTTACACACTCTAGATTCATTTTTATTCTTGCGTGTGTCTGTTTTGTTTCTGTAGGTACTATATTTGCCTATGGGCAGACTGCTTCAGGCAAAACATATATCATGATCGGTTCCAAAGATGATTTAGGAATAATCCCCAGGGCAATTCATGACATTTTCAGCAAATTTAAGAAGGTAAGTAGCTAAATTTCTAGTACATACAGGTAAAAGTAGTAATGTCTTCTCATGGTGAAAAGAAGTATGTTTACAGTTCTCTCTTGGTTATCCACAGGGAAAGAAGAAAGGCAGAACATAGATTCACTTTTCCCCACAAACTGACTTTATAGAGCTTAAACTTCTTTAAGGGGCGAGGCGTGAGGGTGGTGCAGAGGCTGTGAGCTTTTCTCACCAGGGAGAGGCACAGAGGGGAAGACACACCCAGGATACCAAGTGAGGGCTCCAGTCACTTACTCACCCCGCCTCTCGGCAGCCTGGCCTAGAAACACCATTGCTTTGCCGTGCACCTGTCTGTCCAGCCAGGGCCCAGAGATGCTCAACACCAACAGGACGCACCCCTCAGTCCTCCCTGAGCCATTGGCTGCCCTCAGTGCCTTTACCTTCAGCCAGTAGTACACGTGGCCATGAGCTCTTCCACTGTGGAGTGAGGGCAAAGGTCATGCAAGATGGCGGTGCCCAGGAGACTCGAGGCGTGAAGCAGAAAATGGCAGTGGCAGCCCTGGGATTTCCACCCCTGTGCAGGTGGCTGAGCTTGCCAGATACAGGTCCCCTTGTCAGCCCAGCAGAGTAAAGGAGAACAGCCTCAGATCACTGATGGTCCAGCTCAGGGCGGCCCCAGGTGTCCTGCACCAAGCACAGAGCAGAAGGGAGCGGGGACGTCCCTAAACACCACCCAGATGAGAAATCTCCAGGAAAATCTTGGCCCTGAGTACCAGAACTCCCTGGTCCCATGAATGGCCCAGAGGAGAGTTCACAGGGCTGTAGGGAGGACAGGATAGGAGGTCAAGGTGGGCGCTGGGTTGAAGGCCACAGGGTCACTGGCCTTGTGTGACCTTGAGGGAGACTGTCAGCCGTGGGCAGCTTCCCTGAGCCCCAGTGACCCCCCCCGTGCTCCTCAGCATCTCTCAGACATAGCCCTGCCCCTTGGCCAAACCTTGGTTCCTTTGCTGGGACTCCCTCCCAGGCCCTTGCTATACTTTGCCCCAGCCCCTGTCCAGCCTCCCACCACCCCTCTCCAACTGAACCACCAACCCTCCTCGGTCCTGCTCACCTGTGAGCAAGATCACAACCAGGTCCTGCTGGTCACTCAGAGGCCACCACTCAGCTGGGCTTCACCCTTATGGGGGCCACCTGGAGCAGGAGCTCTTCAGCCACACTGGTGGGGCCTGGTGGACAACTAGAAGGCTCTGGGGAAGGAGATCCTGGGCCAAGCAGGGTCAGGGCTGTCTGCACTGTCCACTGTTCTCCCTCCAGCCCTCCTGGGGCCAGTAGGGCTAGGGGTGCACACTCTCATCTCTCCACTTTTTGTTGTGACTCACAGTTGTTGCTGGTTTTCTCCTGGTGAAGTGAACGTGCTTTTAAAAAACGTGAGAAATTGAGAAAGGTGTAAAGAAGAAATTAATAATCACTGCTAATCCCTGCCCGTGTAACCGAGCAAAGGCTCCTTCTGCTTGCTGCAACCTTGAAGCCAATCAATCACAAGATGAGTCGGTGGTCAGGAAAGGGATTTACTCGATTAGCTAGCAAAATCGGAAGATGATGGACTCATGTCCCAAAGACCATCTTAAACAAGCACATAATCAGAGGCAGTTCTGTAGGGACTAGTGGGCTGTGAGGGGGTTCAGGAACATTGACCATCTGGCATCGGAGACTGGAGACATCACACCAGGTCTTTCAGTTGTCATCGATGATGGATGCCAGCATAGATGTTCTTCCTGAGGAGGTCGTCATGTTCCTAAGAAACTCAAAAGAATAAAGTTATCATCTATCACTCTTGGGAGGTACGTGTATCAGCCAGGATTATTTCCCAGAGCTGTTTATCTCCTAGGCTATGTGCAAGGTAAAACACACAGAGCTTGAGTGAGCTAGTCAGAGGTTACTCTAAGTTACAACACGGCTTCCCTCTAGTCAACTTCCTCTAGGCCAGTATCACCCACGGGTAACATTTGGCAAATTTTCTCCCAGGCCCTGCTGCATTTGTGCTTTCACTTCTTGTTTTCCTCATTCACATTAATTCATAAGCATTTTCTGAAGTCTGCACAAATATTTTTCCAGCTGTATTGAGGTATGATTAACAAAGAAATGTTGTATATATTGAAGGTGTACAATGTGATGATTTCATGTATGTACACATTGTGAAATAAATACCACAATCAAGCTAATGAACAGTTCCGTCACCTCCTGTAATAACTCCCCCTTTTTTTAATGCTAAGAACTCTTAAGATCAATTCTCTTGAGTATATAATGCATTGTTATTAACTCTGTTCACCTCGTTCTATATTAGATCTTGAAAACATCCTCATTTTATAACTGAAAGTTTGTACCCTTTGACCAACATCTCCCATTCCCCTCGCACCCACCAACCTCCATCCCTGGTAGCCACATTCCACTCTGTGTTTCCACAAGTTTGACGTTTTTAGATTCCACATGTAAATGAGATCATGTAGTGATTGTCTTTCTGTGTCTGGCTTATTTCGCTTAGCATAATGTCCTCCAATTTCAACTGTGTTGTCAGAAAAGGCAGGATTTCTCTCATATTTAAAGCTGGATAATATTTAATTGTAAATACATGTAATGTTTCTTAGTCCATTCATCCATCAGCAGACACTCAGGTTGTGTCAATATCTTGGCTATTGTTGTCACCAACTAACTGCCCCGAGTAATTCAAAGGCAGTTTCAAAAGCACTTAACTGTTTCTTTTTTGTTGTTTTGGTGAGGAAGATTAGCCCTGACCTAGCATCTGTTGCCAATCTTCCTCTTTATGCTGAGGAAGATTGGCCCTGAGCTAACATCTGTGCCCATCTTCCTCCGTTTGATATGTGGGACGTCTGCCACGGCGTGGCTTGATGAGCAGTGCATAGGTCGGCGCCAGGGATCCTAACCTGCTAACCCCAGGCTGTTGAAGCGGTGTGCCCAAACCCAACCACTATGCCACCAGGCCGGCCCCTTAACTCTTTCTCAAAGTTGTTTCTCAGTTACATTAAGAGACGCAATCACCAACCACACTGAACCAGTCCAAACCCCACTGCAAAAGCAACGCCTGCACAGATGGGCCAAGAAGTCTCCAAAGTTACTTTTGCTTCATTTTAATGTTAAGATCTCCACCACAGGAGGAGCTTAAGCCTTATTAGCATAACATGAAATGTAGGGGAAAGCATGTTTTCAAACTACGCCTGAGCTAGCTTATACCCACCTCTATACTTGATGACGAAACTTTCCTTTTGGCTATTTATTCCCTACCAAAAATAAAAGGCACTTGTTTTCCCTTGGTGAGAGAGCCAAAGCTTTGGAAGTGATTCCCTATGGTCCCCTTATTTGTGGCAAATGAATTGTACTTTGTGTGAGAACTACTTCTGCTAAAGGCTTTGATTTCAACTCACCAAATAGGGAACTCATTTTGGTTCGGTAACATTGTGACAAGTGCTGCAGTGAACATGGGAGGGCAGATATCACTTGAAGATACTGATTTCATTTCCTTCGGAACTATACCCAGTAGTGGGATTGCTTCATCATATGAGAGTTCCATTTGTAATCTTTTGAGAAAACTCTGATCTTTAATCTTTGAGAAAACACTGTTTCCCATACCGGCTGTACCAACAAAAGTCAATTCCAGGTGGATTTTAAATCTAAACGGGGTTTTTTACAATAACTTCTATAGTAGGTACCTTAGGAAAACAGTTTCAGGATCTTGGGGCAGGCAAAGATTTCGCAGAACACAAAGGATAGTAAACATAAGGAACAAAAAGATAAACAGGAAATTATTAAAAATGAGAACCGTCAGTGAAAAGAAACTTTTAAGAGAGGAAAAAGGGCAGGCACAAAGGGGATAAACACTTGCCATACATTTATCTGACACAAGACTCTTATCTACGATATTTAACTCTCATAAATTTATAAAAATATTACAGACAATCCACCAGAAAAAAAGGACCGATTTTCAAAGGCACTTCAAAAAAAGAGATAACCAAATGGGAACAATGAAATGGAAAAGGGCTCGACGTTATTACTCAGGAGGAAAATGCAAATTAAGACCACAGTGAGCTACCAATACACATACACCACCACGGTTAAAATCAAACCTCTGACGGCACCAAGCATTGGTGGAGATGCGGAGCAACTCGAACTTTTATACACAGCTGGGAGTACAAACTGTTTAATCCACTTTGAAACTCTTTGGTAGTATCTCCTAAAGGTGGACGTACACATACTCTATGACCCAACAATTCCACGCTTAGGTATATACCCAACACAGATATGTTCATATGTTCACCAAAAGATGTACAAGATGTCCAGGCAACATTTTTTGGCATATCATCAAATTGTAGACAACCCATTCCGCATCAGTAGTGGAATGGATAAATAAAATGTGTTATATGTTTTATAGTGGAATACTATACAGAAATAAAAATTAACTACAGCCACATTCAAGAATATTGATGAATCTTACAAGCAAAATGAAAGAAGCCAGACACAAAAGAATACACTCTGTATGATTCCATTTAAATCAAGTTCAAAGACAAGAAAAACGAATTCAGAAGTTAGAATATTGGTTCCCCTTGGGGGAGAGAGGTCAGTGACCTGGGAGGGGCACATAAGAGGGCCGTTGTAGGGCTCGTCATGTTCTATTTTTGTGGGTACTTGTTAGCGGTTGTGTTCCCTTTGGATAACTCACGGATCAATGCAAGTATGATTTCTGTACTTGCTGGTATGTATGCTATGCTCCAACTTGCAAATCCAATCTCATGATTATAAACTTTTTTACTGATTAGTCCCAAAGCATACGTGTTAGTGCGAGACTCCAGACTTATGGGTCTACATTCATAGCCTGGATGTAACCTCTTCCTACCTCAGAGACCCTGGCCATGAGATTAACTCTCTGGGCTTCAGTTTCTTCATTTGTAAAATGGGTTACTTTTGGAACCTCTCTTACTCGGTGAGATAATTAACTCCTTGCTGGCACAGGGCAAGAACTCCATAAATAATGGCTCTTGTAGTTGTTCTTGCCATCCTTAACTCTTTGGGCTGGGGAGCTGGTGGACGATGGTCTGTGGCGGAGGGTGGTGCAGGATGGGGATCCAGTCAAGACACATTCTCCAGGTGAGGGTGAGGGGACAGAGCAGAGCTGATGCTGAGGTGCAGGAGGAAGGGTCAAAGACCTGGGGCTCCTCCTTCCTTCCCCATCTCAGTTCCTGCCCCTCTATAAATACAGGAGGTTAACTAACCGGTGTTCTCTAGCTGGTTAGTCCTTCCAGCGAGGACATTGGAGATTCTGGAGGTTGATGGAAATGCCATGAAAAGCCAAAAGCGAATTTCCCAGTTTGATCCACACTTAAATCCAAAGGACCAGACCTGGGAGTTAGGGGAGGTGGATATAGTGGTGGTATTATTGGTCCTGTCTATATTCTTCATTGTACTTTTTTCTATTTGGGACAGGAGTCAACTGAGCCAAGGGGCCGCCTGGGTGGCTGAGGCCACGGGGGTGGTCCCCTTATCTGAAGACTCCACATCAAAGGGGGCAACTTGGCCCGGGAAAGCAGAGACTTGCCCTCAGTGGATGGGATGGTGTGGAACTCCCTGGACTCAGGGGTGCACTGTCCACCCTGCTACAGCCCCTCCATGAGGGACATGCCTGCATTTGATGGCTTGCAGGGGGGACCACACCAAGAGGAGGGGGCTCAGGCTGTCAATGCTCGGCCTCCAGAGGCCAGTGACCTTACACTCTCTTCCCCCTCACCTGAATCAGCCCCCAGCCCCTTCTGAGTGGAGTCCCATCTTCCCAGCCTGGCCCATTAGAACCTGAAGCCCCCTGAGATGTTCATCCTGGACAGGGGACAGTCCCTCGGTGTGGCCCTTCTCCCTTCCAGGGTGTCTGCCCCTCCCAGTTTCCTGGGCCTGACCTCGCCCTGGGGGAGTCTGAGTCTCAGAAGCTGCACCTCAGCCCTCTCCCAGCTGGCAACATGTGTGCACACCATACCCACAAGCTGCCGCACCGAGCCGTGCACACTACAGTGTGCACAATCCGTGCACTGAGCCTAGTTGCGGTAAAGGTTTGTCCTGCACAGGGAAGCAGGGGTGGATGGTGAGGGGAGAAGGGACATGTGAAATGCACCTAGAGCGGGGAGGAGTGAGGTGAACCAGGGACACTGGGAGGGTTGTGGGCAGTACCGAGGGGCCTTGTGGTTTGCCGTCATGATGTGACGGTGGGGCCAGCCCACGCTCTGCACCAGCCTCTGACCCTCTCACAACTGGGGCATGTGCAGAGAAGGTGCAGAGCTGGGTCCCAGGGTGGATTTCACCTGGCCAGGATCATGGAAGGAACAGGACAAAGCTGCAGGATAGGAGCGTGGGGCTGTCCTGGAGCTCAGTGTGTGCAGAGGAAGGAAAGACGTGACATAGGGGAAGGAAAGCGAACGTGGAACAAGGTTGGCAGATGGAGACACAGAGTGCTGAGGACTCATCAGGGGAGGGAGCCCCCAGTGGGTGGGCTGGAGAGACACTTGTGGATACTGGCTTAAATGGGCTGGCCATAAATGGGGGTGTCGGTCATGGTGGAGATGGTTAATTGCGCAGAGTGATGCCAGGGCAGTGGGTGGTGGGAGTTGAGAGAAGGTGGGCAGAGGACAGGGCCTGAGGGTCCAGGATGTCAGAAGGATCATCTGGGTGGATGCAGAGTGACCAAAAGGGGTCGAGTCACAATGATGGTGGAGAGACAGACAGTGCGGGCTTACACTCACACCTCAAATTGCACACACACATGAACACACACACACTTCCCCATCAGTGTACAGGGAACAGTTTGGCTCAAAGGCTCAGTGCAGCTGCTAGATGTGCTGGCCCAGGTAGACAGCCCACTCTGTGTGGCCACACCACTGCTTCTAAGGCCCCTCCTGCCCTGTGGAGAACCCCACTGAAGACTTCATCATTTGCATGTCCTGGTTATTCATCTTGTCTTGGAATTAAGAAATGCCATGGTCTCTCTCCAGCATGAACCAAGTGTTGATGATGGATCTCCACCCTAGAAGCGACATGGGTTAGGGCCATGTTGGACTTGTTGGGGTTCATGCAGTTGGGGAGGGTCTTAATGCCTGAAGGAGGGAAAACAGGGTGTGGGAGGCCCCAGTGCAGGGAGCTGCGAGGTCATGAGGGATGGAGGCTCAGATCCCCAGCAGTACAGCGTAGACTTGTCTGGTGGCTGGCAGGGATGCTGTCCACCTTAGGTCTCTCAGCTGGCCTCAGATCACTGCTGAAGCTTCTCCAGTTTCAGGGAGCCTGTTGTCCAGGAAGCTTCTCCAGTTTCCTGAAGCTTCTTTTCATAAGTTATTCCATATGCTGCAGGAAGCTTAGGAGAAGCTGACTTGGAACCCAAATTTCTTTACTGGGTCTCTGGATGGAATAAGAGAAGATGATGGAACTGTTTCAGCATGGTGTCGTGTCCCCTGAGGGTGATGACCCTGTGAATTAGGGGAAGCACAGGTGTCCTGTCCCTGGGCATGGAGCCACTTTCAGTGAGAAGGCTCACAGTTGGAGGGGTGTCCAGCAAAGAGTGTGTCTGGGCTCTGGGAAACTGGAGAAAGTCAATTCGTGGATATGGTGTGGAAAGAACACGAGCTGTGTGTGGGGACCAGCTGGGATGACTGATGGCTTTGAGCAGTAGAGGGAAAACTGTCTCCCTAGGTGATGATCTGAGGTTTTCAAGGGGCAGGGGAGGGGGGCTCTATCACATGAGTCCTCATCCAAATTCACAGTCTAGGTGGTCACCTGGCACATTCCTGCAGAAATGCTGTCCCCTGGAAGCCCAGGCCCTCCATGCAGCTGAGCCAATGGCCACTTACAGGCTTTGAATTTCAAGGTGATGATTCCACAAAGGGCACTTTAAATACTTTGCATCCGCTGGGCTTCCTGGACAACAGAAGCCACCTTGGAGCCCTGTTCTGGTGATGGAAGCATCCCAAGGTCTCCAGGGGGTGAGCCCCGACAGTTGAAACCAAAAGACATCCTCCTCATTCTTCACTCAACGACCATCCTGCCTCCCCTCAACCCAGGGAAATGCCACTAGCCTATCCATTTGGCCCAGCCCCTGCCTGGCCTGGGGTTCTGCACCATCTTTACTCCAACAAAATTAAACGATAGGGTCAATCCTGTAGCCCCTTCCATCACCTCTCATCATCCTCCACTGCCATGATCTTCTGAGCTCACGGACCTCCATGACCTCCCCCACCAATGTCCCCAGGGAGTACCCATGTGGCCACATAGAATGAATGGTCAGGAGATTGTCCAATGAATCTTGCAAACTCCGCCTCCACCAATCTCAGCCAGGAACACACTCCTTGGTGAAGGCTTCCCATCTCAAGCATGATGAGGCTGCGGGCTGCAGATGGCAGGACTGTCGCTCCTCTTGGGACAAGCTTGTCCATCTGCTGCTCAAGGAGACGATGAAGACTGGGCTGAAGACTCCATCTTATTTCTCTTTGTGTCTCCAGAGATGAGGATGTTATAAAACCACACCCAGCAAGTGTGGTGGGCGGAAGGGAATGAGCTACGGAACATTCAACCTCCTGACTACCTCCTCTTGCCCCTGAAGGATGGGAATTTTGGCCTCTCATTAACAGACTTTCATAACTGCCCCCTCAGGCCTATTCTAAGGACTCATAAAGCTCATCTTGCTGACAGCGCCCAACAAGATCCTGAAGAGGCTGTCAGCCTACTGTGGGGAATATCCCCACCATCGCCCCCGCCCACCCCACTTACAGTCCTGAGCCGACAGGTGAGCCTACCTGGGGCACACCAGCTCCAGCAGGATGACTGTGGTACTGTCTGCCCCTTGCCCATTTGCCCACCTGTGCTGTAGACAAGAGACCTCTGTTCCTTGTCTCAACAGAAGCCAGTCCAAAGCTTATATTCCAGGCTCAGAGATCACCAATACCTATCAATCTATTGAATTTCTAGCTCACATGAGAAGTACAAAGACTCCCCTTCCTCAAGCACCCGCAGCACAGAGCTTTTGCAAGATGTGAATGAGGTAAGGCGGGTAAAGCATTTTTCAGAGAACCACCCCAGAATTAGTTCTCAGTACACGATGGTGACTCACCATTACGTTCGTTACCATCACCACCATCTTTATTGTGTTGCGTCTGCTAGAAAAACCAGCACATTGATAATGTAGAGGATGTAGGATCAACTTGGCAGGCTGCGGCCTGGCTGCAGAGCACTGGTGGGGGCTGAGGCCTGTTTCCAGGACCCCAGGCTCAGGATTGGGGAGCTTGGAAGTGGGAGGGGAGAAAAGAACACCCCCATGATGTGCATCATGAACTCCAAATGACCATGAAGTTCATTGTGAAGCTGAAGGGCAGCAGGGCTGATGCCATTTTCCTTGAGGTTATTGGTCTAGCCTAGGGTTTTCTATACAATTTTCCTCAAAGCTGGAATAAAGGGATGTCTGTAATAAGGGCTTTAGGCAGAATAATGTAAAAGACTGAAAGAACTGAGCCCAGAAGTCTCTAAAATACCTAACATCGGAGCAGATGTCCATAGCTCAAGGAATATGGACTGTGAAGTTGGATGAAATAGGGAAAGAGAGGTTAAATGGTTGAGGAAGTTGTGGGAGGCAAACAGCCATGTGTCCCCACACTTGGGTCCACCCTCCCGTCTGATCAGCAGAGGAAGCTGACACTAATCGGAAACGTCCTGTAAGATTTCCATAAGAGCTGCCATGGCCCTAAGATCCTGAAGGGGAGGGGCAGTTAATGGACCCTTTGAGAGGAGAACTGTAAAAGGAATTGGATCCCTCTCAGAACTGGACATGCCCCCAACCCAGATCAAGGAATGTGTGAGCAAGTAAGAGGAGAGGATGGAGCAAGTGTGCATGGAGCTCACAGTGGTGGTCAAGTGAATTTAGACCCTATTACCTTAGAGGTGTCCATGTGTGCTTTATTAATCCTCGCCTCATAGGTATCCATCAATCCATCTATCCATCCATCTATCATGCATCCACCCACAATCCATCCATCCACCATTCATTCATCCATTCATCTATCCCTCATCCATCCATCCAACGGTAAACCACACATCCACCCACCCATCCATCCATCCATTCACCCATCCACTCACTATCCTTGCATCAACTACCCTTTCATCCATTCATTCATCATCCATCCATCCAGCATCCATCCGACCCTTCATTTAATTGAGGAACATGGGATGAAAATTATGATGATTATGTGTCCAGACCTTCCTTTGTCCTGACACCATTGAAGGCCTCAGGTCCTCTAACCATTACTATTGCCAAACCGTTTCCCCTGAAATCACGTACAGTTTCATTCTGATGATGAGCACACATTGCATGATATTCCCCAGGTTTTGGGTGTGACCAACTGCCAGGATCTGGTTTCCCAGCACCAGCTCCCACCTCACTCCTGGGTCTGCTGGGAATCACTTTCCTTGAGAGGCTGAGGACAACTCTCAGGACTGAATGAGACCTGTCTTTTCAGGGGTAGGGGAGAGGGAGGACCTAGACATGGGCATTTAAGAAGGAAAAGGCAAAGAGAGGGGAACTTGGGTCCTGAGGCCTGGGTGGACAAGACTGAGGCTGGCAAGTTGACCAGCTCCCAGAGAGGGACAGTGGGCATAGGGAGGCAAGTGGGCAGACGGGGGCAGGAACCTTGTACTGTACAGTTGGGGATGCCTGGAGCCCAGGCCTGAGTGTCAGGGATGTCCAGGTCACATAAGTACCAACAAGAGGCACAGAGGGGTCCCAAGGAGGTGAGGATGTGATGAGCCCTGTGGGAGGGTAATGACTAGGGACTGGGTGGCATCTAGACATTTGCAGACCTCAAATATTGTTCCAACAGCACCATGGATTTTTGAAGTTGATAACACGTTTTGTAGCAATGTGTTTGATTTTTAATGGCAACCCCAGCGCAGTTGTCTTGCAAAACATAAACACATAATAGGGACAAAATTCCTCACATTTATAGATGGGCTTAAAATATGCAAAGCTTCTTCCAAACCATGACTTTGGCCTCTGAGGAAACTATGTCTTAGAAAGGCTACCTGACTTGGCTATAACTTCACCAGGACTAAGGGGTTAGCAGGGACCCATTGTGGATGGAAATCTGTCCAAGGCCTCACTGAGTCCCCCTCTCCCCTGCTGGGCAGGAAGGTGTCCTGCTCTGCCTGGGAGACACCATCAAATACACAAGAGAGCAAATTCTCGTCCACGTCCACATGGGGTTCTGAACAACAGGACTGAGACCCTAACACAGTGCAGGTGCCTGACCTGGGACACACACATGCCCACTGCCCAGCCCTCACAGAGACTCTCAAATGACCTCCACAGTGTGGGTAGGAATAAACTGGGTCCCTCAGCTCACAGCATGAAGAGCAGACTCAGTCCAGCTGTCACAAGGGACAGCTGCAGGGCTGGGTGGGAGACCCTACACCTGCTCCCTGCTAACCTGTCTGACCCTGGGCTGACCTGGAGATAGGATCCTGCTCCTCCCTCATCTTCATGAAGGCCCCTCATTTTGCCATGTAGGTGGTGATTAAATCATATTTGGGGGGGTATCCTGTGAATTTATATTCTTAAGTTTGCATAATTAGCCATCGTTACTCTTGGGTTTGATTTCTTCTGAGAAAGCTTATCTGGAAGGGAGAATGTTATCAGAATGGGAAGCAGTACACCTCTGCATTAAGTGCTAGCAAGATAAAGCAATGGCTTCCTCGTATGTACCACCCTACTCCCATGGTCTTTGTTGCCCCAGCCCCAGGGATCCTGGACCAGCCCCCGTCACTCCAAGCTCCCCTGAGAGAGCTGGCCCTAGTCCAGGCTTCAGCTCCAAGGATGGAGCTCCACCCCGCACTTTCCTACCAGACCTGTTGATCTAAAAGCAAAGTGTCCAGCCTGCTCTAAATGCCCCCACCTGGATGCCCATGGCTCCCATTGCAGCCCCCTCACCCCTTGCAGGCTGAATTGATCTCCTTTCCCTCAAATGTACCCAGGCTCCTGTGTTCTGTATTCCCATCAGTGCCCCCAGTGACCCTGGGAGACCACATTGACCTTCATTTCTGCTACCCATACCTCCAGGTCTGCTGGCCCCACACACGCCCCTAATCCACCCCCTCCCTCTATTACTGCTGCCCTTCCCTCATTCCAGACTTCTGAGTAGTGAGGTGACTGCACTGACTGACACACCCTGAGTGGTCTCTGCTTTCCCTGTCCCTCGTTACTCCTCCATTCTGCTCCCAGAACTTTCTACCAAATGCAAATGGCATCACCTTGCTCCTGTGCATGTGTGGGTGAATTTGTGTGTTTGTGTGCATGTGGGTATGCCTGTGTACACATGTCTCTCTGTGCATATGTTTCTTTCACGTCGTTGTACGTGCCATTAAAAGAATTTTACAAACGATGGCAAGGACCGAGGAACTTCACATCATTTCAACAGTCCAAGTACACCACATTCTGAAAGAAATGACACTTCATCAACTTGTCAAGGTAGCTTATATTTTTGCCTGGGTCTGTTGGTATCTGTAATAGGAACCTTCATTACTGTTGTTATGAGACCTAATTTGATAAATTTGATGAGCATAATTGATTAGGTACCTCCATCTAATTTCTCTGGAATTATTTTTAGATAACATAAGAGTGGTCAGAAATCCTTGGACTACTTTTTTCTTGGCTTGGCTTTTAATTGATTTGGACATTTTGCTTGCTTAAATCATTTTTTGAAGCAGGCAAGGCAAAATAAATGATATTCAGAAATTGATGTTATTTGTAGGCAGGATTGTTAATTATAGGTTAGAATTTTAGAAAACAATGATTTGTATTGTTAGACAAAATCTAGTTAGCCTCATTCCTTCTTGATAAGTTTGCATGAACTTCTGAAGCCAGTATCCTGCATGAGGATGAGATATGTTTTAGGTATGATCCTTGACTAGTTCTAATTTGGTTTATTTAAGAGAAATATATTAAGAATAACATAAGACTCTTAATTTTTAAAAGATATTTCTCTGGCTTTGACTATATGGAAAAGATTGATCGTTATTTGCCTAAGCCAGAAACCTAGGAGACACCCTGTACACGTTGCTCTACCTTATTTCTCCGTGCAAATCTCTATCTCCATTGACAACTCCCTGGTCCAAACTACCATCTCTTGTTTAGAGCATGCAATAACTTCTTTTCCTGCTTTCACTCATGCCATTCTTTAACTAATCACTGGCAGGGAGAAAAGAGGTGGCCATGACTGAATTAAGTCTCAACGTATCCAATTCCTAAAATAAAGAATAGAGTCATCTTCCTCTAAAGCACATGACTATGTGTGGAGGAGGGTGGCTGCTGGAACCCAAGTGTGATTCTGTTAGGAGTGAGGAAGAGGAGATGGAATAGTTACTGGAGAGGTGACCAATAGTGTTGTCTACAGTATTTTGACCCTTAGCCCTTTTGACTTTCTTTCCATTCCTTCAAAGGGTCATGCTTTCTTCTGTCTCAGAGCCTTTGCTTTTGTTAGTGTATCTTCTGAGGAAAGTTACATCTTCAACTTGTTATCCTCCTCTTCCATTAGGTATCGCTTAAATTTCACTTCCTTGAAGGAGCCATGCTGACCTTTCCGTTAGATCAGATTTGGTTTCCCTGTTATTTTGTGTCAACTCACTGTGTTTGTCTCCTTGACAGCACTTGTCTGTGAAGTTTTTATTATCCATGTGTCTGTGTGCATCTTTTATTAATCTCTGTTTCCCCTCGCAGACTGTGTTCTCCATGAGGTCAGGAGCCATGTCAGTTTGCTTACCATTGTAACCCTGGAACCTAGCAGAGGGCTTGGCGTATAGTAGGTGCTAGATAACTATTTGTTGTGTGAATGAATGGAGTTGATTTTGAGCTAATTATAGAAACTTTGGCTTATAATATTTATATACAACCTGTATTTTTTTTAGAAAAGCTTTATTAACATATACTTGAGAAAACAAACTGCATTTATTTAAATGGTACACTTTGGGGTCCTCGCGTCGGGGCCAGGGCTGGGTCCTCCTGGCGAATCGCGGCGCGCGCTGCTGTGGCCGCCCCCTCGCGCGGGGAGGGGCGGGGGCTGGGGGCGAGCGCGCCTGCGCGCCGGGTGCCTTGTCCCAAGTTCACGTGTCTCAAGGGTCTGACTGCGGATCTCTGCTTGCTACGGCGGCGCTAGAGCGGAGCGTAGGCTGCGGCAGCCGGAGTCATGGCAGGACAGGCATTTAGAAAGTTTCTTCCCCTCTTTGACCAAGTTTTAGTTGAAAGGAGTGCAGCTGAAACTGTAACCAAAGGAGGCATTATGCTTCCAGAAAAATCTCAAGGAAAAGTATTGCAAGCAACAGTAGTAGCTGTTGGATCGGGCTCTAAAGGAAAGAGTGGAGAGATTCAACCAGTTAGTGTGAAAGTGGGAGATAAAGTTCTTCTCCCAGAGTACGGAGGCACCAAAGTAGCTCTAGACGACAAGGATTATTACTTATTTAGAGATGGTGACATTCTTGGAAAGTATGTATACTGAAATGAATCACTATTGAAATGGCATCACGTGAAGCTACCCATTCCACTGAAGTACTGAAATCTTTCATCATGTAAATAATTTCCATGTCTCTCTTTTATAATAAACTAATGATATCCAAACTAATGACATCCAGTGTCTCTAAAATTTAGTTTCACTGCACTGATATAAACATTTCCAAATAAAAATATATAAATAAAAAACATAAAATAAATGGCACGCTGTGATAAGTTATGGCCTCCATCATAAGGTGTACCTCCATGAAACTTTAAGTCAGTGTCAAGATAGTGAATATATCCATTACCTTCAAAAGTTTTCTCATGTGCCTTTGTTATCCCTCCTTCCCACCCCTCCGTGACTTACTCTCCCCAAACAACCACTGATTTGCTTTCTATCACTATAGATTAGTTTGCATTTTCTAGAGATTATATAAATGGAATCAGACAATTTGTACACTGATTTTGTCTAGCTTCTGTCACTTAATATAATTCTTTTGAAATTCATCCGTGTTGTGTGTGTCAACAGTTTGTTCTTTTGTGTTGCTGAGTAAGGTTCTGTTCTATGGATATACTACAAATTGTTTATCCAGTCACGTGTTGATGTATATGTGAGTTGTTTCTAGTTTTGGGCTATTACAAATAAAGCTGTTATGAATATTTGTATGTAAGTTTTTGTTATGGACATGTGCTTTTCTTTTTATGGGCAAATACATAACAGTAGAATGAGTGAATCACTTATGTTTAACTCTTTAAGAAACTTCCAAACTGTTACCCAAAGTGTTTATACATTATACCATTTTACATTGCCACCAGCAGTGTCCAAGAGTTCCCATTTCTCTACATCTTTGCTTACACTTGGTATGGTCAGTCTTGTCAGCCATTCTAATATGCATGTAGTGTGGTATCTCATTGTGGTTTTAATTTGCATTTCCCTGATGACTTATGATGTTGAGTGTCTTTTCATGTGCTTATTAGCCATCTGTATATCTTCTCTGCTAAAATGTCTGTTCGAAACTTTTGCCTGTATTTTTCTATCAAATATAGTTTTAGGTTTTACTGTTAGGTCTAAAATCCATTTCGAGTAATTTTTGGTATATGGTGTGAGGTATTGATCCAAGTTCATTTATTTTGCCTATGGATATCTCATTGTTCAGCACCACTTATTGAAAAGTCTATCCTTTATCCACTGCATTGCCTTTGTTCCTTGGTAAAAAATCAGTTGTCAATATATACACAACTTGCATTTTAGCATCATTGTGAGTTTGGTCTGTTTAGAATAGTCTCTTGTAACATCAGATGCGATAAATCAGGGTTGTATTCTTTATATTTTTAAGCAAATTCTTTAGTAAGATATAAGCTAAATACAGAAAAGCATACAAATCCTAAGTGTATAGCTTGATGAATTTTCACAAAGTAAACACACTCGTGTATCTACCACCTAGATAAAAATAGGACATTACCAACACCCTACAGCCCCTTCTTATGCTCTTTTCTAGTCACTATCCTTTCTCTGCACAGGTATTTGCTCTTCTGCCTTCTGTCACCATTGATGAATTTTGCCTCTTTATAGAAATGGAGTGATATCTGTACTCTTGAGTCTGTGTACTTTTGCTTAAAACTGTATTTTGGGGATTCATTTGTGCTGTTGCATATAGTAGTAGTTCTTGTTGTGGTATATTATTTACTTCTATGAACATATCACAGTTTATTAATCCGTTCTGCAGTTATTAGACATTTGGATGGTTTCTCCTTTAGGCTTTTAATGCTTTTATGAATATTCTTGTTCATTCTTTTGCAAATAGGTAAGTATTTTCTGTTGGATATATCCCTAGGAATGGCATTGCTGGTCATAGTGTATGGATATGTTCAGCTATAGTAGAGACTGCCAATATTTTCCAAAGTGGTTGAACCAGTTTATGCAACCCCTTCCCTACATCCAGTAGCATATGGGAATTACATTGTTCAGCATTCTTGTTAACACTTGATATGTCCAGTCTTCTAAAATTTTAGCCATTCTGGTGCATGGATGGTGATCTTGTGAGTTTGAATTGGTATTTCTGTGGTGACTAATGAGGTTGAGCATCTTTTTATATGTTTATTGGTCATTTGAATATTCCTTTTAGAGAATTGCCCATTCAGATTGCCCATATTTCTATTGGATTGTTTCTTACTGATTTCTATGACTTTTTTTTTTTTTTAGTGTCTTCTGGCTATGTCTTGTTTCTTTATAACTTTGTATTTTAAAAAGTTAACCCCTCCAATAAGCTTCCTGCAAATGTCCCTGCTATAGAGAACAAGAAGATAAGAATTTTGGTCTATGCAAATAATATGATTTTTTTTTAATGAATTGGAGTAAATCTCATTTGGCACATGGCAGTTCAGTTATTCTAAAACTAAATTATTGTTTTTGGTAGACGTTCCCTGGCCTTTAATGGGCCCATGCCAATTTGCCCCTTGATTTATTTGGGACAGGGGTTTCTCAAAAGTGGCACCATTAAAACTTGAATGGGCTAATTCTTTGTTGTGGCAGCTGTCCTGTGCACTGTGGGATGTTTAGCAGCATTTCCCAGGCCTCATCCCACTAGAGGCCAGTAGTACCTACCCCCACTTTGTGATAACCAAAAATGTTTCCAGACGTTGCTGAATGTCCCTGGGGTGGGAGGTGAGGGTGTTAAAATTGCCCTGGTCGAGAACCACTGATCTAGATTTGTTTTGTGGGTATTTCACCATTTTGACAGGAAATTACAGAGCTCAAAATTACGTGTGTTTTCTAAAATACATATGGAAATACAAAGAACTAAGAATAGCCAAGATATTTTTTAAGCAGCAGGTCAAGGTCAGAAGACTTGATCTATGAGATATCCTGATTTATTATATATAAAGCTATAGTAACTAAAGCACTTTGGTATTAGCACAGTGTTAGACCAGTGGAAAACAGTAGAGAACACAAATCCAGTTCCACGTGTATCCAGAAACTTGATTTCTTTTAATAGAAGTGCTCTTACAGAGCAGAGGGCAAAGGAGGGGTGTTTCTTTAAGTGGTCCTGGGACTATTAGATATCAGTATGGAAAAAATTCAAATTGGAACCCTACTTTACTCCGTAAATACACAAAAATCTATTCCAGGTAGATTAAAGACCTAGGCATGAAAGGCACAACTATTAAGATTTAGAATATAGTGGTTTTCAAACGATGTTCTTAAGAGTCTTAGAAAAAACATGGCTCGTAGTGGGAAGGGGACAGTGGATCAGGGAAGTTTTAGGTCTTGTGTGCTCTTTTGGAAATTTTAAACGTTATTTCTTAAAAAACTGTAGTCCTCCTAAGAAAAGGCTTGAAAACCCGTGCTGTGTGTCATAGATAGCCTTCTGTGTTTGTGCAGACTCAAACTTGTTTTTTGTTTTATTGAAAATAGTATTGGACTTGCTTATAGGGCTTTCTCCCCTAGTAGTCTGTAAATCCTTCAAGGCCAGGGACTGGTTTTTTTTCATTGCTTTTCCATGGGGTCTGGAATTGTATGGACTCAATAAAATAAATGCTTGTTAAATGAATTCAAGAACTGGGAGTCGAGGGAATGTATAGAGAAGAGCGGAGAGGAAGGAAGGTACTTTGAAGAACACTCTCATTTACACAAAGGGAGAAACCAATGTATTGGAACAGTTAAGAACCGTGTTACAGACATTAAGGAAAAAGCAAATGCATTTATTCTGTTGCAAGAATACAGAGTGTTATGTTTGGCTGTATACCTAGAGGTTATGCTTATGGATTTTAGAATCAGACAGCAGGAGTCAATCATATCTAGGCTCTGCCTCTTACTAGCTAAAGAATATTGGGCATGAACTTGACTTCTTTAAAACCCAGTATTCGCACTTATAAAATGGGAATAATATTATTCGTTGATTTAAGAGGTCATTGATGACCTTGAGATAGAGCTTTCTGGATTGTGGGATTAAAAGCTAGATTATAGGAGCTTGATTCTACTATATTGTTAAGCCTAAAGAACATTGAGAAACTCAGTAGGAAACAAACATTGAGACACTGTAAAGAACGATTTTTATAGAAATGAAATACATTTTCTTGAGAGAATCTTACAGTTATATTTTTTAAGCCACGTTATTGGGAGTGGTCTACAAAAGCATAAAGCTACAATTGGACTTTCCTGTTGAAAGTATATTTCTCAAAATGTTTTCTATATCTTTGTTAAGGTAAACTGAGTGGTAAAGTGCTTTTAAACATGTTGAGCATTTCATGTTTTAAAGTATGTTATGAAATTTTTAGAAATAAATCTTATACCTTGATTCCAATTTTTTTCTAGAAAAATTTCCTGGAGCAACCCCTGATGGCCTAGCGGTTAAAGTTTGGCATGCTCCGCTTCGGCGTCCCAGGTTCAGTCCCACACCACTCATCTTTCATTGACTATGCTGTGGCGGTGGCTCATGTAGAAGAACTAGAAGGATTTACACGTAGAATATAGAACTATGTGCTGGTGCTTTGGGAAGAGAGAAAGAAGAGAGGCAGATTGGAAACAGATGTTAGCTCAGGGCAAATCTTTCCAAGCAGGGAAAAAAAAAGAAAAAGAAAGATTGCCTAAATGTAAGTTATTTATACTAATTTTTTATGACTTCTTATATAAGACTCTCCTGAAAAAAACTATACTGGCTGCAAAGCTATCTGCCGATAAACAGGTATCCATATGGAGAGATGAAAATGGTGATTTTCAAGTAGAAAAGAATTCAACCCTTATAAACTACACAGCAGGTAAACAGAATTTGTTGACAGTGAAATATTCCCGTTAGTTCTAGTAGAACAAGGTAGCCAAGCATCAATCAAGATTTCAGTTGTGCTTGTAGAGATTAGTTGGGTCATGTCACAGACGTAAATTGTAAATTATTGCAACTTCATTTTACATAGTTACTCATTACAAAGGAGTTTATTATTATACTAGATTATTGAGGCTAACATCATTAAAATGAAACTGCATGGTGCTTTCATATATAAGAGGAGTTTGACAGTAAACGATTTACTTAAGGCGTATACTGATAGTAAAACTACTTTGTACTTTTAATTCTTCTGTTGTTTTGATCTAATAATGGCATTTTGGCGGGTCAAAATACCTTTTTTTAGAAACCTTGATACAACCATATGCTGTCTTCAAAATCTTACTTCAAATAAAGCAATAGAGGCAAGTTGGAAGTAAAAGCATGGAATACATAAACAAAATAATAAGGGAATTATGGTGCCAGTTATCAATGGATTGCCCCTGTGTAACAACATCAGAGTGTTGCCCTCTATTTTCTGTTCTACAATAATGGAATTGCACCCAGTAGACATTTCTCTTTTGCACCTGGCAGGGGTTAAGCTTTGTCAGAGAAGGTTTAGGACAAAGGGCCTTCCATCCTAATTCCAGGGTGCTTCTATTCTTTTCTTTTTCTTTCTCCTGCAGTACAACCAGCAGTGGCACAATTCAGGGGTGTCTACAGGGACTCACCCACAGTGGGTGATCCACAGTGGATTCAGTGGATCCCCTTGGATGACTTAATAAGGAGAATGAGTGGCACCGCTGCAAGGGGAATCCCAGTGAATCCAGTAGGCATCCCAGCCTCAGCCTACCTGCCCCTGGGAGGGGACAGGGCTTTCCTGTTTGCCAGTCTCAGCCTGCTGTTCCCTACCTGCTGAACTCTGCCCTGACCAGGGACTGGTACTGGTTTTGGGAATCATGACAATCTTCTCCACCATCCCTGTGCTGCAAACATTCCTTCTCCAACAAGGCCTGAAGGCAGCCTTGGCAAGGTGGTCCTCTCCCAAATTTGTTTCTTTCTTAACTACTCTACTGTAATTCTGGGCTATTCTCTATCGTTCCCTTTAAAAGTTTATGGTTAATTGTTCATTATATAAACTGTCCTTGCTCAATCTATTTGTTGGTTTCCGTGTCCTGATTGAACACTGATTCTTATCATTATATATTATTTTATAGGGTGTTAGTGCTAAGGGGAAAAATGAAAGGGGAACAAGTTGGATAGGGAGTGTCAGGACAAAAGTATAGTTTATATTTTAAATGACACGGTCAATACAGCCTCTCCAAGATGACATTTGAACACAGAATTAAAGATAGTGAAGAAGATGAGGCATGAAATCATCACGTGGAAGAGGATTCCAAGTGGAAGGAGCATAGAGTGCAAGTCTACAGGTGGGAAAGTGCCGGGCATGTACCAGGAGCATAACGGAGGGCAGAGGGACTGGAGCAAATGGTACAGGGGATAACTGGCCAAAGATGATGTCAGAGAGAGTGTGGGACCAACTGTATTGGGCTTGAGGTTCATCATAAGGACTTGAACTTTCCCCCTGAGATAAATGGAGAGCCCCTGGAGAGATTTCACAATGTCAGGGTGTGACATCTGGTTTTAAAGGGTCACTCCAATTGGTGCATTGGGGATAGATTGCGGGTCAAATATAGAGGCAGAATATCCAGTTAGAAGGATACAGTGATAATCCAGGCCAGAACAATGGTGCAATGTGGTCCACCCAGCCATCAGGGAGTAACGGTGTGTGGACTTACATACCCACCACAAGCAAAGAAAAAACTAGTCCAAATACCTGATATGATTATTTCGCTAATGATCAGTCTACATATGCAGTGGGTGAAAGTCCACAAGGCCAGAGAACAGCAACCTTCATGTAAAGAAAAATTCTAAGGAACTTGAAGTCACACCACCTGCAACAACCGCAGATTCTAGAATTATTTGAGATGCCAAGACAATGAGGAGGGAATAATATTTTCAACAAGTAGTGCTGGGACAGGTGGATATCCACATGTGAAAGAATAAAGGTGAACCCCTACTTCACACCATATACAAAAATGTTACATCTTACCATCAAAGATGTAAATATAAGACCTAAAACTATAAAACTCTTGGAAGAAAACATGGCCTTGGATTAGGCAATGTTTTTGTAATTATGGCACCCAACACATAAGCAACCAAAGGGAAAACAGATCAATTTAACTTCATCAAAAGTAAAACTTGAGTGCATTGAAAGACACGATCAAGAAAGTGAAAAGATGACTCACAGAAGGGGAGAATATGTTTACAGATCTTTACATATCTGATAAGCGTCTACTATTGAGAATATATAATAGATTGTCACCTCTCAACAATAAAATACAAATAGCACAATGAAAAATGGGCGCTGCATTTGGATAGGCATTTCTCCACAAGAAATATATGCCTGCCTGGTGCTGTGCTGTCCCTGCCTGAGGCTGCAGTTCCTGTGCTGGCCATCAGGTGGCAGCCTCCTGTGTCAGTGGTGCCCACTGAGCTTTGCTGGAGCAATTGGGGAAAAGAGGATTCATGCAGAAGTCATGCTGACCCTCCGCCTGCCTCTGGACCAACTTCCTATTAGTAGTGTTCCTCTTCACCATCTGAGTGGAGCAAAAGCAGGAAGGAGGGATCCAAGATGCCCCTATTTGTGAATTCGGCAGCTATGTGCCAAGCCATGACCCTGGGCCGGGAGCCCTGGTGGGCCTAAGGGTGGTGCTGAAATCTACTCAGTGGTCCCTGGCCACCAGGAGCTCAGTCTGGAGGCAGTTGGACAAAAGCACAAAATCAGAGACACGTGAAAGAGACGAGCATGAACTGGAATGAAAATAAAGAGTGTCCTTCAGGGAGGGCTGGGGTCTCACTGGGTATGAGGGTCTGAAAGGCCTGACTGAGGTGACATTTGCTGTGACCAGAATGACATGATGACCCAGCGCTGCACTCACCTGTGATCAGCGTGCCAGGGAGAAGGCACTGCTGGTGTGGAGACACCCAGGCAGAAGTGAGTTTGGCTAGAGGAGGTTAGAGAGGTGGGCACTGTGGCTGCAGAGAGCCTGGAGGGCAGAGGAGGGAGAAGGGCAGGCCAGACCCGGGAACTGGCAGATGGTGTGAGGTGTCTCCTCCTGTCTGACAACAGTGTTCCCCACCCTGCATATTTAAACCGCAAATATTCACTCTCTCTCCATCTCTGTGGACCAGGAATCCTGCACAACTGAGCTGGAGCCTCTGCTCATAACGACTTCCAGGTTGGGGCTGTGGCCTCCACTGAGGCTGGACCAGGATGAGATGTGCTGTCAAGCTTACTCCTGTGGGCTCGGTCAGGATCAGCTTCACTGAGAGCCCGGCTCCTTTCTCTCTGTTGGCCAGGACACTCCCTTGGTTTTCTTCTGTGTGGTCCTATGCATAGGGGAGCTCAGGACGTCCATGTATGTCCCCAGGTCCAGGGGTTAGACAGACTGAGAGAGGGGAACAAGGGGAGAGGGAAGAGGGAACAGAAGAGAGCGAGTGAGAGAGAATGACAGCCTCAGTGATGGAATCTGGGAAGGGTAGTCCTGTCACTTGTGCTGGGTCTGCTGGTCAGAAGCCAGTCCCTGAGCAGTCAGTTGTCCACAGGGACGTGTAGAACAGGCAGGGAGATCATCCCTGCAGGGGCACGCTGACCTTGACTCGAGTGTCCTGGTGGCAAAAAGCTCCCTTCCTACCTGGGCTGATCCTGCGTTGAGCTCAGATCCTCCTCATTGGGAGTGTTGCTCATCGCAGCCCGGGTGTGCTCTCCCGGCTTCCCTGGGCTCCTGTCCCCTCCAGGAGAGAGATGTACACTGAAGGGGCTGAGGCCAGAGCAAGCAGGGACCACTCCACCCTCCCAGCTCATTTGCTTCCTCCCCCAGCAGGGCCGACTCCTCAGGAGCCTCTCCTCACTGCTCACCAACTTCTCTGCTCTGAGAGCACCTCGTTTCAGCATCTGAAGAAGACCTGGGGAGAAGTTTGCAGGTGGGAAGGCCTCTCTCCATGGAAGCCCCAGAGTGGATAGGTGCCTTCGACAGGGCTGGGCATTGTCCCCTCACTCAACTTGGACTTGCTGGGAGACAGCAACACCTGGGGGCAGAGCCTAGGCTGGTGGCAGGTCTCTAAGCATCCCCACAATGCCCATCTTCCTGGTCTCACCTAATTGGGCACAGGCCTGTACAAGCACACAAACTTTCAGACCCCCTGGGGTTATGTGCAACCCATCAAGGCCACTGTGTCTGTCTCATTGTGTGGTTGTCCGTCTCACCTTCCTGGCTGATTCGCTGCTCTGTTCTAGATCCAACCTCAGGCGGCTGCAAAGTTGACCTTCCATGTCAGCTTGCCACTGAGATGGCTACTGTTTCCAGAAATGCTTAGGGGCCGGGCTTTGCCCACCCATGCCGACATCAAGTGGGCAACCTCTGACAGTGAAGCCACCCCCATTCAGGCTTGCGCCGCTCACAGGGTCGTCATACTTCGGGGGTGGGGACGGGAACTGCTCTGGGCAAAAACACCACGACTCTCACTGTTCTTCTCTCAGCTTCAAATGCTCCTCAGTTGGTTGTATGTCTTTGGTCGCTTCCCGGAGGTTGTTTTCTGACAGCGCTTCCAGTGTGATCATGGCATTCCGAGAAGAGAATCGGCTGAATTCCTCACTCAACCATTCGGTGTGTCCTGCCGCCCCACCCCGATCACTTTCTAAAGGCGCATCCTTTCAGCAATCTGAGGACCCAAGATTGTGAGTCTGTGCCCTGGAGGGATTTTGAGAAGAGCTGGTGGGATGGCAGTATTGCAAAGCATAAAGTCTTGCTTCCAGAAAGCTCTCTGGGATCCTCATCATCTTGCTGTTTTGGAGTCAAAACCCTGAGATATTTAAAAAGCCAGCAATGTTAGAACATGGGCAGGACAAACAAGAGTCTCTGGGCTCCAATACCAACTAAAATATTCTGAATTTCTAGTAACCTGAGACGAGTGGAAAGGATTTGGGAGTGTGGAGTTGAGGGGCGGTTTGGGCCAACTACACAACTGGGAGGAGAAATGCCATGCAGAGCAGCCTTTCTGGGGGCATAAGTGTGGGACATGTGTGCAGATCCCCCCTGCAGACATTGCTGCTGCTGCCCTTCAGTTCCCTCAGCCCACTTGATTCCCTGCAGTCCCTGGGAGCCAGTCCCCAGCAGGCCCACAGTGTCCCCCTGGAGCACCTGCATCCACTCTCTGCCTGAGGGCTCTCTCCTGCACCGGGAGCTTCCTCTCCTGCAAGCCTGTGCCAGCCTGTAGCACAGAAGACTTCATGACACGGGGTAAACCCTCCACCCACGGGGACAGAGCCAGTCCGGGTGGGATCTCGTCTCCCAACAGGACTAGGATGGATGCTCACCTCAATGCGCCCTCGTCAGGCCCGCACTGGCTCTCCTCCTCCAGGCTCCCTTCCCCATGGCCTCCCTCGGGCCTCCTCCATCACCTGCAAACAAACCACTTGCCCTACATTCTTGTCTGCTTTGGGGCCCAAACTCTGCTGAGGCTCCACGCTGGCTGTGACTTGGAGCAGGTCGTCCAGCTTTCTGGACTTCAGCTTCCTCACCTGTAAGATGGGGACAAAAGGCCTGCCTCCCAGAGTCGTCAGAGGAGACACAGTGTGGGAAGATGCAAACCGCTGCAAAGAATGATGCGCGGT
Source organism: Diceros bicornis minor (assembly GCF_020826845.1). Classification (NCBI taxonomy): domain Eukaryota; kingdom Metazoa; phylum Chordata; class Mammalia; order Perissodactyla; family Rhinocerotidae; genus Diceros; species Diceros bicornis. The sequence continues at coordinate 2,430,920 of NW_026690901.1, read as the reverse complement.
GATCACCCAGTGAAAACACCAACCTTGCCAAAGAAACAGGAGCTCGTGAGGCTGAGGGAGAAATGCGGGCAGCCTGTCCAAACAACGTGGAGAGTCACTGACGAGTGTGGCCGTGCAGGGTAGGCCCCCCAACAGTGGAAGAGCCATTCGACAAGGAGAGTGACAGGACACAGGCTTCCAAGGAGAAAGATTTAAGTGTTGGAGGATCACAGAGGCCTTAGGAAAATCGTGAGGCCCTTGAACAGGTTTACTGAAATGCTATTATTGGCCGGAAGAATGTGTTACAAATACCCAGTCCACTCTGGATTACTTCTCATTGGTTGTAGGAGTGATTGCACACTTGTGAGTAGAACCCACATTTTGTTAAATATAGGATATCTTTATTTTTCTTAACTTTTAACTATTTTTTTTGTCGATGAAGTGCCAAACATGGGTTTTCTCCGTTCTTTTCTTTGCATGGGTGGCCTCTACTTTCAGAAGTGAATTCCTGGTGCTCATCACCCCTGATAACCCGAGGGACAGCCCTTTTTCAGGTCACACAGTGGATGAAAGCTCCAGGTGGGCAGGGACCACGTCGGGTCATACTCACTGGTGAAGTTACAGTGCTCGGCCCATGGAAGGGACCAGAGCGTATTGGCTGAATGAGTGAGGGAAACAATGAACGAAATCATGAATGAGTACATGAGTGCAGGAGTGAGTGAGGGAAGGAATGAGTGAAGGAATGACTGGGTGAATGAAGCAATAAGTGAGTAAACCACAGAAGCTGGATCCACACAGGAGGAGCCTTTATCTGTGGCAGGCTTACAGGGGGTCACAGCACAAGCCCTGGACGGTGGCATGGAGCATGTCCAGCTGTCCTTCCAGCGCTGAGCCTCTGTCACCTGCACCACAGTGTGGTCCTGTATCATCTTCAGCTCCTCCTCAAAAAATGCTGAGTGTTCCCGGGAGCAGGGCAGCAGGAAGGGAACCTGAGGAGGGACTTCCCAGACCCTGCGCCCTAGAGGACCACTGTGACAGCCTGGCAGGGGGCTCTTAACAGGCTCCGGGCACCAGGCTAGTGATGCTCAAGCCATTCCTCAGGGAAGTGTCTCAACAGCCCATCAGGAGGCCAAGTTATTTCCTCATTGTACAGATGGGGAAACTGAGGCTGAGAGCCTCACCTGCATCATCAGCTAGAAAGAGGCTGAGCAGGGACTAGGACCCCTGTTTCTCTGACTTTGGATCATTCCAAACCACTGTCCTGCACTGCAGCCTCCTCAGGCTCAGGGGTCCTGGTCTCCCTGGGGCCTGCACCATCCTGGCCTCCAGCCATCACTGAACTAAAGGGACAGGGCCACTCCATCTGCCTGGGGCTGGGTATGGTGGACAGGGAATGGCCAGCCGTGGGCGCTGTAGGCTCTCCCAGTACCAAGGACCAGCCTATCCCCCCGCAGAGTGAGGTCTCTCTGGGCATCAGGACCAAAATTTCTCAGAACTTTAGGGAAAAGAGGTCCCTCCTTCAGCATGGGGGAGCCCTTCTCAGGCAGTCCCCACGGGGTCTAAAAGGCACTGGGTTCAAATCCCGGCTCTGCCACTCTGCAGGGCACAGAGGGGGCAAGTCTCTTTGAGCCTCAGTTTCCTCATCAGTGAAATGAAGACAATAATTGCTCCTCCCCCAAGGAGTTGTGGGGAGGATTCAAGGAGATAGCTCAAGAGGAGACCAGAGAACCTGGTAAGTGCTCATCACCGTGAGCTGTTCTTGCTGATGTCACCCCACTGAGAGCCCCCTGGGGCCCTTCGCCTTTGCCCACTCTGATCTCCCACCAGGCATACCCTACTCGCTCTGACTCCGCTGTTCCTCTGGAATGCCTTTCTCCACCCCATCTCATCCCACGGCAGTCAGCCAGCCATCTGGGGATCCAGGACCGAGCCCCATCTCTCGTCCTGTGATTCTTCTTCATTAGAGCTAGTCACTGTTGAGATCTGAGAAGGTGCAGGCCACTCCAGGTGCAGCCTCAGCGAACTTGTCTGACACCACCATGAAAGGTCGGCTGCCACCCCACTTCACAGGTGAGGAAACTGACGCTCCAATTGCAGTGCCTCTCCGAGGTCACCAGGGCTCTCTCCCTCATCCCCAATGAGCAGGGCCCCTCCATTGCAGAGGCTGAATGTGCTGGATATGTGGGCTGGGGGCTGGCACAGTGCCTGAGGCAGCCATCACTCCTGGAAGACCCTGAGGTGTTTTTTGTGCATGATGACGTTCTCCAAAGCCTCCAGCCCTGTGCTCTGACCTTCTGGCACCTTCTATCACACCTCCACCCTGTCTTGTAAAAGTCACTTCTGCTCACACAAGCTCAAGTGGGTCCTGCTGTTGCAACTGAGAACTCCCCCTGGAAGGAGCATGTTCAAGGAGGTTCCTGTGACTCACTGCACTGCCCTAGATGTGCTTTCCTGACTGAGGATGGGGCTCTCTGTTTGGAGGGAGAGGGAGCAGGTAGGAGTGTGCAGACCCTCATCATCATCTGTCCTGGATGGCAGGCCAGGCTGCTCAGCTCAGGTGAGTTAGGGAGCAGGAGGGGCATGGGCAAGGCCAAAGCGGGGCCAGGTGTGGTAGGGGCGGGGCCAGGGGTGAGGGGAGCGGTAGGGCCAGAAGGAACAGGAGCGGTGCCTTCCAGTTGGGCAGGTCACCCCAGGTACCTTCATCCCCTGTATCCTAGCTGCTCCTCCTTCTCCCTCCCTCCCTCAGGTCACTGCTTCAGGGTTTCTGGACTCCCCGTTCCCAAACAAAATCACAGGACAGAAGGAGACCTTAGGTGTCAGAGACTGTGACCAACACCTTAACATCACGTTTACATTATGTGCCAGAATCTCCACATCTAGGGATCGGTCCTAAAGAAGTAGAGATTTATGGATGCAGGTGTTCCTTTCAGCACGATGACGGGAGTGAAAAACCAGAAATGATCCGTGTTGCCCAGCAGAGGCTCTTAGGAAATTCTGAGGCCGATGCAGAGGAGGAAGAGGATTGACTGGCCAGGGTCCAGCCCTGGGGAAATCAGGTTTCAGAAGATCACACTCCCTGCAGTCCTTCCCACACGATAGCCGCAAGTGCACACCCCCACACACTTGCACATAGACATACCCATGTGCATACAGATGCACACAGCTGAATGGGCACGTGCACACACACGTGCATACAAAGGCAAAGGACTGAAACAGTGAATACTGCCTGTTAAGGGCACTCCTCAGTTTCCACTTAATTCTTAATTCCCTTAGAATTCATTCTTTTACTATAATAAAAGTTCATTGTCTTTGTCATAAAAACCTTTACAAAGAAAAACTAAATAATATACTTCAGTCCAAAGATGAATGATAATTGGATAACATTAACCATGTGACTTTAATCTTGTTAGAATTATAAGAGGAATAGTGGCACATTCTATCAAGTTGAAACATCATGATGGCCCCTAAAGGAGAAGAGAAGCGAGTGGCAATTCCCGTCCCAAGAGATGAACCCCATGGACAATTTGGTGCGTTATCTCTCTGGCTCTGTCTCTCTCTTTCTGTCTGTCTGTCTCTGTCTCTCGCTCACATACAGATTCATTTTCCTAGATGCGTGTCTCCCGGCTGATATCACATATAAGTGGTCTTACAGATGGGACGGATGGATCCCATCGCCTCGCCATGGACAGTAGCGTTCCTTCCAATTGCTTGCTATTGCAACCAGTGCTGTGATGAATTAGTCTGGACAATACATCTTTGAAAAGTTGGGCAGGAATTTCTGTAGGATGAAGTCCTGGGATCTGCACCGCCAGCACAGGCCTGCCCCTGGGGACAGCGATGGGTCCTGCAGGCTGGTCCCCAGAGAGGAGTGTCCTTTCACACTTGTCTCTAGGGGTCTACTGGGACCTCTGCTTCCTCACATTGTCACCAGGGCTTGTCGTCACCACACTGGATCCCTGCCCATCTGATGGGGCCCTGTGTCCTCTCCACAGTGTCTCCATGTGCGTGTCTCCTCCTCGGCGAGCTCGAGCATCTCTGACACATGCTGCCCCTGTGTAGCGCCTCTCGTTGACGTAGAATGTGTTTGCTCTTTATCTCTTTTTAAAACTCTGATTTTCAAGCATTTTTTTGGACCACAAGTAGGCGTAACCTTTCCCTGGCCTTGTGTTATGAGGATACATTCCAGTTTATGGTTTGTCTTTCCAGCTTTCAACACTTTTCTTCTTTTTGCTTTGGCCGCACGAAGAGCAACGCGTTTCGTGTGTGGCTTCTGGCTCTGGTGTCCCAATTAGAACAACAGTCTGTACCCCAAGATTATGCACATATTTACCAAAAGGGCTTTCTTTGATACATCAAGTCTAGACTTCATCTGGGATTTTCCTATCAATTTAGAGAAATTGTATTTCAAATAAAAACAGAAAATGAAAAGCTATCAGGCCGTGTGAAAATGAGTGGGCAGACACAATGGTCACCTACGGCATGATTTCACTTATAGGAAACATCCAGAACAGATTAAAAAAAAAAAAAACAGTGACAGAAAACAGATTAGGGGTTGGCAGGGCCTGAGCGAGAAATCGGGAGTGACTGCTTTTAGAACATGGTTTCCTTTTGGAGAATGAAATATTCTGAACCCAGACAACAGTGATGGATGCACAGCATTGTGAATGTACTTGATGCTCATGAAGTGTACAATATAAATGAAAAACAATAAATTGTTAAAAGATGAAAGTTAAATTTATTTTAAATATTCAAGTTATAAACAATAAAAGCAAAGCAATGAAAGGAACCAAGAAAGAAACAAATACAATAAGCAGGGTGGGGAAGGAAATGTGTGGTAACGGAGCAGGTGGAACAGGTGGGATTGGAGGTGCTAATGAGGGAGGTTCACGAGCCAGATCTCCCAGGCCGCAGAATTTGGCCTCAGCTGCCTCCCTGTCTCCTGCAGGCGCCTGTGCAGGGGATGGCTCTCCCTGCACGGAGGCTGGGACCTCAGCTGCCTCCTGTTCTCCTGCAGGAGCCTGTGCAGGGGATGGCTCTCCCTGCACGGAGGCTGGGGCCTCAGCTGCCTCCCTGTCTCCTGCAGGAGCCTGTGCAGGGGATGGCTCTCCCTGCACGGAGGCAGGGATCTCAGCTGCCTCCTCGTCTCCTGCAGGAGGCTGTGCAGGGGATGGCTCTCCTTGCACAGAGGTTTGGGCCTCTTCTGCCTCCTGGTATCCTACAGGAGCCTGTGCAGGGGATGGCGCACCCTGCTTGGAGGCTCGGCCCTCAGCTGCCTCCTGGTCTGCTGCAGGACATGGTGGATACGATTGTTCTCCCGGGATTGAAGCTGGGTCCTCTGGTGGCTCTGAGGGTTTTAACACTGCCACTGCAGAACCTCTCCCGGTAGCTGTTGATCCAGTCCTGTGGGACACCGGCGCCTCCATCGGGGAGAGGGATGGAATATCCCCTTCCACCAGCTCCACGCTGATCTCCTACCTGGAGCTCTGCAAAGACAGTGCCTGGCTCCATCTCAGAGGCATCAGAGCCCTGCCCAGCTGTCCTTGCTGCTACTTTTGCCCTCTGGACCTAATTCTCCCAGATCAGGCACACACCTGTGTCTGCACAGTATTCCACCCCTGAGGAGAGACATACACCTCAGGGGCTTGTGATAAACCTCAGGCAGAAGGGCGCCACCCCAGCGCTCCACATCCCACCCAGCCAGCCTTGACCTTGGCTTTGAACCTTACCGACCCCTCCCCAGGCTTCTAACACCTCACCGACTGCTCCTGCTCACGGTGGTCTACCCACATGAACCTGCCCTTCCAGGCACACATTGGGAGGGGATGTAGGGCTGCCCTGATGGGACCACAGTGGTAGCCTGGTTTGGAATGGCCTTCCCTGGGCCTCCCGATGTTACCTTTCCATCCTTCCAGGTAAACGGCCACAGCCGTCGGCCGTGAGAGGAGCACCAGCATCTGCATCGGTGTTTGGGGGCTTTCCTGGGGCTCCGGCCCCTGGGCATTGGAAGCAGCAACTAAACATGTTGCTCCTTCTAGACAAGTGAGCTCACTTGGGGGCTGTGTTTAGGATGTCGTTGCCTAGTTACCAGGGTTCCAAGATCTGTTGGGCTCTGTGAAGTCACTTCCTGGGATCCCCTTACCTAAGCTTCCTCCTCACACAAGACCTTCCTAAGGGCCCCCCGGGCTGCTGACTGCTCACTCTCCATCTCCACACCCTGTCCAGACACAGTCACACCAACACAGTCCACCCCACAGCCTCTGGGGAGGTCTGGACGCAACCGGGGCCCCAGCTTTGAGGACACAGAGTTGAATTCAGTCCCGCTCCTGCTTCTTGCCAGTGATGTCACCCTGGACAACCCTGCGCCTCTCAGGGCCTCCCCCGTGTCCCTGTCTATGTAGTGGGGGTCATTCTAGCATCTACTTCCTAGGGATGTCATCAGGTGTATAGACCTAGAGATCCCTTCAGAGCCTGTGAAACCGTGGGCTGCTCCCACACGTAGCTCCCGCACAGACTTTGCAGTGCAAGGATGACAGAAAGGGCTGGCTGTGGCAGAGAATACAACGCAAAGAGGCTTGGGTCTGCTGATCGTCTGGGAAAGGCACTTCCCCTCTTGCCTGTTTCCCAGTGTCCCTAGGGAGGGTCGAAATGAAATGACGTTCAGACATCATCTCCTTCTGGCTCGCAACCCTCCAGGGTCTCCTGTTATGTTTAGACTCAGGTCCAAGTGCCTGAGTGGCGGTCATCTCAGCCTATGTGGTGGGCAGCCCCCACAATGGCTCCCAGCGTTCCCACTTCCTAGGCTCACATCCTATGTAATCCCCGCTCCTTGAGGAGAATGGATTTTGTGGCTGGCTTCTAACCAACAGAATAGGGCCGAGTGATGGGATGTCACTTCCACGGTCGGTTTAATGAAAAGTCTGTGACTTCTGCCTGCTTCTGTCTTTCTTGTCTTCATTCTATCTCTCTGTCTCTATCTCTCTCCCTGTCTTTGTCTCTCTCTGTCTCTGTGTCTCTGGCTTTCTGTATCACTCTTGGTCTCTCCCTGTCTCTCTGTCTCTCTCTTTGTCTCTCCTCTCTGTCTCACTGTCTCTGTCTGTCTCCTCTCTTTGTCTCTCCTCCTTATCTTTCTATCTCTGTGTTTCTCTGTCTCTTTCTCTCTCTCTTTCTGTCTCTCTGATCCACTATTCAGGAGAAGCCAGATCAGATATTATGAGCTTCCATCCCTGTGACACCCCCAAGTGCAAAGAACTGGCAGAGGGTCCCGGCCCACAGACAGAAAAGGCCTGAAACCCCCCATCCAAACTGAATCCTACCACTGCTCCGATACTTCTGAATGATCTCCGAGATGGCTCCTGCCTCTATCGAGCTTCAGTTGAAAACACAGCCCCAGCCTCCTGCTAGACCTTGATGGGGAGCCTCCCAGCTGACCTGAGCCTGGACCCTGGTAGAGACACTCTCAGACGCTCAATGATAGGTCTCATAATTGCTAAGTGAGGCTAATGCTGTCACCCAGCATAGACAGCTACTACCTCCTTCCAAGCCTGTGTCTGGCCCTGCCATCCTCTCTCCCTCACTTCTCTCCTCCCTAGCTCACTCTAGCCACACTGGCTCTTTTCTCACCTCCTCTCTCATCAAATTCTCTTCTGACTCCAAGTCTCTGTGACTTTGAGCTTCCCCCCAGCATGCTGTTTGCAGACAGATGCAGGGCTGGTTCCTCTTGTCCTTCTGCTCAGGGCACAAATGTCCCCATGGAGGCCCTTTACACCCAGCTAGGGGTTCCAGGCCCTCCCTCCTCCAGTACCCTGCTTCATTGCCCTGTAGCACCTGCTCTTCTTTTTCACATGGATTTGTTCATGATTTTGTCCCTTCCACCTCCAGGCTGTGAGCTCCTGGAGGACAGGGACCATGTGGGTGCTTTCAGCACTGCCCTCAGGACTAACGTGGGCCTTGCTCATGGTGAGTGCTCGGGCCACAGTAGCTGAAAGAATCATGAGAGGATCTCAGAGCCCTCCCGCCTCTGAGCAGCTCCCATTGTGGACGTGGATGCCAGTAATCAAAGGTTGCTTTGGACAGGGGAACACCCAGAACGAGGCCTCGGCGTCCCTGCTCCACTTGCTCCATTGAGCACGAGTGGACACAGGACACCCCTGGTGGTCAGCCCTAGCCTTGCAACCCCAGGTAGGAAAGCAGTAAGCAAAACACACACCTTTCTTTGTTTGGGGTTCTCAAGGCAGTGGTTCCACCAGGGCCGAGGGTGCAAAGGAGCAGGACCTGCGGGCTCCAGGAGGGACGTGAGGGACCTCAGAAGCCTCTCTTGCTCCCCGCTTTCCTTACACTGGCCCTGGCGTGTCCCGTTGACTCACAAGGCCTCCTCACCCCAGCCAGGGCAATGACTCCACCTTACTTCCAAAGGAGGACCCCAAGGCTCCAACAAGGATGGCCTTATCGCTGGTCCCCAGACAAGTCGACCAGTGCTCTGCCATGTTCTGCACTGCCCGGGGCCCCAGTCCCCAAGCTCTCAGGCTGCCCTCTGCTCAGCAAGACCTCGAGGGAATGGAATGCATTTTACAACGACTCAGAGAACAGTGGGTCATGGATGGAGAACGAAGGTCAATAGACTCTTCTATAAGCCTGTGGGACCCTTAGAGTCACCCCATCTATGCATCCCAATTTACAGAGGCCGAAGATCAGGCCTTCTCTCCTGTAGCCCCTTCCCCCTAGTGGGTCACATCCTAGTTCCCGGTGCCCAGAGTGGTGGACACAGGACGCCAGACCTGGTTCTCTGCAGGCTGCTCTAGGGATGGCCCTAACCCCTGCATCCCCCTGTGCACCTTGGGGACACCCTGCCCACCCGTCTGGCATCTCTCCCCTTCATGCTATGGGCCTGGGCATGTGGCTAGGGGACCGGATGCCCCTGCCCCATGGCAGAGCTGCCTCCAACCTCTTTCTTCCTTCCTCCTGTCACCTCCCCAGTGTGCACTTCCTTACTGACACAGGGCTGGGCAGTCAGAGTGTGTGTGTATGCTTCTGTGTGTGAGTGCGTCCACGTGGGGATGCGTAGAGGAAAGGGCCCTACATGGGGGACGTTGGCAGGGGTCCCCCAGGAACTTAGAAGCTCTCATTCCCAAAGAAAACCCCTTGCAAGTGTTAAGGCTGGCCTAAGAGCTTGGAATGCTTTCTTCCCCTCTGGACTCTGCCCATCTCGTGGGCCCAGGGCCTGTCCCTGCTCCTCCTGGCTTCAGTTTCCCAACTGTCCTATGAGGGTTGGACATGGATCATCAGCCCCGATGAGCATGGACATGACCCGGGATCTCTGCCCGCATGAGTGTGGCAGGGATACCCTCACGGTCTCACAGGCCTCTCTCCTGTGGGGCAACCAGGCCTCCTGTCCATGGTCACGCACAAAGAGTGGCCCTGCAGACAGCACTTCTGGGTGACACAGCCCGCAGCACACACGTGTAACACAACGGTCCCCTGACATGGCTGCTTTCGTCCGTCCCCTCCCCAGCCAACTGCTCAGTGACCCTCACATCTCCTACGTCCCGGGAACACGCCACACAATCCAGGTGGGCCCCACGGTGCACAGTTGAGTAGGTTGGACATTGGGGACGTGAAAGTCACTGAATATACACCGACCTCACTGTCCTGGTCCACAGACTGCATCCCAGGGTCCAGCTCCATGCATGGCTGGTCCTGCGGACATGAAGACAGTGGTGGATGCAGACCCGGGCAGGGAGAAGGCCAGGACGCCCTTTTCCCTCGTCCTCTGGCCACATGAGGTCCAGCCAGTCCCTGTCTTCAGCCCTGGCGGGTGTAGGAGGAGCTGAAGGGAGCCCAGCTGGGCAACTATTGGAGCGAGTTACTGTCATTAGGGAGCCCCCTGTGTGCTGAGTGATTGCACCCTATTTTACAGATGACCAGTGGTCCCAGCATTCAAGGTCACTCTGCTCTAAGTGACCAAGTCCAGACGTGAACAGGGGACCAGAAATCCTTGCTTTTCACCACTATTGAGCCCAGCATTGACCATCGAGGCCTTGTCCTGCTTTGGGGCTCCACCAGCCAGGCGACCTCCTGTGTCCAAGCACTTTGGGCACCTTCTTCTCCCTGCTTGAATCCCAACACACCCTCCTGAGCTCAGAGTCACTGACCCCATTTTTCATGGAAGAAACTGAGGCTCCGAGAAGACACCACATGAACTTGCCTGTCACAGGGCTGTGAGGTGACCCAGCTGTGGGTTTGACCCCAGGTCAATCTGACACTAAAGGCTCTGCTAGCACAGGAGCCTGAGGAGTTGTCCTGTGAGCCCAGCACAGAGGTGAGTCCATCCTGGATGGGGGCTCGGGGGAGGGGCACTGTAGGCTAGGAGCTCTGAAGGGGGCAGGGGTTTGGCAGGGTCCTTGGGGAGGAAGGCTCTAGGGAGGCTGGGGTGCGGTGAGGGGTACACTCTGGGCACGGTGTCTGGACCAGATCACAGAGGGCCGTGACTCAGGCAAGGAGTCGGGCCTCACTACAGGTTTGGTGGACTTGAACGAGCAGTCTCATCAGAGCCTCAGGCGGTTAGAACCTAGATTTGGGGGGAGCTTGGTGTGGGCACCTTATCCACCTCCACTCAAGCCCAGATCCCCAAGAACCAACAGGATGAGAAGGCTGCCTCCATTTCCTCCCATGTACAGTGGGCACTGTGGCAGTCGCCTACCTCCTGCCCGGGCTGGGGATGCTGCCTGGAGGGGCCAGAGAGGGCTTCTTGTCAAAGTAGCCATTCAGGACAGATCTGTGCTCAGAGAGCTCTGAGTGATGGAACCAAGGGCATGTCCCACCAGTGGGCTAAACAAGACGCTCCTGTCCATATTGCTGTTGTTTATTCCAGGTGGACAGGGATGATGCAGCATCACCCACTGGCTGGATGCAGAGGGCCAGCAAGGAGCTATGGTTGAATAGCCTGGGACACAACGCTTGTGTGTGACCAAAGCTGCCACTGGTGTGGTGGAGGCTGAGGAGGAAGAGGTGTTGCTGGAGGCCAAGATGAAACCAAAGACCATCGGGGACCAGGGGGCGGTTGATTTCCATAACTGTGGGGGTTGGCATGATCAGCAGACTCTCTGGACCCGGCAGGACACCCTAGGCCGGCATCCAGCTCCTGGGCTTCTTGGCCCCTTTGTAGGTGTCGATGGGGAACACTGTCCCGGGCAAGAAGGGACTGGGAATGGGCTATCAGGGATTATGGGTAGGGCAGCCACCTTCTTTTCTTTGCCATCAGGGGACTCTGGGTCAAAACTCATGTTGCTCTCCTCCACCTTGGAGCTGGAGGTACCAGCCAAGTGCTCTCTGAGCATTGGATAATGTCCCTGCCACTGATGTCCTGGCCCCACCTGAGGTGTCCCAGCACTTGGAGTGGGAGCTGTCCCTGGTCCTGAAGCCTGTCTTGGGGCCTGGAGGCTTGGAGGCTGGATGGAAGGGCTGCATTTGCAGAGGTCACGCCCCCGGGGTGAGTGGGGACACTGGGACACCTGAAGTCACAGATGCAAGTGACCCACACCTGGGAAGCTGTGACAGAGGTGCACAGAGGGCAGTGCCTCAGTGGCAGGTGGGGCTTCATGCCCATGGGCAGAACTCTTTGGCAAATGTCAGCTAGTCCTTTGGACCCTAGAGGGCAGAAGGCACCTAAGGCTGCCAGTCGTCCACGGGAGGCCAGGACAGCCTGCTGACTGGCAGGTATCAGGCCTGCAGCAGGAGAGGTTCAGGGTGCTCCTGAACCTCTGCTCCTGGTTAGCCTGGGCCAGCGGGTTGGACACAAAAGATGGCCACCTGTTTTTTGTCACTCTAGTCTGTACGTGCTCGTCTCCCCAGCTAGCCAGACCCTGGGGAGGGTGGCCCTGTGGCTGAACAGCACTAGGGACTGAGGAGAAGGTGCCCTTGGCAATATCGAGTCCCTCTTCTTCATGTGAAGCAGGGTTGAACTGGCTCCATGCCTGACCTCACCCCCTTGGTGACGGTGGGCTTCTTCAGGTCAAAGTCATACTAGGCATCGGGTTCATGGCACTGAACACATTGGCATCCTCAGGGGTCTTCAGCATTGGGGGGAGGGGCCAAAGGAGGGTTGGCTGTGCTCAGGACAGCCACACCAGGGACAGGGAAATGCACAGAGACAGGAAGCAGATCAGTGCTTGTCAGGGGGTGGCGGAGATGATATGGGGGCATGGCTGCTTCATGGGTACAGGGGTTCTGGTGGGGTGATGCAATGATCTGGAACTAGATAATGGTGATGGTACACAGCATAGAGGATGTAATTAATGGTCGGCCCTGAATTGTACAACTTTAAGTGATGAAAACACTAAACTTTATTGAATCTAAATTGGAACACATAAAACATAAGAAATCATAAAACATAGAAAAGGGAAAAGACATCCTCCCCTCACAGGCAAGGTGAGGGACAGCTCTGGGGTGCGGCTGAAGCTGGGCGGGCCTTAGTTGCTGGCGATGAGTGCGGTGCTGCAGCTGCTCTAGCGCTGGAGCCACTGCTGTGGCTGATGCTGGAGATCCCACCAGCTCTGTCTGTGCAACTGGCCCAGGAGCTGGACCTGATCTGGGGCTGGAGCTGGGCCTGTCTCAGGCGATGGTGATATACCTGACTCTGGAATTGGCTCCAGTGCTGAGACCGACTCTAGCTCTGCATTGTTGACAGATTTGGTGCAGGAGCCAGTGTTGGAAATGGCGGTTGCTCTGGAGCTGGTCAAGTGTGGGAGCTGGAGGGAGCTCTAGTTCTGGAGCTGGCCGCAACTGAGCTCTAGAGCTGGTGCCAGAGCTGTCACTAGTCCACAGCTGGAGCAGGATCTGGTGCTATTTGGCTCTAACTTTGTAGGTCGAGGTAACTCTGGCTCTGCTGCTGGTGACCAAGCCTTTTCTAGCTCCACAGCTGGTAAACAGCGTGTCGTGACCTTTGGATGGGGTCAGTGACATCACCAACCAATCACGAGCTGTCCATCAGATGGTGGAAGCACTCCAGCAAATAACATATATTACATTAGTGTTATTTCATCTCAGTTCTAGTTACATATTTATTTTAAATATACTTAGAAGGAGAATGGCATAATAGAAACCATTTATTCTTTGCTCAGATTTAACAGAGCACACCTTATTGATGTCGTTTTTTAAGAAATATTACATACACAGTGGAAGGCACCGTTCTTCTTCCTCTCTCTTTCCTCCCCAAAGGTAACTACTGTCTTGAAGTTAATATATGTATTTCATACACATTTTCTTTTGCAAAAAGACAGTTGTCCCCAATTTGCTGAGATTTTTTTATGTGTCTATCAAAGATATGTTTCTGAGCAGATGCTGTTAAAAACACTGTCCTTTCAAAGTAAAGATGACAAGTCAACCATTAGTTGAGAAAGTACCTGCTTTTTAGACATCATTTTTAAAAGAGAGGTTTGAAAATATCTCCATCATGTTACCATTGATCCTCCCTATTTGGAAGAGTTACATTCTATCAATTTTTAGCAAACACTGCATGAACCAGACTGAACCAGTGCTCCTAGGGGAAGGGCAAGGTTAGGTTTCTGCAGCCTTTTGTTGTGACATGTTTGGGAACCTATCAATGCATAGCCTTGTTTTATGTTTGTCTCTTTTGAAAAGACCTTATTTAGTATAGACTGTAGACACATTATTTTAACTCCCAGCCAATATCACTATCCATAACCCATGCCTGAAGGAAGCTAATCTAACACAAGTGTTTTCTACATATGCCCCATCACAGGCTTCTTGTGCTTAGGAACACTACACAACACTTCAGCATTATGTTTGCGGATCATTACAAAGAGGAAAAACAGCAGCAAGAAGCAAAAAAGGTGAAAAACGTACCATTTAGTAGACCAGGAAAAGGACACTTGTTGACCTGAGAGCTGAAACAAGAGTGTCACCTTGTTCTACCTCAGCTGGGAATGTGCGCCTCAGGCAACTCCAACTTTCTGCCATTCTGCACCCGTCCAGGAATTACCAGGGAAAACACAGTGTGTGTTGGGTTTGGATTCACCTGTAAATTTTAGTGACTAGGTGAATTCACGAATATCAAATTACTGAATAAGGAGGATTGACTCTGTTCTGTTGCCAAAAACAATGAGTGTATGAAACTCATACTTCAGAACTTAAACATGGAAAGCTTTCTAATCTGCTTTAAAATCTACATGAAGAGTTTCATTGTTTTGAGCCATTTGTTAAAAATGTCAAAAAACATCTTCTGATTGGTTTAAAAGAACAACTGATTGACCTCAGGAATGGCTGTGTGTGCTCACCATCTCTGATTTCTCTCATTCTCTCTTGAACCCATTCCAATGAAGCCGCACCACTCCACTACAACTCTTTTTTCCAAAGTCACAAGTGACCACCACATTGCTAAATCCTACAGTCATTTGTCAGTCTGTGATTTACTTGATCTACCAGCACTTGACATAACTATTCACTATGTATGTTAATAAAGTCTGGGAATAGCCAGTAAATTATTTTGGGACAATCAGATATTCATTTGACAAAATATTAATAAATATTCTATTTGGTCTCATACCACTCCTTAAAAATCAACTCCAAATCTGAATATAATAAACAATAAAAGTGTAATGAATATTAAAAGTATTAGATTGTTTTAAAAAGATTATAGAACATCTTTATATCTTGGATAATAGACAGTCTTGCTAAACGAGACTCAGAAAGCAGAACTCTAGTTGATAGGATTCATAAAACTAACTACAGCAAAATACAACTTTGTAAGACCAAAGGCACCGTAAATTAAGTAAAAAAACAGAAGAAAACACTCCAACATGTAATCAAGGCTTTCTCTGCAGACTATATGAAGAACTCCTGTAAACTAATGAGAGACAAACCATCCAGTGGAAGTGTGGCAAAGGTTAGGAACAGCCAAACAATTCTCAGTGGAGGAAATATGAAATGCCAGTAACCAAGAAGTGTTCAACCTTCCCAGAGATGACAGAAATACGAAATAAATCAACAAAGAGACATGCCTTCGATATCAGATTGACAAACATTTACAAAGTTTGTTTCAGGTGTTGGTTACATGGAAAAATGAATCCACTCATACAGTACTGAAGCACAACTTTTGGAGAACAAATTGAAAATACCTGTTGAATTTTTCAAATGAGCATATTCTATGACTCAGAAGATCTGTTTATTAGTATCTGCCCAGGAGATACCTTCACACAGATGCAAAAAGAAACATGTATAAGAATACTCTTCATAATATTGTAATAGCAAAAAATGGGGACAACCCAAACGTGCACCAAAAGAAGAATGGTTCAACAAGACGTAGTTTATTCATAGTAACGTGTCAGAGTGACAAAGAATGGAGTAGATCCAAGCAAATTGTTACAGAAGTATCTCCCATATAGTTTTGGTTGAAAAGAGGAGGCTGCAGAATGAGGTGCATCTTATACCATTTTCTTTAAACACACAAAACAAAAAGAAAAGAATATTTTTTCTACAGCAACAGATATATGTGGGGTTGTGGTTAAAGGAGTCTTTAGCTTGATCCATATATAACTTTTAATTAATTAATGTTTTACAAAGGTACTGCTTCATATATTATTTGTATAATGAGAAATTAAAATACATAAGACTAATTAAGTTCATTCTTTCCTACTAGAGAATTTCAGCTACCCCAAAGTAACTAAGAAATCAGAACGTCCACAGGAAAATGTCAGCATAGGTGGGGGACAACTGAGCTTGGCTAACATGAGCAGACATTTTTCACACATTAGGGGAGCTGATATTTTGCTGTAGGACCATCTTTGCCATGCAAACCTTGGGACAAAAGTGCAAGTATTTACCAGGATACAGCCAAGATATAAAACCAACCAGGTCTTGAAAATAAAACGGAAAAGCCCAGTTGTCACTCTAAATCTACCTCTTCATTGGCCAAAACCAGCTTTGAGGCTGTTTTAGCCTGTTTCTCCACGAAAAAGAGCCACAAAATTGACGGGCCAGCATCACCACCTCATGGCTCTGCTTCCCGTTACAGGGTTCATCACCATACCCTTTGGCCCCCAAATCTCAAACAAAGAGTTCTATCTTTTGGATATCCCTTCAAAGTTAAATGTTTTAGAAATACAAGAGACCCAAGTAGGGTTATGGATTTTTTAATTCTGACAAGTCAAGATTTTTTAAGAGACTACTATCTATCATCATTGCCAGTTTGTAAAAGAACAGTTATTTAAAATCAAGAAATCAGAAAGGCCATAAACTCGTATCAGAAGACAGTCCTGCTTATCAAAGAACAGTTGAAAGTGGTATACACATTTCATAAATACGTAAATATCCCATAACTATATTAATAATTGTGATCATTAGTTAGGCTGTTAAATAGGTCAACTTGACCAGGCCATGAGGTGCCCAGATCGCTGGCTAAACGTTATTTCTGAGGGTGTCTGTAAAAGTGTTTTTGGAAGAGATTAGCAGTTGAATTGGTGGGCGAAGTGAAGCAGATTGCCCTACCTGTTGTGTGTGGGCCTCATCCAACCTACTGAGGGCCTGAATAGAACAAAAATGCCGAGGAAATTTGAATTCTCTGTCTCTCTCTCTCTCTCTCTCTCTCTGCCTGAACGTTTGAGCTGGAACATCAGTCTTCTACCGCCCTTGAACTGGAACTTATACCATTGTTGTTCCTGATTCTCAGGCCTGTGGACTCAGACTGGAACTACACCTCCAGCCTTCCTGAGTCTCCAGCTTGCGGACGGAAGGTCATGGCACTCCTATTTCTCCTAGTGGTTCTGTTTCTCTGGAGAACGCTGATTAACACAATCACATTTACATACTTCTCCTTTATCAATCTGTGTCTCAGCTTTATCAATAAAGGCAGAGCTGGAGATAAGGTCTTGTACATAGATACTTAATTTGGGAGGTACCAGGATTGAGAGAGCAGGGAGAGGTCATGAGTAATACTGTCCTTCTCATGGAGAGGCAGCTTTCCTTTGATCCTCATTGATGAGACTGGCCAGACGGCTCTGTCAGGTTCCAGGCACCCCCAGGAAACCACTGCTTGTCTATCCTCACTCCTCCTTGTACATGGCCTGAAAGTTGGCTCAGAGAACTTATGCAATTCACCAGAGATATACTCAAGTCGTCCTGGCAGAAGAGACATTGAAAAACAGGCTGACACATGTTCTGGTTCCTTTTACATCAGATTTTATTCTTCCCTTTACTCACTTATTCTTTCAATAAAAAAATGTATCAATATCTACCATGTCTTAATAATGATAGAAACATTTATTGAGCGCTTACGATATGCCTGGTACTGTTACTGCTTTATAGGTATTATTTCATTTAATCCTCACAACAGTGTTATGAGGTAAGTGCTTTTAGTATCCCCCATTTTACAGATAAAGAACAAAACACAGAGAAGTTAAATAATGTGCTTGAGGACACACAGTCAAGAAATGGTGGCGCTCAAATATGACTCGGGAGTTTGGGCTCCTTCCTAACTGCCAGATGTCAACTGTGTTTCATCTGCTCTGCTTCCAGGTTTCAGGCTCATGATGGGGCATAGAGAGAAAGAGAATGCACACCGGCAGACAGGTGGGTGCCATCCCAACCCAACACAGTAAGTCGGATGGAAGTGAGCACCCAGGTGCCATCAGAGCATGGAGGGGTACTCTCACTCCAGAAATTGGGACCACTGAGCTGACTCTTGAATGACAGAAAGTGGAGAAGGGGCGATGTAAGTTGGGGAGGAGTCCAGGCAGCAGAAATAACAGAAGAATACCACTGGGAACACCACAGAAGTGTAATGGTTTCAAATTTCAGTGCACACGCTCAGGTGGCAAACCATGCCGTTGACTTTTTTCTTTGGGACCTTAAAGTCTATTAGGATCCCCCATTCTCTAGGTGTCAGAAATAATCTCCTTCAATTCAGAGGCTGAGTCCACCCTGGCCCTGGGACCGTGTCCTCAACTGGGGGCTTCTGTGGAGCCATGGTATGTATCTGCATGGAGGACAAAGGTGGAGAAACCATCGTTACTCATCATCAGTCCACATGTTTCTGCTCACACTGCCCACAAAGAGTCCTTGACACAGAATATCGACTTGCTTAGTAAGCCTGTCTTATCTCCTGCTTCCTTGACCTCCTGGCCTCCTTCAGTGATGGCTCTCTCTCTGCTCTCCTTCACTGACAAGCTTCTCCAAAGACTCTCATCACCATGTTTCCACTTCTTCCCCTCCCAGTCTTCATTCACTATTCAACACACAGTGATGCGTATTCTGTTCCTACAACACACCCAAAATGTTCTGCTAAGATCGCCACTGGGCTCCACGTTGCTAAATCCAATAGATGCTCTTCTCTTCATCTTAGCTGATTTCCCTGCTATATTCAACTTTCATGACCCGACACTTTCCTACTTTTCTTTCTACAACGTTGACCACCTCCAAAAGGCATCCCTGATTTTTCTCTCATCTCCTTGATTTTAGCTCTCCCCAAACATTTAATCTATCAACAAGTTCTATCAATTGTATTGTCAAAAATTACACATCAAGTCTATCAACTTCTCTGCAGTTCCGCTGCTAACACAGTGGCATATGCTACAATTCTCTCTCCCCTGGATGAGTGAAACAGCCTCTTCACTCATCTCTCTGCTTCCACACTTGCCTCCAACAATCCAGTCTCTGCACAGTAGACGTGGCATCCTCAGTTCTGTGCAACATCTCATCATGTCTGGCCCCAGGAAAATTCAGTTCTGTTTTTCTTATGAAAATCTTTGGTTTTGTAAAATATCCTTGATCTTATTTTATAGAAAGCTTTCGGGGAGTGCAAAATGATTAGAAAATGAAATGAACAATTGTCCCCTTCTACCACTCCAGGTGTTGCTGAACAACCTTCAGTACTGAGAGTGTGATTTTTGCCAATCCCCTTCCTCATATTGCTTCCAGTTGTCTTTTCCTTTTAGCTTACCTATGGTCCTTTTGATCTTACCCTGAATGATGAGGAGCAGTTTCCATCTTTCTATTAGATGGCCCCCAGGGACACATCTCTAGCCACTGGCATAGACTCTTTGCTGCTTCATTTCAGTTGGATCTGGGTGGGGCTGGTCATCTCGGAAGACAAGAATGGTGTTGAGTTTCTCTCAGACTTGAGAAGAGAGATGGACCGCAATGGAATCCGTGCAGCCTTTGTGGAAATGATTCCTGTGACTGAAAGGTCATATTGCTCAAGGACATGGCCATACAATTTGCAAGTATAGGAAACAGAAGTGAATGTGGTTATCATTTATGGTGATGCCAACTCTCTGATAAGCTTGAGCTTTTCTACTTGGGAGTATTTGGTGATATGGAAAGTCTGGGTCACGACATCAGAGTGGGATTTTATCCACAGTGAGAGAGATTTCATCCTTGACTCATTCCATGGGACTCTCATTTTTTCACACCACCGTAGTGAGGTCCCTGGCTTTGAAAATTTTATCCAGACAGTTAACCCTTCCAAATATCCAGAAGACATTTACCTCACTATGTTGTGGTTTCCCTTTATTCCTTGCACGATTTCTGAGTCTTACTGTAAAACACTGGAGAATTGTCCACCTAATGCCTCCTTAGGATCGCTGCCTTGGCAGATTTTTGACACAAGCATGACTGAATGGAGTTACAGTATGTAAAATGCTGTGTATGCTGTGGCCTGGAACCTTCACAAGATGCTTCTTCAACATGCAGAAATGCAGCCAATGCGAAGTGGGGAAGGTCTGGTCTTTCGTCCCTGGCAGGTAAAGTCTCTTCAACTTAACAGAATGTACACTCGTAAAAGTGACTTTCTTATGGTTCCACAGGTGCTCAAACCAAGCAGTTAGGATTCTTTCTTCAAGAAAAGCACAAGAGTTTCTATACTTGTTTCACTCTCTAGGAGGTATATCTAGTCCTGGGTAGTAAGTCATCTACAAGAAGGTTCTAGTGGCAACGAGGAAGTGAGCTATGAGTCAATATCAATGCTTTGTGTTACAAAGGATCCGAATATCCTGCCTGCCTAACGTTTCAATAGGGAATATCCTGTCTTCTCCCATGAAGCTCCTCAATGACAAGAAGAAGAGAACTTGTCCTTTATGTGCCTATCTGGTGCTGAACATCATAGTGAATACTTTACATAAATGATCTCATTTAATTCTGCAACAATTTTAGGTATTGCTAACATCATTTTGCAGATTGATGGTCTGGGAAAATTCAGAGAGTGCATGAGGGTGGCTAGATTGGACTTTGTACTCGATATTTGTCTTAATCCTATCACCACTTATCATCTTGATCTTCTTGTTTTTAGGCATTTTCTCTTGAAACTAACTGATATTTTAGAAACGTTATGATATTGTAGTTCTCCATATGATTTCATTTGCTTTACTTCATTGGATAATTGTAATAAAGGTACATTATGAAGAAAGGATTACAGACAATGAAAGGCTGTCCCCAATTCAGGGTTTTTCTCTTTAACACCCGGGCCCACTTCACCACAGGATGATGTGTCTCTTTTAGCTGCACCCCTTTCTGAGGAATATAGAATTTAACAATCCTGCTGGTGACTCAGTGAATTTGGCTGATGAAGGAAAATCAGATTCAAAGTAAACCATTCTCAACTTTTGGAATTTTCCAGAAGGACTTGGACTTAAGGTGAAAGTAGGAGAATATTCCCAACATGCTCCACGTGGTCAAGAATTGTCTTTATCTGAGGAGGTGATTGAATGGGACAGGGGAATTACTGAGGTGGATTGAACCCAATCATAATTACTCACACCACACATGAATAACCAAAATCTTGTTGGAGTTTTGTGTCCCCTCATAGCTTCATAAAGGGCCACATATGGGAATTTAACAATTCACTTTCAACTGAAGTAATTTTTTCATTTACCAACAATCCAAGATGGAAGCAAGACCTTCATAAGCAAAAGATTGCAATTTGCTGAAGGTTCAGAAAGTGGTTAGTAGTTTTCAGGAATAATTTTTTTTTAAAAAAATTGTTTTGTACATGTTTTCTAGAGATAATGTTATTGCACACTTAGTACACTACAGTATAGTGTAAACATAACTTCTTTATGCACTAGGAAATCAAAAAATTGATGTGACTCACTTTATTGCAATATTTGATTTATTGCTGTGCTCTGGAAACAAACCCACAGTATTTCTGAGGTGTACCAGTGTTTTATATCATACAATAAGCATGGCGTCCACCCAATGAATTGGATTTAGGTATTTCAAGATTAAGTTTGTTAAGGCCCAATATTCTAAAACACTCTAGTTACTTGAAAATTAGGTAAAAGTCACAGCTGTTACCAAGTGTTATCTGATTTTCTCCAAACTCCACACTCTGCATGCAGTGAGAGTTGTAGTCCGGGATTCAGGAAGAGCCCTCAAGAGAGCAATGTTGCCTGTTGTTTTGCTTGCATTCCCAGCCCAGAGAATGTGATTTCCAATGAGATAGGTGAGTATATGCCTTACAGCGACATTCTCCACTTCTATTTTTTTTTGAAGGGACACATTTGTCCTGAGCTAACTAACATCTGTTGCCAATCTTGCTCTTTTATTATTGTCCTCAAAACTGTAGTACATAGTTGTATATCCTAGTTGTAAATCATTCTAATTCTTCTATGTGAGCCACCACCACAGCATGGCAATTCACAGAGAGATGGTGTGGTTCCATGACCAGGAAACCAACATGGGCCACCGAAGTGGTGAACACTGAACTTTCACCACTAGGCTATCAGGGCTGGCTCTCCACCTCTCTTTTGTATGCACCCTTCTCCCAAAGAAACGGAAAAGCTCTGATGAGGACTGCAGGGTCAAAATGTTGCCTTCCTTCATTTAGTAATTTAACTTTTATAGCCAATAATATGTCCTCCCAAAATGATACTCTCTCTCTCTACCTTGAACTAGTTTGCTTGTCTCATTTTAGCATCATTGCAGGCATTATGATCTCAAGGAAACACTTTATGACCACTCCACAGTAACTAACTTAAATCTCTCTCATGAAATCTAACACATAGTATTGTAAGTCCTTACTTTTCATCTTCTTTAAAGCTACATTTAGATCACATTGAACAAATCCTTATTTTTCCAGCGTCTGGTGCTGTTGTTGGCACAGAGCAGGAGCTCAGAAAGGTTGTGTTTGATTTAAGAAGTAAGTATTTCCATGGTGTACAATAAGCTTATGGTACAGCTCGGTTTCTGATCTCCTCGAGTTCACAGGTGAGTAGGGGAGACAACATGCAGTGATGTGAATTCAAGGTGGTGACATAGGGCTGCAATATAGGCACGCAGAGACCCATGGGATGAAATAAGTGATAGTATATATGTTTGTGTGGAGGGAAGTGTCATGGACTTCTTCATAGAGGCAGTATCATTTGTATTATATCAGACTAATGAAGGCGGATTAAATTCTTGGTGGAATTCTTAGAAATGGCAGAAACTGGCAAATTAGCCCTGCGTTTAACATTCTAGGGAGCTGAGAAAAGGTTCAACATGACTGGAACACAGACAATGTGGGTTTGGGAGTTGGGTCATGAAGTAGAAGAGGGACAGAAAACCAATACTGAAGATTTTTCATACCATAATTAACATCTTGGAATTACTCAGATTTATGATATTAAACGGTGCAAAGCTGGAATCCCCCCAATGGTGGCATTATCTAATATTATTTTTGTGATTGATATGAGGCTTAATTTCACAAGATCTTTTGTATAATTTCGATTTTTTTGAAATGTACTGAGATTGATGATATAGTCTGGCATATCGTCAATTTGGATAAAGTTTCCACATGCACATTTGGCGTGTGGTAAGTTTGGGTATATGTTCCATATGCACATCTAAAGAACACTACATCCACTAACTTCAATTCTTACATGCTTGGAGATTGATAAATACACTTGTAAACAATCGATGATTAATGAGTAAACGATGATGGAAATTAGCATGTATTTCCAATTAAAAATATTATTCATCAAATCTTATGGGGTGGAATTAAATCTATCCTAAAAGAGAAATGTATAATCCTGGATTATATATATTTATATCTTATTGTGTATATTTAAATAAAGAAAGGTTGAATTTCTAAGTTCTAAACACTCATCACAAACTAGAAAAAGAGCAGAAAAGTAAACACAAGGAAAAGAGAAAACACAAAATGATAAACGTTAGAGGAAGTGTTAACAAAATAAACGACAGACATCAAAGGATAAATAAAACTAAATTAGATTCTAATAAATGACAAATATGCTCAATAAAATCCTAGTACTAGTGTTCAAAAAAAGAGAAAAATTGCAACAAAATAATACCAAGGCTGAAAAGGGAGTAATCTGTGCAGATCATATGGAAAATTTTTAACATGAAGAAAACATAAATATCATGTTGATACAATGAAAATTTAGAGGAAATTCACAAATTTCTAGGCAAATAAAAGTTACCAAACTGCCTCAAGAAAAAATGAAAAATCTGAATATTGCCATACCTATTACAGAAATTGAGACCATCCTTTAAAACATTTCTACAAAATTTTATTGTAAGCTATTTATTTGGTACAAAGTTGATGAATCTGCCCAAATATTCAAGAAAAAAGTAATATACATCTACTCAAACTCTTCCAGAGAATAGGAAAAACTGAAAACTTTTTGCCTCACTTTGAGAGACGAGATTAACATTGGTACTAAAATCTAACAAAATCATTGCAGGAAAGGATATTACAGGCCACTCTCTTTCTTGGATTAAATTTATTTATACTAAAAAAAAAATCAAATCAAATCAAGGTTCCAAATCTAGCCATATTTTATAAGAAGGACATATTATGACCAAATTAGGTTCATGCAATATAATTCAGTACACTAATCTCTGAAAAAAGAGAAATAATAATCTCAATAACTGTAAGAAAAACTAGTAAAATTAAACACCTATTCATATTTTAAAACAAACAACAACAACAGAAACAACATTTACCAGATCAGAAACAGAAGGAAACTCTCTTACTCCCATACACAGTATTCACAGACTGGAACTTTATGGTGAACTGTTGAAAGCAAGGATAAGAGAAGAATGTTCAACATCACTGCCTCTATAAGCCATTAGGCTGGAGGTCTTGCCTGATACAATATTGGCAGGAAAAGAAATAAAAGGAATAATTTACTTCAAAGGAAGAAGTAAAATTGATGTTATCTTCAGATGCTCTTATGGTATAAATGTAAAAACCATATAAATTAAGGCATTAACTGAGTTTATTGGTGTCTGAATACAAGGTTAATATAGAAAGTTTTGCTTCCATCTACCCGTCATAAGCATTCAAAATTAAAATGTTAAAAAATGACATTTACAACATCTTAAAGTATGAAGTACCTAGAAATAACTTTAATGAGACTTTCAAAAGATTTTGTCCAAAATTTATAGAACAGCATTTAGAAAAATGGAGGAAGACTGAAAGAAGTGGAGGGATAAATCAAATTCGTGACTGAACAGACTCAAAATTCTACAGATATCAAAACTGTCTAAATTAATCTACAGCTTCCACAAAATTGCAGCTAAAATGATGACCCATTCTGTGGAAATTACAATTGATAAAATTCTTATGGAAATGATAAAGGAAAAACTTAGCTAAGAAAATCTTGAAGACAATGAATAGAGTGGGAGGACTTACTCTACCTGACATCAAGTATTATAGCATCACAATAGAGGAGGTTCATCAAGAGGATAAACAAGAAAATCAACGGAACCAAGTGGTAAGTTCAGATACAAGCTGCTCATATAGGGACTCACGTATAGACGTCTGATTTACAAGGAAACACTGAGGAGGAGTGGGAAAATGAAAGACTTTTCAAAAAACCATGTTGGGTAAATTGGCTGTCTTCATGAAGAAGACAATGACTCGCCAACCCTAACTCACACCATCCACAGAAAACCTTATCAGGCAGATTGTAGTTCTAAACGTCAAAAGTGAGAGAATTTAAAGGGACATAAAGAGGAAGGAGCAATGCCCCTGTATCAGGAAAAAGCATGTATTGATACCTGCAGGGATGAGTGGGCACGGAAAAGTTTCAGAACCACATGAAGATTTGGGAATCTTAAAAATCAGAGCAGAGGTAGTAGAGGTAGGCAAGACCAAGGTTATACAGTCTTTTTGGTCTTCCTAAGAGTTTGTCGGATTTTTTAATGGAGGATAAACATGATCCCACTTACATGTAGAAGTATCACTTGTGATGCAGGACAAGGGCAGTGAACCAGAGTAAAAAGATCTTATGGTAACATAGGAGAGAAGTGACTAAAAACTTAACAGAAGTGGTGGAAGTGAAATCAAGATGAAATGTTTTGGAAATCATTTTAGATGGTAGAAATGGTCTCATTTTGAAACTCCTGAGGAGTGAGGTCTATGATTTGGTCATCTCTGTTTCCCTAGAATGTAGCATATTATCTGGCTCATGGAGGTTTTCCAATAACTGCTTGCTCATTGAATGAGTAAATCTAGGCCATAGCTTACAGGGGTATAGCTCAGAGAGACAGGGAGGACATTTGGTTTTCTGCTGAGAAAAAAGTGCTTTCATGAATATGCAAGATAAATACTGAGAAGGATAATAGCTTTGTTTACTTAACCAGAAAGAAGATGGGCAGTATTAACTGGGAATGGTTCTCTGCTGAGCATTCTGTTATTTGGTGCCTGGAGCAACAAAGGAAGACAGTTGGCTAAACTTACCCAATGCCTTCTTTGGGGGCATGCGAATGAGAGAGAATGACTGAACCTGGGCTGAGGACACTTTGCATCTCTCCCCAGACATGGATCAGTGTGTGAAGTGTCCAGATCATCAGTATTCCAACAGAGGGTGAGATTGCTGCCTCAAAAAAGCTGTGACCTTTCTGGTTTATGATGACCCCTTGGGGATGGCCCTGGCCTGCACAGCTCTCTGCTTTTCTGTCCTCACAGCTGTGGTCCTGGGGGTCTTTCTGAAGCACCAAGACACTCCCATAGTCAAGGCCAATAATCGGACTCTCAGCTACATCCTGCTCATCTCCCTCACCCTCTGCTTCCTCTGCTCCTTACTCTTCATTGGTCGTCCCAAGACAGCCACCTGCAGTATTCATCAAATCACATTTGGAGTTGTATTTACTGTGGCTGTTTCCAGTGTCTTGGCCAAAACTATGACTGTGGCTGTGGCCTTCAAGGTCACTGCACCAGGGAAAAGGACGAGGCAATGGTTGGTGTCAGGGGCACCTAACTTCATCATTCCCATCTGCTCCTTTATCCAGCTGAGTCTCTGTGGAATCTGGCTGGGAACCTCTCCTCCCTTCATTGACAGAGATGCACACTCTGAACACCGCCACATCTTCGTCGTGTGCAACAAGGGCTAGGTCACTGCTTTCTACTGTGTCCTCGGATACCTGGGCTCCTTGGCCCTGGGCAGCTTCACTGTGGCTTTCCTGGCCCGGTACCTGCCTGACACTTTTAATGAAGCCAAGATCCTGACGTTCAGCATGCCGGTGTTCTGCAGAGTCTGGGTCACCTTCCTGCCCGTCTACCACAGCACCAAGGGCAAGGTCATGGTGGCCGTGGAGGTCTTCTCCATCTTGGCATCCAGTGTGGGGCTATTAGGCTGCATCTTTGCTCCCAAGTGCTAACTTAGTTTCCTAAGGCCAGAGAGAAACACATCAAATGTGTTAACGAATAAAACACATTCAGCGAGAAAATAATCGAAATGTAAGTTATTTTTATAGGTCACAAGAACTTGCATACACTTGAAAAATAAACTACCACATTTTTGCAGATCCACTTTAAGTACCAACTAAATTTACCTTACATCTCCACTTAATTTTTTGCTTTACGTTTCTTTTGGCTTTGTACAATTTTCCTCGGGCATTCAAATGAACAAATACAAAAACATTCATACTAATTCTCCTCTAAAATTATGTGTGAAAGATTGCGAAAATGGCCACACATTAGTCTTCTCCCACTGTCTGTTTGGTCGTAGCATCCCACGTTGACTCTGGGTAGACTTGGCCTTGTAACTTGCTTTGGCCAATGAGACATTAACAAATGACATAAACAAAGGCATAAAAACCACTTGCTCATTGTTGCTGCTTGTCCTTCTCTGGCTGCCCTTGGGAAGCCTGAGGCCATCAATATGTGAATGAGTCTAGATAGACTGCACATCTCCATTACTCCAGGTGACTCTAAGTCAACAATCAGATATGTGAGTAAGGCCGTCCTAGACCAGCCAAAACCAGCTGAGCCACCAATAGGTCCAGATCAAAATAACTGCCCAGTTAGCCCACAGAATCTTGAGAAAAAATAAACTATTCTTATTTGAAGCCACCAAATTTTAGGTTGGTTTGTTATACAGCAGAAGCTAACTGATACATTATGCTACCATTTATATATGTCCTCTCATTATTTGTGTAATTATCACAGATTTCTATTTCTTTATCCAATATCGTAGACTGGAATATTTTTCTGTAGATTAAGTCTCTGAAAGAAAATCAGAGACCATATCACGTTCCATTTTACTTTTTCTCCTTCCTCTTTTCAACCAGACATCTTTAAGCATATATATTAAGAATATCTTCACTAATTTTAAGATTATGGATATTCTTCTATATTGTCATCCACCACTGTTATACGCGGGGGATTTTTACTTTTAATTTTAGCCCTATAATCCATTTGAAATGATTTACTTGTGAATAATCATAGTTGATGGTCCAGTGTTTTATTTTACAAATGGATATCTTTTAGTCTATAAAACAAACACCACATCATTTTAAAAGTTGATTTGAAGCGCATGGAATCTGAATAATATTTGGAAAATTGATATCTTTGAAACACTGTTTTCAATCACAAGTATAGTATATCTCTCCATTTAATCAGAGCTTTTACACGCGTTGTATCTCTTTATAATCTTCTTCATATAACTAATGTGTAGTTCCAATTATTTTAATTACTCATCTTAAATAATTCATTGCTCTTAGGAATGGAATAATTGTTTACATGTTTAAACTAATTCTTGCTCATGTAACAGTAGTTTCGATGTTTCATATAAGAATCTAGCTTAATTATACATTACTGCACTTATATACCAGTTCTAAATTTTATAAGTTATGTCCCACTAAAATAATAGATTTTCTCTTCTTCTCTAATATTATTTACCTCTTATTCTTTTGATTCTCATTTTTTCATGACTGTGCTCTCCATTGCCACACTGAATCACAGTAGTGTTTGCCAGGAGCATTTTCCTCTTCTTAAGTTTAGGGTAAACATCAGATAAATTCCTTGTCAGGGCAGAGCAGGCATCTAAGGGAGAAAAAGTAAAAACGTGAAGGGGAATCATTTCTGCCTGGAAATCAACAGACTTGCTTCTCTTGGCTGTTTGGAGCTATAGATCTTATGACAATGTGGCCAGCTGAGAATCAGAGGATCTTTCTCTAGTCCAAGGAATTAATCTTGGTCAAATCTCTCAACCTCTTTAGACCTCAGTTTCTTCACCTGTAACATGAAGTGTTGGATGAGTCTTTTTGAGTTCTGAAATCCAGTGACAACAAGATACCCTTCACCCACATGCACTTGACAAAGACCAGGGAGAATTTTTAGTTGTCTTCTTCTGCATCAACATTATTATCCAAATCACCCCTTAAAGACATATCAAATGTCTACTTTCGCATTACACTGATAAAACAGGTTCTATGCCAAATCACTGTTCATTGGGATAACAAATCTATAGTTAATTGTTTAGAGGTAAGTATAGGGATGGGCCCTGCTGGAAACAACAATCAATGGGCCAAAAATCTTGCTTTATGTTACAGCAAGGCTGTGGAAACACTCCCTAATACACCAGAATGCTTAAGTACTTAGAAAGTATGAAATAAATGGGAGCCCTGTATCCATGGTTATGAGCTAATAAGGATATGATTTTTAAAATTTTGTTAATGATGACATTTGCGTGCTATGGGGCTGTTCTCTGGTGAGTAAAGAGCAGATGTATTCAAGGCCACTTTCATTCCTTTAATAAATATTTACTCAGTGCCTTCCACTTGCTGCACGCTAGCAGCGATCTACCCTAAGAGCATTTATATTCTAGTAGGGTGACACAGACCATAAACAAAAAGAGAATATTGAGGTGATCAATAAAGTTACATATACATCAAACTTTTTTCATTCTGGACTATTATTCACCCTTTCCCTTCTTTGAATGTTTACCAGAAGTCTAATCATGGACTTGAAAACCCAGAAAGCATGGGTCCCATGTTTCTTCTCACAACACCCCTGTTTCAAAGACATAGTGTTCATCATCTGAGAGTATGTCTCTTTAAGACTAAGTTCCTAGGAATCAGCATTATTTCATCACTTTCTTGAGAGAACCAATGATATTATGAAGGGGGAAAAAATATCATATGGGATTTATACTTGAAATGATGATTCCACTCTAATTGTGTTATTTAATGTGGTGTGATTTGGGGAAAGTCAGTTACTCCTTCAGAGACAGTGGTAATAATACCCTGAAAAGCATTCTATAGAGATTAAATGAAACAAAGTATGAGAAACTGCTCTGTAAATTGCAAAGCAATCTATTTCAGCTTATTTTTTCTAATAATATTTTCATTTATCCAATCCTTTTTGACTCTAACAAAGCTGCCTAAACTTTTATCATTTATTCAACAATAATAATGGGTCAAAATGGTTGAATATTACAAATTTCATATGGTTCAACTTAATTAATAGGCCATCACAATATTTAATTTGATTATAATTACAGTTAAATTTTTCATGATGCCTTATCATGTGCCAGGCACTTTCTAGGCATCTGACATGTATTCACTCATTTAATCCTCACAACAATGCCATGGAGACAATACTATTAACCTCTATTGTATGGATGAGGAATATTAGGTGTTATATAATTGACCAAGGTCACACTGCTGGTACCCAGGCAGTCCACCTCCAAAATCTCTTTTAGGGATCCATTAGAGGTTGTGGCGCTTACATTGTAAAAGGATCACCTTGGTTCCTGGTTGATGAATGGATCAGAAGGGACTAAGGAAGAAAGCACATGGCTACTGAAATGATCCAGGCAAGCAATTCTGAATACAGGATTTCCTTCCTTTTTAAGGCTGAATAATATTCCATTGTATAGATGCCCCAGATTTTCTTCATCCTTTCACCCACGGGTGCACAATTAGGCAGTTTCCATCTCTTGGTTATTGTGAATAATATTGCAGTACATTTTGTCAAACGATTTCCTGGCACTTTGTGAGTTTGAAAAAATTCTTATACACATTAGTTACTGTAATGAATTACCTTTCTAAATGTCTAAAGTTTAAATATTTGTCATTCTACAGAAATACCTTGCCTAATCATGATTTGTGTTGTTATCAGTTCATGAATGATCTAAGATTTTTGTACAAAAATTTGTTATAATGGCTTTTTTTGCATGTATTCAGGAACCTTGCATAATATGGATATTCCCTGATACTTGATTTTTAGTAGATTTTTCTATTAAGCCTTTGGGATATGAAGCATCTTCGTAGATGTGAGGCAGACGGCAGAAAAATAATAAAGTGATTGTTATATTTAATTATATCAAAAGAAAACTGTAGTTTTTCTAAATTGTTTTTACACAGCCTTTGCTTATTTGTAAGAGTGACACATATTTTATTAATGAAAATAAAATTCAATAAACAATTTTAACATAAAACAATATCTATTGAGAACTTATATGAAAATTTTAGCTATATGCTGTCACCAATTTCCTCATCTGCAAAATGGAGATAGATAATACCATCTTCCTTATGGGTTGCTGTGAGAATACTCAAAAGTAATGTACGTAAAATGCTTATCAACATGTGGGTTGGAAAGTGATGCCCCATTCATTTTTCCACCGGGATGATGACAGCTTTTTTAATGCTTGAAGTCAGTAGTTTTCAAAATACGTTCTACTCTTGTAAAGTGAATCCTTTTTACAAATTCTTTGTAGAGTTAGATGATCCCTTTGGAATACAAATTCAGGCTTCCGTGTGTGTGTGTGTGTGTGTGTGTGTTTATGTATACGCACATCTCTCAAATAATACTCCAAGGCTTATAATGAAAAGCTACCTTCCCCACTCTTGACTCTGGTTCCAAAAACAACTTCTTTAATTTTCTGGTTTAAAATCTATATTTCTAAATTAGCTACTCATACAGCTTTTTCATTGTTCAGCTTTTGACTATTTATAGTTTATTTCTTCTCTGAAAAAATCAGCACAAAGCGTTCTTACGTATGTTAAAAACATAATTCCCCTTGCCCAATATAACTATTTAATGAATTAAGATAAATCAAAATTCAATGTCTACTGTTTTATGACATCAGTGTTTACCATTTTATAGCATACGAATCTTATGCAGAAATGTGCTATGTCAGATAGTATGAATACATTTTCTTTCTCACTTTTTCTTTTGACTTTTTAAATGGTAAAATTCTCTTGTTTCTTTGTTGTCTTCCTATGGATTCATCACAGGTTCATCTCTTTCCACCAGAAAATTAAATCTCGTCTCATTAACTTCTGATGCATGAGACAATTCATTGGCTTCAGGTTTTGCTTGGGGACATCCCTCTTGAGCTTGAACATATACACAGTCCCACATATACACAGTATATCTGGAAGGATAGAGGAGGAAAGGATGTTTATCTCTGTGCAAAAGTACCGGGAGACAGTGGGAATATTTGAAGTTTTCTTATACGTGCACCTACGATGTAGGCCTCCCTCCCCCCAGATTTTTAAAATTAAAATAGCATTATATCCTTATCTACTGGCTTGGAATAGCAAGTTGTAGAGAAATGTGAATATATGATCCGATTTTTTAACGAAATTAAGAACAAGAAACGCACAAAAAATTTAGAATTCTAAATATGGTCACATCATTCTATGAGGCTGTGTAAAGGTGGGGAAAGGAATGAAGAACAGCTGTTCAACATCCAGCTACCTGTACAGTCTAGGGGTCCACGGAAAGCCTCGCCTCCAGCCAAGACCCTGGAGCTGATTTCCTCCCCCTGTAAAGTCTGCCTGAATTATTCCAGACACACCCCCGCCTCTTCCCGCCCCTGGAACTGGTCTCAGCCCACAACATTCTGGCCTGCCTCCGCCCACAGCCTGGTCCCGGCTCATTGCCCTGCCTGCACCCTTGTTCCCGCCCATAGAACTACCTCTCCGGCCTGCTGTCACTCACAGCCTTGGCCCCGCCCACAGCCTGCCCCTAGAACTCGTTCCCGCACACTGCCCCCCCCTAGATTTTGTCCCTGTCCCTGATGCTGACCCAGCCCGCTTTCCAGCTTCTCATTCACTCTAGAAACTAGACACCTCCCCCGAGGCTGGGGTGCACGGCCTCGCCCCGCCCGCCACCTCAACCCGCAGCCCCCAAACTTTCGTCCTCCCCGAACGCCCGCCCGAGAATGGAACCAGAAGCGCGGGCGGCGCCGTGGATGGAGCGGGCGTTCTGTGCGGTGTGTTGCGTCTTCTCGGCGCGGACCGAATTCCCGTGGACGTTCGCCCTCAGAGGCTTGGCTAGGTGAGCGGCGAGCAGTCCTGGCTCCAGTTGCGGTCCAGGGAGGGGCCTGGACCGTGGGCATCCCCGTCAGGGCTCGGCGTCTCTCTGTCCCCCCGCAGCCCCGTTTCCCCCGGGCTGTTCACTCAGGGCCCCCGAAGCTGCTGTTCCTCCTGGCTCCGGGCGCCTCTGTCCCCTCTTCTGAGTCCCCGTCACCGTTCTCCGTGTGATTTTGTCCCCAGGGGGCTTTAGCCGCTTCTGGAGGCGATGTTTGGGTCGTTGCAAATGGGGCGCTCCTGGCATCTAGGGGGGGAGGCAGGGATGCTGCTCAGCATCCTCCAGGGATCAGGACGGCCCAACAGAGAATTATCCAGCCCCAAATGTCAGTTGTGCCAAGGTTGGGAAACCTGCTCCAGGGCCTGAAAATCTCCCGAGCCCTGAATGAAGTGTGGAAATTGTTGACAAGTCAGCGAGTCACTTACAGGGTCCCTAAATGACAAACTTGTTTAAAGGGTCCAGAGTCACCAAAAAGTCTCTGTCCAGCCAAGTGAGTTGAGTCACTCAAGTGCACACAGCACGAAGCTGCTTTCTCCCATCTCAGGGTGCAGCAGGTGGCTGGATAGGAATCGGGAAAATCCAGCCACAGCCAATAGTTACAGTTAAATCAGTATATATAAAATAGAAAAGTGAAAGGGGTTGGCCTTTCCATCCAACACCCTATAAAAGGCCTCAAATGCTTGTTTGCGCTTTTTTTCCCACCTCAGACACAAAAAGCATCAGTGGAGCTCAAGTTTGAGGTGAAACCAGGCTCAGGGTTCACCTGTCCTCGCTGATCCATGGATTTCTGTGTGACCAGGTGAGTACCCTGTGGACATGGTACCAACAGGTTCCTGCAGCCTCCGCTGTGCAGAAGACCTGCCACTGGGCTTTCCTGGGCTCGGGTTGTCACCACCTGGAGTCACTGAGAGTGAAGGTATCTTGAGAAAAATTATTGATATTTGATGGATGGAAAGATGGTAAGCTGTGTGTGGTTCTGTGTGGTAAATATTTCAGTAAGTACAGTTATATGCAAATAAAAACACATGAAACAAACCTAAATAACTGCAAATGTGTATTATAGTAGAAAATATAGATTTACTTGCATTGCATAATACTCAAAAGTCAGGATTTATATATAATATAAATACAGAAATGTTTTGCGTGTGTATGTAGTATTAGAAGACATCCCATGAAATATTAGCAGGGATACTCAACAACATTCCTTAGACCCATTCAGTTTGATTTCTAAAGTCCTATAAATGCTCCACATAAATTTGAAATAAAGGAACATTCAGGGAAAAAGATGATTTGAACTTCTTTGTATTAATAACAAAACTAAAATTGAATTTGCCAGTAGCCAGATTTATTTTGAGCATTTTTTTCTTTATGACATTTCAAATCATTTGGAGGAGTACTAAGCAACACTGTAGATTGAAGGGAAGGGCGCTAGTCTCCAAAAAGACTGTCCTCTCCACCTTGCCTTCTAAAGGGAATTAACTTTGTTTCTTGAAACTTTTCTGAAATAACGGTCTGGTGATTCACGTTGCAGAATATCTTGTTAAGTAATTTTGTATTTAGTAGTTGGCCTCTACTAATTGTGTGTGTATGTGTGTGTGCCTTTTTCATTCTAGCTTTCCTGTGATGTTCTTGAGGGGAATGTGTGCTTGTCATGCAATAGATAGTCTCTGAGTGTATAATTAATGGAGACCAACCATCCTCGTTTATTCAAGACAGTGGGGTTTTCCAGGACACAGGACGTTTAGTGTTCAAACCAGGGCAATCCTAGACAAACCGGGATGGTTCCTCATCTCATGAGCCAGGCCCTGGGACACATGCATGGGGACCTGGAGAACCAGAGAGACCTTGTCCCACCTCTATGGAATTTACATTGTATTTGTGAATTTGGATTTTGAAAAGTTAATGATGAGAATGATGTGGGAGTTTGGCACAAGGGGAATCAACATGAGGTGGCAGAGAAGCCCTCTTGAGAAGGACTGATATTTAGCTTGAGAGCTAGAGTTGGGACTGGATTTAGCTAGTTAGAGGGTTAGACTGGAGTGAGGGTGTGGGAGCGTGTTCAAGAGAGCGTTTCAGGCAGAGGGACCCGCATGAGGACACCCCTGAAGCAGAGAGCCTGGTGTGTCCACGAACTGAGAAGAAGTATGGCTGAGCCGAATCAACACAGGGAGAGGGGTGTGAGCCACACTGGCGAGGGGGGACAGGCAGGCCCAGATCTCGGGTGACTTGGGACTCTGTTCTAAGACCAGTGGTGACACTCTGGAGAGATGCGAGTAGAAGGATGACGTGATTAGCGTTTGGTCTAAGCATGTGGGTTAAAATGGACTTCATGGTTAAGAATGAAGACTTAATAGGCAAGATAGGAGGTGCTGGGAATAAGATTAGGAATAAGATGATTGTTCCTTAGGCCTGAGTGATGGCTTTGGAGTAGGAAAGAAGTAGGAAGAAAAAGACCATGGAGTGTAGAACCGAGAAAACATAACGGTACTTTCTTGCCTGCATGTGTCAGATGGCACAGGGCACTGACTGTTCTCGCTGCTGTCTGTGCAGACCTGCAGGTTCCCCCTGACCCAGGTCTGTGTGTTCACCCCTCTTTGCCACTCACAGGCAACCCCCTCCATATCCTAAAAGAAGTCAGGCCTTACTTGTGAGGGGGTTGTCTCACACGGGAGACACCTAGGAGAGCCCCTGCAGGCATCAGAGCAGCCCCTTCAGCATCTCCATCACCTTCCTCCCTTCCCCTCTCTTGCTTTCCACAACCAGAATGAACCCTGCTCAGTATTCCACATCCCCATGATCTTCCTCCCCCAGGCTTTAGAAGGGTGGGGTAGCCACTGGCGTGGACATCATCTGCACCTTCCATTCTGACCCCCGCAGGTCCCGGGCTGGACAGAGAGTGTCTCTATTGGGAGCTGAGCCGTGAGACTCAGTGCATCACCCACCTCTGCTCCTTCATCCTGGACTGGGACAGCCTCTACCTCAGTGGTGAGGGGCTGTGCTACAGCCATGCTGTCTGTTCTGTGTTCCCTCCATTGCTCTAAAGTGAGCTATGATCCATTTCTCTATCCTCCTGCTCTGGGTTCAGTCTTCTCATCACTGCATGATCACTGGGTCCAGCCACATTCCATCTTATTGCCTTCCCCCTGAACACCCCTCCACTCGTCCCCTCTGCTTTCCCCTCTGCTTTTCCCACAAAGATCCCTACATCTTTTCTCTCCCTTAATTCTTTATGTTCACCCCAACTCTTGCTCAGCTCCTCTCGCCTTCTCTCCACAGGTTACACCTATGGAGACGTGGTCCCGACTACCAGCAGTGAGTATTCCTGGCCCTGATCTCCTGTGTCCCGTCTGCATTTGGAGTTTGGGAGCACTTGTTCTCCTTCATCTGCTGTCCTTGGTGAGGGAAGGACCTGGAAGGGCCCTAATTCATCCCTTCTCTCCCTCCCGGGTTCTGGTGGAGAGTCCCAGCCCAGTGTGAGAAAGCCTTAGACACAAACATGTTCTCCACCACATTCTGACCCCACATGGTTTTCACTTTAATTCTCCTAGAGCCCCGCCCTTGGTCCTCCTTTTCCAGGTATCCCATCCACCTGCCCATTTTTCTGCCTATCTGTCTCTCCTCCGAGTTCAGTCACTCTTGTTCACCTATCTCTCTCTCTTGGGCTCCTCTCATCCACAGGCTTGTTCATCCCTCTACTCACACAGTCACCGGTCCCCTCACTCTCATTTATGCTTCACCTGTGAATGGTGGTCCTGAGACAGCCAGTGCTGGAGCCCGTGTGAGCCTCGGGTCTCCTCCCACTCTGTCCCTCCCTGATGACAGCCTTATGCACATCTCCCAAGCCGGCCACCACGTCCTTGCATACTTGATAATCACCTGTGCCACCAGAAGCCACCACAGGTATCTGGGGGCACCTTTTCCTTCCCAAGAGAAGCCCTCTGGCCCCACTCCCCATGAGCCAGGTGTGATCCAGGAGCTGGGAAGCCAGGGTATGAAATTCTGGTTTTAGGACAATCATGCTGATCACAAAGATTATACCAAAGATTCAGTCTAAGGCCAGCTCTCAGAGAGCCCCTAGACTTGTGAAATTAACACACAATTATAATACAATGTGGGATATTTCGGGGAGAGGCACCTGGCATAATTTGAAGGGAAGGAGCTTGCTAGAGAAAGTTACACCAAAATGAAGTCTTTAAGAATGTGTAGGAGGGACCCTGGCAAATAGAGGATGAAGGGTTTTCCTGGCAGAGAGGATTGTGTGAGCAAAGGCTCCGGCCAGAAACAACATGCCATATGGGGAGAATAGAAACGAATTTGGGTTGCATGAAGCATAATGTTTAACCAGCAATAGATGGATAAAATGAGACTGAAAGGTCAGCGGGAGCCAGATTGAGTAGAGCCTTGAGTGTCAGGTCAAGAAGGTTGAACTAAACACTGAAGGCCATAGGGAGCCATGGGTGGTACTAGAGCAGTGGTGGCCCTAGTGAGGTATTCATTTCAGAAAGATTCTTCTAGTAGTCCATGTAGAACATCCTTTAGACAAAGCATCCAGTGAGCCTGCTGGGGTGTTGGTCCGGGTGAAGGAAGTTAAGACCTGAGCTAAGACAGGGATGGAGAGAGGGAGTGTATGTGAGGACTAGTGTGCAAGGTGAATGGGTGTTACTGGGAGGGAGGAGGAGCTGAGTAGATATGCTGGTTCTGACTTGGGTGACCACACGGGTGGGTGGTGGTGCCACTGTGAGAGAAGACGACAGATTATAATGAGTGCAGAACTCTGGTCTGGTCTCAGGCCAGCTTTCAGAGATGGCCATCGCTCTCCCTCTCTTCTTGCAGCTTTGGGGCACAACCTGAAGACCCTCACAGTCAACGTCACCATCTCCACCCTCCGGTATTCATCAGACATGAACAATGGCTAGGCCACGTTCAACTTCACTGAGAGGGTCCTGCAGAGCCTGGTGAAACCCTGGTTCCAGCAGCTCCTGGTGGGTTAAATCCCACCAAGCCCCTCCTCCAACCCCTGTCCCTCCTGCTCCTCCTCCTCCTCCTTCCTCCCCAGCTGTATCCTTGTTCAAGAAGAGCAGCCTGGGCCCCTTCTACTCAAGTTGCAGACTGGTCTCCCTCAGGTGAGACCCTCCCCTCAGCATTTGCCCCTAATGACCACTTTTGTGACCACCCCTCTCTGTCTCCCCACTGTCCTCCCATTTCCTCCTTCCTGTTCTGTCCCCCACCCCCAGAGGTTTCAGGACCTCTCTCTAGAGTCCCCACATCCCTCTCTCCCCAGGCCTGAGAAGGATGGGGCAGCCACCTGTATGGACGTTGTCTGCACCCACCAACCTATCCCCGTGGGCCTCTATGCCTCTGTGCTGGGAGCTGAGTGTCGCCACCTGTCTGCTCTTCCTCTCGGTGGCTCCTGGCTCTGCAGCCCAGAGTTTATCCATCAAGAGAGAGCACCAGCTACATTTCCGCATCATCAGCTGGAACCTCAGCATCTCGGAGCCCACATCCTAGGAGTACTCCGCCTTGCTGAGAGACACCCAGTACCAGGTGGCGTCTCCCACTCCCGTCTCTCCTTGCCCTGAGGGCACCGTCATTCCTCCATCTGACTTACATCTGTTACGTGATTGTTTCAACCCTTCACTTTCCCTGCATGTCTGGGTTCTCTCAGTGTCCAGGGGTGATGTCCTAGCTGCCTTGCCCATTTCTCACATGGGTAAACTGAAGCTCAGAAAGGGGAGTATTGTGCCTAAGGTCACACAGTGAGTTAGGGGCAGAGCCAGGATTAGAAGTCAGGTCTCTCTTGTCCCAAGGTCTGTGATCTTTCACTGGCTCCAGTGGCCCCCTGCATCCCCAGGAAACCTCCATCTCACCCACTCTCCCTTGCTTTTGTTCTAGGTCACCAAGCTCTACAGCGGCAGTCAGCTTTGAGACATATTCCACTCCTGCCTGGTCACCAACTTAATGTAGGTTGAGGAGATTGGAAGCATTGGCTGAGCTGGTGGCAGATGACTCTGAGCTCCCATGACACATCATTGATCTGGAAGTCACTTACATCGTGCCCATTCTGCCCCACATCCCTGTCAGCTAATCCTAACATCTCCTTCCATAGGCTTTTGGGGGATGAGAAAAGCATTAACATTTGGTGCCACCAACCTCGAGCATCCTGCTCCTCCTCCTCTTCTGGAGACTTTCAACAAATATCAGCAGTCTAACTGTGCTCTCCAATAGTGGAGCTGCTAACCACATGGGGCAATTTAAATTTTTTATACACCTATTAGGATACGATTCACATATTGTGTGTGGAGAGGAGTGTATTTTTTAGGTTTTTCTATATACAATATCTTCTCATCTGCAAAACAAATAGTTTTACCTCTTCCCTTCCAATCTGGGTTTCTTTTATTCCTTTTTCTTGCCTAATTGCCCTCATTAGAACCTTTAGTACCTGTGATTAACATACGAGATACGGGAAGACATCATTGTCATGTCCCTCTTCTTAGGGGGGAATTTTCAGTCTTTCACCATTGAATATGGTGTTAGCCGTGGGTTTTTCATCGATGCTGTTTATAGGTTCAGAAAGCTTCTTTTATTCCTAAATTGTTGAGTGTTTTCTTTTTTAGACATGAAGGGCGTTGTATTTTGTGAAATTCTTTTCTGTATACGGAGTCGAGATTGCGTGGTATTGGCCCTTATTCTATTAATATTGTGTAATACATAGTCAAGTTTTCAGATATTAAGCCAACCCTTCAACTAGAGGTGAGAGGTTAAGATGTTCTCAAGTCTTTCCTGGGCGTGCCACAGCCCTGAGCACTTGTGGCCTTCTAGATGCCCGCAAATACACTGGAGCTTTTCAAAGCCCCCTGTGGACATCTCATTCCCCCAATTGTTCTTCTAAGTTTTTGGCTCACCTCTTACCTGCCTCAGCTGGTATCACTCCCTCAGGCAACTACAATAGAAAACAATTAGCCCTGAATATTTTTAGCAAGTGCCCTGGGGACAGACTTTCCTCCCTGGGCAAGCTCTGACTCAAGTAACGTCAAGCTCTGAACATCGGGCTTTTTCAGGGAGCTGCCAGGAAGGTCAGCTAGTGACAGTTCGATGGGGATGGGTCTTTTCAGAGCTCCAAACCCATTATGGCTGCTTGGCTACTGGTTGTCTCAGCTACCATGGTTCTGAGACTGATGGTTTTCAAAGTTATGGAGGATATTGTGAGAGCAGGATGGGAATAGTGCAAGTTATAATGCCACAAAGTTTGCTCCCGTTATCAAGATTCCACCATGTTTCTTCACTAAACCCTCCTCAGATTCTTACAAGCCGTTGATTAATTTCTAGACTTCTGAAAAGTTGATTTTGACCATTTTTACCAGTGTTCTCATTGTTTTTATGCATTTGCAGAAGACTTTTCTCAAATGTTTCAAAAATGTTCTCCCTGTGGTTATTTATTTATAAATTAATTACTTAAAATGAAATTACTTGAGAAATCCTGTTCCTCACTCACATACACTAGCCACGTTTTAAGTGCATGATAACAACATGGGGCTAATAATGAGTGTATTTGGTAGTACAGTCAAATGTTTACATTATTGCAGAAAGTTATCTTGGACAGGATACAGAAACAGGGAATCTAGAATCAGGGTAGAATTCTAGACACCCTTGTTCATCCCTTGTGCCCTTCCATGTCTGTCCCCCACAGTATCCACACTGGAGTGGACTCCCTGTGTACCTTGCCGCCTTGCCACTAATATTGGACAGAGTTGCCATCTATGAGGAATTCCTGTGGCTGACCCAGAATGGACCCAGCTGCAGAACTTGACCCTGGACAGGAAGAGTGTCCTTGGGGATGTTAAGGCTCCCTGGTCATTGGGAAATGAAGTGAGGCCTTTCTGTGGACTCTGGATGCCTGGGGCTGAGAGATCATTGAACTTTCTCAGGCTGGCAGGAGGTGGCATAGTCCCCCAGCCTTTTCCCAACATGGAGAGAGAGACAAGGACACCAGTGTAATATTGGAGGCCGTCACCTTCTCCTAGACAGCTCTGTGACCTCAAGCTAGTCACCTCCCCTCTCTGGACTTTTGTTTCCTTATCTCTCCACTGAAAGCCACTGGGCCAGATGGTCAGTGAGGGCCTCCAGCTCTGTGTGAAGCAGTCTTACAGGTTTAGGGGTCATGTGGTTTCCGATCCACAGGCTATAGTTTGCCAAGTCCCACTCTAGATGAGCACCAATGCACTAGAACTTTCTGCAGTGGTGGAATGTTCTATATCTGTGCTCTGCAGTGCATAGTCGCATGTGGCTGTTGAGTACTCGAAGGATGGTATTGTGACTGGTCTTTATAGTTACTGATTTTTAATGTTACTGAGGTACTAGATTTTTTATTTTATTTAACTAAAATTAATTTTAATTCAAAAAGAGACTTGTTGCTGCTCCATATCAGACAGCACACCTCTAAGAGTTTGTCTGGATAGAGGTACAAGTAGGGGGGCCTGCACCCCTCCCCCCATGCCCACTGAGTGCTGTGTGTCCTCCCCTCCTGGAGTTTATGTTGTAGCTGGCAATAACAAGAATAGAGAATTGAAACTTATCAATTATTTGATGTGAACAAACTCATACTTGGAGGTGGTATTCAGAGAAGACTTCCTGCAGGATATTACATTGTAGGTTAATCCTAGAAAATGAATATTAAGGAAATAGATAAAGTAGAAGGGGATGATGTGTTTCCAGGCATGGAAGAACGCTTTTGAGTGGGATTTTACAAATTTAGAGAGATCTCATAGGCTTGCCAACTGTGATGACCCATTCTCCCCCCGACCGTCCTAAGAAAGTCCAGCCCAAATTCAGTCCTCTGTGCCCAGAGGTATGAATTTGGTTTAATTTATTACACTTTTGTTCTGTGATAATGGTATTGGATTTTGTAGCAAAGTATGCTCACTTTTTAGAAATGGAAACTAAAATTGGGTGAAACATCATGATGTCTACTTGACTTTAATATTTAATTGAAAACATGGGATGAATCAAGGGTGGCAAGTGTTAATAATTTATACATTGATGAAATATTGTTTTAATTGGATGGAATATACAGTGTTAAATCTAGATGATGGATGTTTATGAGACTGTTCCCTTTATTTTTCTGTGTCTAAAAAGTTTTATTAAAAAGAGTGAAACACACTCACATGCATTCTCCATTTCATTCACTTCCAGAATATTCTCCCAATAGAGATGATACCTTGACTGAGAAGCCTGGTAAACCTGCAGGAAGCCCCAGCCCATGGTAGGGGACGAGTATGTTGATGCTGTGTCTCATCGAAGAGAACCGTGCACACAGTGTCTTGGATGATGAAGAATGTTGGCCAACCCTTGTCAAGGAGGGTTGAGGCACAGTGGGGTCACCAGGAGCCCTTGGGCGATGACAGGACGTGGCTTACCTCACCACTTGTCTCCCCAGACCTCCCCTTCTGGGCCCTTATCCTCATCTGCTTGGCGGGACTCCTGGTGCTCATCACAGGCCTGATCTGCTGTCTCCTGGTAAGCCATGACATGTTGCTTGTCTTCTTACTATTGGGTTGTAAGAGCTCTTTATATATTATAAATACACATCCTTTTCTAGGGATATGTTTTGCAGATGTTTTCTCCCAATCTGTGCGTGACTTGCCTTCTCCTTCACAACATGAGTCATTGGGGAAATGTAAGTGACAGTCATCATGAGATTCCACCACACTTGAGAATGGCTAAAATTAAAAAGACTGACTATAGCAAGTGTTGTTGAAGATGTCAAGTCACTGAAACTCTCATCGAGTGCTGGTGAAAAATAGCTTGGATGCGTCTTTAATAATTACATACGTCTATCCAGCCATTCCTCTCCTAGGAATCCATCCAAGGGAAATAAACACTTATGTCTATACACAGACTTGTACACACATGTTGATAACAACCTATTTATAGTAGACAAAAACGGAAAACAACCCAAATGTCCATCTACTGGTGAACGGATACACAAAGTGTGGTATATCCCCACAGTGGAATACTATTCAATCATAAAAAGGAATGAATTTTTTTTTAATTATTCTATTGAAATTATAAAGGGTTTTAACATTGTGTAATTTCGGGTGTTCATTATTATTTGTGAATTTCTGTATAGACTGCATCGTGCTTACCAGCGGTAGTCTAACTTTTTTCCATCACCATCCATATGTGCCCCTTTAACTCTTTCACTCAACACTCAGCCCCCTTCCCCTCTGGTAAGCACTAATCTGTTCTCTTTATCCCTGTGTATGTTTATCTTCTACATATGAGTGAAATCATGCATATTTCTTTGTCTGGCTTATTTCATTTAACATCATACCCTCAAGGTCCATCCAAGTTGTTGCAAACAGGATGATCTTGTCTTTTTTTTCTGGCTGAGTAGTATTCCATTGTATATAATACATACCACATCTTCTTTATCAATTCATCTGTAGCAGGGCACTTGAGGTACTTCCATGTCTTGGCTATTGTGAATAATGCTGCTGTGAACACGAAGGTGAGTAAATCTCTTTGA
Organism: Diceros bicornis minor; assembly: GCF_020826845.1. Classification (NCBI taxonomy): domain Eukaryota; kingdom Metazoa; phylum Chordata; class Mammalia; order Perissodactyla; family Rhinocerotidae; genus Diceros; species Diceros bicornis. The sequence goes on along the minus strand of NW_026690901.1, from coordinate 2,387,859 downwards.
ATTGTTGATTTCAATTTCTTTGAATAAATACCCAGTAGTGGGATAGCTGGAAGGTATGGTATTTCTACTTTTAATTTTTTGAGAAATCTCCATACTGTTTTCCCTGGTGGCTGCACCAATTTGCATTCCCACCAGCAGTGTGTGAGGGTGCTCTTTTCTCCTTATCCTCTCCAACATTTGTTATTTTTTTTCTTGGGTGTTATAGCCATTCTGACAGGTGTAAGGTGATCGCTCATTGTAGTTTTGATTTGAATATCCCTAATAATTAGTGATGTTATACATCTTTTCATGTGCCTGTTGGGCCTCTGTATATCTTCTTTGGAAAAATGTCTGTACATATCCTCTGCCCATTTTTAGGTTGCATTATCTTTCTTATTGTTGTTGGGTGTGTGAGTTTTTTATATATTTTGGAGATTAACCCCTTGTCAGATATATGATTTGCAAATATTTTCTCCCAGTTCCTGGGTTGTCTTTTCTTTTTTTTTTGAGGAAGATCAGACCTGAGCTAACATCCGTGATAATCCTCTTCTTTTTTTCTGAGGAAGACCGGCTCTGAGCTAACATCTATTGCTAATCCTCCTCCTTTTTTTTTTTCCCCCAAAGTCCCAGTTGATAATTGTACGTCATACTTGCACATCCTTCTAGTTGCTGTATGTGGGATGCGGCCTCAGCTTGGCCGGACAAGCGGTGCGTCTGTGCGCATCTGGGATCCGAACCTGGGCCGCCAGTAGCAGAGCTCGCGAACTTAACCACTAAGCCACGGGGCTGGCCCTGTCTTTTCGTTTTGTTCATCGTTTGCTTTGCCTTGCAGAAGTCTTTTAGTCTCATGAAGTCCCATTTGTATATTTTTTCTTTTCTTTCCCTTGCCTGAGTAGACATGGTATTGGGAAGGGTGCAGCTAATACTGATGTCAATGACTGTACTGCGTATATTTTCTTCTAGGAGTTTTATGGTTTTAAGTGTTAGATTCAAGTCTTCTATCCATTTCGAGTTAATTTTCGTGTATGGTGGAAGATAATGATCTACTTTCATTCATTTGCAGGTGGGTGTCCAGTTTTCCCAACAGCATTTATTGAAGAGACTTTCTTTTCTCCATTGTATAATCTTGGCTCCTTTGTCAGAGATTAACTGACCACAGATGTGTGTTTTTTTCCCTGGGCTTTCAGTTCTGCTGCATTGATCTATGAGTCTGTTTTTGTGCCAGTACCATGCCATTTTGATTACTATAGCTGTGTAATATATTTTCAAGTTAGGATTGTGATGCCTCCAGCTTTGTTCTTTCTTCTCAGGATTGATTCGGCTATGTGAGGTCTTTTGTTATTCCATATATATTTCAGGATTCTGTGTTCTGTTTCTATGAAGAATGTCATTGGGATTCTGATTGGGATTGCTTTGAATCTGTAGATTACTTTAGGTAATATGGACATTTTAACTATGTTTATTCTTCCAATCCATGTGCATGGAATATCTTCCCATTACTTCAGGTCATCATTGATTTCTTTCAATAAAGTCTTATAGTTTTCATTGTATAGTTCTTTAACCTCTTTGGTTAAATTTATCCCTAGACACTTTTTTTTTATGTTGCAATTGTAAATGAGATTGTATTCTTGAGTTCTCTTTCTGTTAGTTCTTTATTAGAGTATAGAAATGCAACTACTTTTTGTAAGTTGATTTTGTACGCTGTAACTTTGCTGTAGTTGTTGATTATTTCTAATAGTTTTCTGATGGATTCTTTAGGGTTTTCTATATTTACAATCATGTCATCTGCAAACAGCAAGAGTTTCATTTCTTACTTTCCAATTTGGATTCCTTTTATTTCTTTTTCCAGCCTAATTGCTCTGGCCAAAACCTCCAGTACTATGTTGAATGGGAGTGGCGAGTGTGGGCACCTTTGTCTTCTTCCTGTTCTCAGAGGAATGGCGTTAAGTTTTTCACCATTAAGTATGATGTTGGCTGTGGGTTTGTGATATATGGCCTTTATTGTGTTGGGGTACTTTCCTTCTATACCCATTTTATTGAGAGTTTTTATCCTAAATGGATGTTGGATCTTGTCAAATCCTTTCTCTGCATCTGTGGAGAGGATCATGTGATTTTTATTCCTCATTTTATTAATGTGGTGTATCACATTGATTGATTTGTGGATGTTGAACCATCCCTGCATCCCTGGTATAAATTCCACTTGATCATGGTATATGATCCTTTTAATATATTGCTGTGTTCCATTTGCTGATATTTAGTTGAGGATTTTTGCATCTGTGTTCATCAGTGATATTGGCCTGTAATAGTCCTTCTTTGTGCTATCCTTGCATGCTTTTGCTGTCATGGTGATGTTGGCCTCATAGAATGAATTAGGAAGTGTTCCATCTTCTTCAACTGTTTGGAGTAGCTTGAGAAGCATAGGTATTAATTCTTGTTTGAATATTTGTTAGAATTCTCCATAGAAGCCAACTGGTCCTGGACTTTTGTTATTTGGGAGGTTTTTGATGACCATTTCGTTCTCTTTACTTGTGATTGGTCTGTTCATTTTCTCTCTTTCTTCTTGATTCAGTTTTGGGAGGTTGTGTGAATCTAAGAATTTATCTATTTCTGTTAGGTTATCCAATTTGGTGGTATGTAAGTTGTTCAGTGTATTCTCTTATTGTCCTTTGGTTTCCTTGGTATCTGTTGCAATTTCTCCTCTTTCATTTCTAATTTTATGTCTTTGAGCCTTCTCTCTTTTTTTCTTAGTGAGTCTGGCTAAGGGTCTGTCAATTTTGTTTCAGTTTTCTCAAAGAACCAGCTCTTTGATTCATTGATCCTTTCCACAGTTTTTTAAGTCTCTATGTCATTTATTTCTGCTCTAATTTTTATTATTTCCTTCATTATGCTGACTTTGGGCTTCATTTATTCTTCATTTTCTGGTTCTATAAGGTGTAGTTTAAGGTTACTTATTTGGTATTTTTCTTGTTTGTTGAGCTGTGCTTGTATTGCTATGAATTTCCTTTTTGAACTGCTTTTGCTACATCCCATAAGAGTTGTTTTGTTGTCTTTTCATTTTCATTTGTCTTCAGGTATTTTTTGATTTCTCCTTTGATTTGTTCATTGATCCAATGGTTCTTCAGTCATGTGTTCTTTAGTCTCCACATATTTGTGACTTCCCCATCTTTTTTCTTGTAGTTGATTTCTAGTGTCATAGCATTGTGGTCAGAAAAGAAGCTTGATATGATTTCAATCTTAAATTTATTCAGGCTTGCCTTGTTTCACAACATATGGTCTATCTTTGAGAATGTTCCATGTACACTTAAGAAGAATGTGTATTCTGCTGTTTTGGGAGGGTATGCTCTATGTATATCGATTAAGTTCATCTGCTCATATGTTTCATTTAATTCCACTATTGACTTGTTGCCTTTCTCTGCATGATCTATCCATGGATGTATGTGGGGTGTTCACTTCCCCTGCTATTATTGTGTTGCTGTGAATTTCTCCCTTTGGGTCTATTAATAGTTGCTTTATATTCTTTTGTGCTGCTGTGTTAGGTGCATACATCTTTATAAGTGTTATGTCCTCTTGGTGGAAAGTCCCCTTTATCATTATATACCGACCCTCTTTGTCTCTCATAGTCTTTTTTATCTTGAAGTCTGCTTTGTCTGATATAAGTATGGCAACTCCTACTTTCTTTTATTTGCCATTTGCTTGCAGTATTGTCTCCCATCCCTTCATTCTGAGCCTGTTTGTTTTTAGAGCTGAGATGTGTTTCCTGGAGGCAGCATATTGTTGGGTCTTGTTTTCTAATCCACCTCACCACTCTGTGTCTGTTGATTGGAGAATTCAATCGATTTACATTTAGAGTGATTATTGATACTTGAGGGCTTAATCCCACTTAATCTATATTTCCATTGTTTCTCTTCCTTTGTGTTTCTGACTACCATTTCACTTTTCGGGTTTTCTGTGGAGGTTTTCTCTTTTTTCATGATCTATGGCTGTGTTCTGATTTTTTCTTTGCTGGTTACTGTGAGGTTTGTATGAAGATCTCATAGATGAGATAGTCCATCTTCTGATAGCCTCTTATCTCCATTAGTCTAAGCAGGTTCCATCACTTTCCTCTTCTCCTTCTGAGTTATTGTTGTCACAAGTTATTCATTTTTGTGTTGTGCGTTTGTGACTAAGTTGAAGTGTTTATAGTTACTTTTGATGCTTTCCTTCCCTTCTTCTTTTAAGTTATAATTAAGTATTTGCTACCCTGTTGTGAATCAAAGCTGTAGCCCTCTGATTTTGTCTGTCTATTTATCTCTTTGCTCAAAGCTTTATAGACATTTGCCATCTTTTTATTTCTGGTATGAGGACGTTCTTGATCATTGCTTGTATGGGAGATTTAGTGGCGATGAACTCCCTCAGCCTTTGTTTATCTGAGAAAACTTTTATTTCTCCATTGTATCATAAGCATCATTTCATTGGATAGCGTATTCTTGGCTGAAAGTTTTTACCTTTCTGTATTTGTAATATATCATTCCATTCTTTCCTTGCCTGTAAATTTTCTGCCAAGAAATATGCTGAAAGCCTGATAGAGATTCCTTTGTAGGTTATTTTCTTCTGTCTTGCTTCCCTTAATATTTTTTCTTTGTCATTGGCTTTTACCAATTTTACTATTATATGCCTTGGAGAAGCTCTTTTAGCATTGATGTTATTAGGCATTCTCTTGGCTTCATGTACTTATAAGTCCGGTTCTTCCCCAGGTTTGGGAAGTTCTCAGCTATTATTTCTTTGAACAAGCTCTCTGCTCCTTTCTCCCTCTTTTCTCCCTCTGAAATACGTATAATTCTTATGTTGCTTTTATAATTGAGTCGTATATTTCTACAAGAGTTCCTTCCTTTTTTAAAAATCAGAGTTGTCTCTCCTCGTCCACTTGAAGAATTTCTATTTTTCGATCCTCTAAATCACTAATTCTTTCATCCATAATATCAGCTCTATTTTTTAAGGATTCTAGATTCCTTTTTATCTTTTTAATTATGTTATTCATATCCAGAATTTCTGCTTGTTTTTTTTTTAATAGTTTCAGTCTCTTTGATGAAGTATTCCTTTTCCTCATTAATTTTATTCTTGAGTTCATGGAACTGTCTGAACACTCTTGTAATTTGGTGAGTTTCTTTATGACAGTTATTTTGAACTCTGTCATTTAGATTGTAAATTTCTGTGACTTCAAGTTTCGTTTCTGGAGATTTGTCATTTCCTTCTGCTCTGAATTTTTACTGTAGTTTCTTATGCTGTTAGATGAAATAACTCTTGCCTGTGTATTTGTGGTAGTATCAGGTCACAGATTCCACCTGCTACCGCTGTGGGGAAAGCATGAGCTGTGTTTCTGATCCCACCCCATATGCTGGAAGTTGTGTGGGTACAGTGGGTGTTCCACTCGCTGGGAAAGCATTCCCACTGGGCTCAGAGATGCCACCACATGGAAGCACGTACACAGTTGTGAGACCGCAGCACTACTATGGGTATTTGTGCCACCTGTGAAAGCAGATATGTGCTCATATATCTGCTGCTGCCTTTTCTTATGCTCATTCCAGCCTCTGTACTTGGTGGTTGGGGCTTCTTCATGGGTTCTGAGCATTGGCCAATCCTTGGGACTGCAGTGGCATGGTGTGCTTTCCAACCATCCAAGAAAGTGTTCATGTGCAGGTCCAGGGCTGCCACCAACCCCTCCCAGAGTTGCACCAAGGCGCATTCCTACTTTTGGGCATGCACCTTTACTATTGGATCTCACACCAACATGGGAAGTGCTCGGGCATGTGCACAGTGCTGCCTGGGAAGGATTGGGGATAGGTATGAATTCATAGTACATACAATGACAAGCATAAATGTCAAAATAATTATGCTGAGTGAAAGAAGCCAGTGAAAAATGAGTACATAGTATATCATCTCCTTTATAAACATTTTTATAAAATACAGGAAAATCTATAGGGACATATACCAGATCACTCGTCTCTGGGAATGAGAATGTGTTTGCAAACGGCAGGGAAGGAGGAATTAAAATGAGCATGAGGAAATTTGGGGAAGATAGCATTCCTTTTCTTCATTGTGGTGATGGTTCAATAAGTTATAATCAAAATGTATCAAATTTTTCACTTTAAATATATGCAGTTTTCTGTATGTCGTGAATACCTCAATTAAGCTAGAACATGTAGGGGAAAGAGAGAGAGAGAGAGCCGAACGAGGGAAAAGGGAAGGAAAAGAAGGACTGAGGGTGAAAATTAAGTGGAAAAAAGGAAGAGGGAGACACAGGAGTCTTCCAGTCTCTGTGGCTTTGGCATCTCCTTCCCCTGGAGTCTCACATACTGGGCAGCTGACTGGACCATTCTGATGCGCTCTCCTCACCTCAGAAGTCACTGTCTGTTGGCGTAAGAAGGAGAGCAACTGTGAGGTCCAGTGACGACGCCTGGGCTATTACCTGCCTCATGGTGACCTACGGAAGCTGTGATGACTAGATCTGACTAGATCTGAGGTCCCTTTTGCCCAGCTGGGGTTCATAGGAGCTTGACTGGAATAGAATGAAACCACATTTGACAGACGCAGGTTCTGAGCCTTTCTAGACTTGGCCCCTGACTGGCTCACAGGGGACTAAGCTGAAAGGGTTCACCTTCCTTATGTCCTGAAAGTGACTGCAACTTCTGTCCTGTGGTGTCACACCAGTTCATCCCTCAGGGACACCAGAATTGGTGAAACCATCACACATGTTGCCATCATGTAAAATCGAATCCCCACTTCAGAGCAAGGTTATCCTTCTTAGGAAAATTTGGAACATCCCTCCCCTTCACTCTGTGCAGCCATCACACCCCTCTCGGTTCCTCCATATTCCTCCCCCACTGAAGGCCTGGCAGTCTCAGATTCCCCTTTTCTGCTTCATTCTCTGAAGCTCAGATTCACCAGGACTTCCAGGTCAATATCCCTTGATGGCTCCTGTCCCCACTCATGGGTCCTCCGTGACGGGAAACAGTCCAAGATGGGAGGGTGGGTGACACATGATTCTGCAGTCCCCTTAGGCCTTGGGAGCTGAAATAACTAGGTGTCTGGGAAGCCTGAATCCCAGAGAAACACCCAGGCTCTGGGAAGAGAGTGTCTGCTTTGGATGTAAAAGTGAATAATACTCGGTGGGAGAAATCTGAGGGAAAAGAAAGAGTCTTTTTTCATCTTTCTCTGTACAGAGTCCAATTAGCCTCACAGCAGAGGCTCCCCAACAAACAGCCCAGAGCATCCTAGGCATGAGGCAGGCTGCACTGTTCTGCCGTGGGTCTGTTGGAACAGATTACATTATCTGTACACTCTGTGCAGAAGACCACAGCTGAAGATACCCAAGGGCTGAGAATTAAAGTCACAGTTATGGCACTCTCTCAGACTTTTTGTGTGTGAGCTTCACATTCTCAATCTGAAGCAGTGATTCTCCGAGAATGCACACTATGAAGATTCTAATGATTAATAATATTAATATATTATTATTATACACTGCATATATTATACATTATATAGTGTACATTATAATTATAAATGTATAATCATTATTATACATTAATATATTATTATATATTAATTTTTATAATATCATTATAAGTAGTGATAATAGTTATCATTATTGACAAATTTCTTCTAAACAACATGACTGGAAAGCTCTGCGTGTATTATCTCAGTTACCATCACAATTTTAGGAATTTATTCCCATTTTAAGCTAAAGATGTGGAGGCTCAGAAATATTAAATAACTTGACAAAGGAGGAAAAAAATTACTACAAAGCTAAATTAAACACCTATTCAAACTATGTGTCAAAGAAAGAAAGACGTTATCTGACCTACAAACAGACTCAAATTTGACCTCACACAGGCCCACAGTGAAAGAAGCGGTAAAGAATGTACATCAAGAAGAAGAAATGTGAACCCAGGAAAACATAACAGGAGTCACAAGGAAAGGAAAAAACGTCTGTCTAATTTAGTATTAGTTTTAAAGCAAGACATTAAAAACACATTCGAACCAAAATTCCAGAGGATTACCACATGGAAGAATAGAGGAGAGAAGATTTAGCTAAAATATAACTCATTTCTTAGGGAAGATATAAATACTAAGATACTCTATTATTGTTTAACAAATTGCTCTCAGAAACTGATAAATCTGTGGGACAAAAGTAAGTAATGATAAAGAGGATTTGAAGAGTGCAACATACTCGATCAGGCAAATAGACAAATCCCAACACACTGGCTTATTGTGAGACTTGTGATACTGAAAACAGTCGTTCTCCTGACAACATGATACCACAATGGCATATCAATTTTCATGAATCAAATTTCCAACACATATAAATCTAAAAAAAGGGACAATCCAGTAGTTCATGATATGCAACTGTGATTCAACGTGCAACAAATACCAGAAAAATAGAGACCCAGAAGTAGGTGTCTTTTTTGAGAAGACAGATATAACAGCTCTTTAGTGATATATTATGTTGGTATCTATTGCAATATTACACAAAAAGGACAATCCATTTGGACTAGGTATGTTTTCTCTGTGACAATGAGGGCAAAACTCTAAAGAATCCCCTGACTGTGATAACTCTTGGTCTTAAAATACAAATAGATAACACTCAGTAAAGGAAAATGAGAGAACAAAATGAGAAAGAAATATCTTCTTTCTCTCCTCACCTGAAACCCAATCTCTCACGTCAGAAGGATCACTGTCTGTATATTCTCTGTCATGCAAAGGAGTCCAAGAAAAGAAAATTATTGGTATATATTAAAGTTTCAAGAGCTCAAAGAAAGAAATCGTCGGGACCCCTGCAGAGACATTAATGTAATGTGAGCTCCATGTCATCTGCGCCGTCTTCTGTTTTCTTCAACTTGTTTCTCGGGATGTCCTTCTTGGCCCCTCACTTTCCCTGTCTCGCTAGCAAGTCTGTCTGCATCAGTGATACCGCCAGTCTGTCTCTTGCCGTCTTCATTTTCCCTTCTTGTTTCCTGATATCTTCCTCAGTCACCAGAAGACGTTTGCAAAGGAGCTGTGGGATGTACAGACCAGCTCCTGGGATCATCTCTGCCGAATCTGAAGACCAGGCAGGTGTGGGCATGCGACTGGTGTTCAGAACACGTGCGAGCTGACCTGGCAGGGATACACCTGTGCAACTAGGTGCAGGATTCAGCAGGGCTTTTGCAAGGTCCAAAGCACTTAACAGTTCTCCTTCACTCTGCAGGCCTGGAGACCTTGCAGTCTCTTCTGCCAGCAGAGTTGTTGAGGCTGCTCCAAGGTTTCTTCACTTTGATGGCATCTGACCTCATTGCCAGGATAGGATGTGATTTTAGTAACTGGCCTCTTCAATATGTAACTGGAGATCCTCAAAGGGATGGAGATTCTCAAACCAGGCTTTGGTTTAGATTGCTTTCCACAATAATTTCACTTCCTCTGTGATGATTTGACCATCATACGTCTTCTCCTCTTACCCTATAAAAATAAATTTTGAAAGTGGACCAGAGTTATAAATGAAGCCTGCCTTCCCAGGACAATTATGTCTGATGCCTTGTACTTCTACCCTCCCTCTCTCCCTGTGGGGATTAATCTGACCTGTGTCCTGGGACATCATCAAAGAGATTTGGGTCAAGAAAAGAAACCACGAGGTCAAAACTCAGGACTACGGCAGGTCATTTCTTCTCCCCCATGTTGTTAGACACTTATGTGTATGACTTTATTCTTTTTTTGTCCTTCTCGCTCTCAACAACAAAATCCTTGGTGCTCCCTGTCAGGACACACAGTCCCCAGTCTTTTTCTAATTCCCAAATCATACCATTCTTCTATACTATGTGACTATTCATTTGATTAACCCATTGACAAGTTGGTGTTCATAGCTCCATTAGAGCTTAAATCAGTAGTGAAATTATCATCCACCCCACTCCTAGTGACTCTTATTTGACAATTGTGAACATTAAATCTCAGTGCAGAGAATGTATGTCTGAAAAAACTCGTCTTACAAATGCAAATTGTACTGTAAGTGGGAAGTAAACACTGGATTTATGAAACACAGAAAAAAATGTAAACTCTCTCATTATTAAGTTTTGTATAGACTGCACCCACATTGATAATAACTTGGTTATTGTGGGTTAAAATATACTATTAAAGTTAGTTTCTCCTGTTTGTTTTCATTTTTTAAAATGTGGCTACTAAAAAATATTTAAATTCCATAATATAGATTGCTTAATGTTACTATTGGACAGTGCTGGCGAAGCCATCAGTGAAAAGAAAGTCCAGAGAAAGTGATTAGGGAAATTTTTTCCCTAGAAAATGAGTCTACACTGGCCCACACTGCCAGATGCAGCAAAAAGTCTCATACACCCCACACACACACATGCGCACACACACACACTGACAGAATGAAGCAAATCTCTTCATAGAGTCCCACCACTTTTCACATGGTATGAGGCTGCACTCTTACTTAATCCTAAATGGACTAATCTCAAGAAAGAAAGCAGAAGTGTAAGTAAATTACCAGTTAGGAAGATCTAAAACCAGAGGCTAAAGCTCAAGATATGTGGCGAATTTCCTGTCCTGGCTTCTGTTATTAATTCAATATGTTAGGGAGACTTTTCCAAGGAGGGTTGTTTTAAAACTCACATTTTCTTTACTATGTCAAAATAGACAGGCTATGTAAAGAATAATTACTCTAGCCAATCAATGAAAAGGAGATGATAGAACACGAATACCCTTATTATAAGTCACTACTGGATTACAGTGTCAGGGAACCGCTGACATTGGGTTAATTTGGCCTTAATTAGGCTGATTCTGATTTCATGATCCTCATATTGATTGTATTATGCTAGAACCTACTAAACTTCCCAGCCCCCTTACTATTTAACCACCAAGCCTCACCAACCAGACCAGTCCTTGCTGACACATCCCCTGCATCCATCCCTTCTGACAACACCTGGAGGATTTTCCCCGAATCCCACTCTGTTCCTGTGCTCTTCTACCTGCCCAGGGCCAAGGAATCATTTTCTCCAAGGCTCAGGCTCTGTGTGTGCCCAGCTCTGTGGATGGCACTTCTCCCTCTAGTGAAGACAAAGATCACAGCGCAGACCGTGTGAGCCGCAACAATTGGACAAAGACTGGGGTTTGCTGACAGAAAAGAACCTTTACTGGGCACGGTTACCAGGGTCCAAGAAGCCCCAGTGATTCCTCCAGGGAATATGATGCAGGACAGAGCAGGAATGTCTGTGTGTAGTTCGGCTTGGGAATGACTGTAGGGTGATATAGGTGACATTGGTAATGCATTCGCCAATGTTGTTCACTCATTTATTCATTGTATGTCATGGAGTGCTTTCTACATACGTCCAGGCAACAGTCTCACCCTCTGGGGCTCACAAGCAGTGTCAGAAGAATTTCTAAATTTTATTTATAATATATAGGTATAGCACTGGTAATACACTAGGTGTTCCAAGCATTTTTCAAACATTAACTCCTTTAATACTCTTCATAAACCTACAAAATATGTATGCTGATCATTATTGCCAACTGAGAGATGAAGAAACTGAGGCACCAATCAGGTAAATAACTCAGTCAATACACATATCTAATAAGGGATTGAGCTGCAATTTGGACGTGAGGAGTTAGCTCCATACTCTGTGTTCTTAACCATGACATTTACTCTCTAAAGACTTCACATCATGCAAAAATTGGTCAGTTATCCATTTTCTTGGTGCATTGAGTAGCCACACTATTTTATATGTTTGAAAAATAGAATACATGCATAGAAACTACTGCACATACATGCTCAAATTACATCTAACTATGTCCCCAGGCCCTGAAAATTAATACAGAGAACATTTCAGAATGTTTCTTGCGCAGGTTGGGAGGAATCTGAGGAAATCTCAGTGTTGCTATAAGAAGCTGAGGACAGGCTGGGAGTGGGTCTCAGGGGAAAGTTGTCCTCAGGAGTCACCATTGAATGACAACATTGATGGTTGTGTATCAGCAGTGACTGAATTCAGGATCTGGTGGTGTTTTAACCTGGTGCTTATCTTCTGGCTGTGGATTTATGGTGATGCAGCACAGGGAGAGTGGATGGTTCACTGTGTTCTTGGGGAAACCAGACCCATGAAAGAGAGGGAATGAAGGTTTCCTTAAACAATGGACTCGTGGTGGGAAAAATTTGGCCTGGAAGAGACAGTCGTGTCCCTGGTATAACCAGAAGGATTTGCCTCTGCTTCAGCAAAAGCAGACAGCCCTTCCTCATGCACTCGTTTTATCTCAATGGGAGGAAGGAGGAGGAAATCATGTAATGCTCTTCTGGATGTGAGATCTGTGATGGTAGAGACTGTGCTAGGAGCTTCTGAAAGGCTGCCCTGAGGCATTTCAGACCTTTGCTGTGACCAGAATGACAAGTGTAAGCACCCCTGCGTATGTCTGGGAACAGTTATTGTGTCAAGGAGAAGGCTCCCTGGTGCAGAGACTCACAGGAAGAAGCGAGTTTGACCAGGGAAGGTCAGATATGTGGCCAGTGTGGCTGGAGGGAGCCTGAGAAGAGAGAGGAGTGGAGTGAGGAGGGTGATCAGGCTGGATCCTGGGACATGGTAGACTGTTACATTCTGTTCCTCTGTGACAACTTTACTCCAAAACCTGCCACAAATAAAGTACAAATATTTAACATCTCACAATTTCTGTTAGCCAAGCATCAGGCATGGCTTAGCTGGGTGCCTCTGCCTCAAAGTCTCTGTGAAGAAGGGGCTGTGGTCTCAACAGGGCTCACATAGGTGAGGATTCCCACCCAAGATCACTCCCATGGGTTTTGTAAGGATCCATTTGGACTGAGAGTCTGAGATCCTGTCTGTCTGTTGGCTAGACACTCCCTCAGTTCTCTCCTATGGAGCCTCTACATAGTGCAACTGAAAACAACAGCACTTGCTCTCCCAGTTCTGGTGGTTTGATAGAGAGCAAGAGCGAGCGAGAGAGAGAGAGAGAGAGAGAGAGTAATGGAAACAGAAGGAGAGAGTTAAGTAGGGAACCTAAGTAAACCAGTAATTGGGAAGTGACAGACGTTTTATAATTAAAACTTGGAAATGACGTCCCATCACCTTGGCTGTGTTCTGTTGTTCAGAAGCCAGATACTGACCACTTAGTGCTGACATAAGGATGTGCACTCAAGGAGGCAGGGAGCAATGGGAACATTGTGGTGGATCCCACCACATAGGCTAAGATGAGCCTCTTGGGACTGATTCTGAGTAAAACAGGGGGCCGTGGAAGGCTTAATGCCAGTGGATCACAATGTCTGAATTTCCTCTAATTTCAACCCCTTCAGGATGCAGACCTGAAAATGATGCTCAGAGGGGCAGTGACTTACCAACACACATCTGGGACCTAGAGAAGTTCTGACTGGTATTCTATGTGATGTCCTACTCTTTGTACTTCCTCCATCTCTAAGTGTGTTCATTAGACACATGTGACACCAGCTCACAGGTGTTGTACGTATTATTACATATACACCTGAAGAGGTCTCTAGGAAGCTGCTTTTAGCCCAACCCTCATTGTGCAGCTTGGGAGACTAGGGTGATCTTGAGAGGCACAACAGCTTTTCTAAGACACAGAACTGGTAGGAAAAAAGAGGTCTGACCTCAGCTCTGTCTCCTCAAAGCTGGGGCCTGGATCCACTCCCAAGGAGCTGTGGGGAGGGTGGTGATGGTTATTTGTGTACAGTGATGGAGATGACACGGGTAAGGAGGGAGAGCAGCCAACAGCCTAGCGGGGGTTTTGGGTGGATCTCATTGAAGGAAAGGGCTAAGTAATAGAACCTTGAAGAAGTGACCTCACTTCCTTGGTCACAGCGCCCAACAGAAATTAGAACTCTGGTTACCAGGCACCCACATTGTAATCACAGACTCTTGTCCAGTTCATTTGAGTGGAGACACTCGACACAGCAGGATGTTCTCATGTTGTCCCGTGACTTTCCGAGGCTCTGGCCCCCGGAAAGCCCAGAATGAGAGCGTGTTAAGTCGCTTTAGACTTAGGCTCAGCCCTCACCTCGAATGTGTGTGGCCTTTTGGCAGGAGGAACCATGAGGTAACAGTGTAGGCCAGGGCAGGCCACTCTAGGTCAGGCCAGAACTGTGATCCCAAAAGGACAGCCCCACACCCCTTGACCCTCATGTGTGTGTGTGTGGGAGGTGGAGTTAGGGAAGCTGGGGATGAGGAGGATCCAGCCTGAGCAGGAGCAGGAAGCCAGTTGGTGGGAGTCGGGCAGTGTGTCATGTTCATGCTCAAGATCTTGGCTGCAGGAGAGGAAGGTGAGTGCTGGATACCAAGCTCCTCTATCCGCATGTGAATGCTGGGCCCTCAAGTTGTCCTCGCATTCCTTCCCTGGTGGAGTGTATGCAGATTCACCTCTGTGCCTGATCTGTGGTGGGGTTTCCCACAGTAGCAAAGTCCAGGCAGACCCCTGATCCCTCCTGGTCTGACTGCTGGGCACTGTCACTGCAGAGCTGCACCCAGGAGATGGTCGAGGAGCTGGTGGATGGTTTCCAGTTTGCCATCTCCCTGGAGTGGACACAGGTGCACCAGTCCATCAATGACCAGGGCTGCTCTGAGGTGAGTGTGGGTGCAGACGGGTCTTCACACCCAGGACCCTGAGATGATCAAGGCAGTACTAGAATCCAGACTAAAATATGAGATTCCCTTGGGACCCTCTGTCCCAGAATTTTCTCAGTACAGTGCCCCGAAGTCCCACTCCCAAAGGAATCTGGACCTCCACTCCTCCCCACAAGCTACACAGGAGGGTAGAAAGTCACCTCAGTCCTCCTGGTGGCTCACCATGATGTCACTGACTGTATGTTCCTCCTCCTCTCCCCCCATGTCAGGATGAGTCCACTGTGAATTTAAATGAAGACTGCAGGATGAGTGGCGTCCAGGCAGGCATGATGGAGAAGCTGACAGAGTCCATTGTACCAGCTTTCCTGAGTAGGAACATCTAGAGTTTCACCACCTTCATGATCAACTACTCTGCCTCAGACACATCCCACCAGGTCCTGGACCAGCTGTTTACTAGATGACTCTGTCCTCTGCCAGCTGTGTACCTTGGGCAAATCGCCGCATCTCTCTGAGCCTCAGTTTGCTCTTCTGAAAAGTGTGGGGCTGTAAATTTCATGGTGATCTTGTAGGGAATAATGGGATGAGCCACGGCAGGTGCTCACCTGGTGCCTGGATCTGCAGAGAGGGCTGTGGACATGCTGTGGTTGGTCCCCAGCAGCCCCGAGCTTGGTTGGTCCCTCAGACCTGGCCAGGGGCAGCTCATCCCCTGGCACCCTATCCCGGAGCATCCAAGGGCAGGATCAGCGCCAGCCCCACTCCACTATCCACTGCTATGACCATCATCCTCCCTCGGGAGGCCTGGGCAGGACAGGGACCCGGGTGTGGGAGGCCGCCATATCTCAGGTCTGACACACCGTTTGCCAGGCTGCTTCCTCCTCTGACGGGGGCCCAGCACACACCCCAGGAGACTTGGCAGCCATCCCCAGGGCTATGTCCTCCAGAAGTCGTCCCCTTGGAAGGGGCCTGGCCCAGGGGCCAGGTTCGGCTGATTGGCCAGCCTCCTTTGGAGAAAGCAGGCAAGCCAAGCCAGGCTTGCAGTGGCCAAGGGCGTGACACCAGCGACCTCAGGCAGAGGGCCTCACGTGTGCCCTCCTTGGCGGATTTCTCCCTGGAGCCGTGGTCTGGGCACCAGGAAAGCCAGGCCTTCCCGATTCCAGGGAGGGTGCTGGGACCTGTCGCCTGAAGGGATTGCCCAGTTTTGCCCTGGCTACATAGCCTTGTGGTGCCATCTGCCTGTCTCGGCCCTTCTGACTCCACAGAGCCTTTCCTACAGCTGGTCTGGCTGCAGTCGCAAAGTGCAGGCGTGGAGTGAGGCCATGGCTTTGTCTTTCCATGAAGAAATCAGCCCCTGGACAAAGCAGCTGGTCCAAGCAGAGCCTTGAGGTTGAAGCCCAGTACGCCTGTGGCCATCAGGGCCAGAGCAATGCTTCCAAGGAAGGGAAGTGGCCTTCAAGCTGAGTGGGAGTGGGGGAGGGGAGGGAGCCAGTAAGAGTTTGGCGGGAGGGCGGGGTCTTCATTGAGGACCCACGAGGCCAGCCCTAGGCCCAGGAGTCGCCCATGCAAATTTGGCCTGTGCGGGGGTGTGGGGAGTTGAACCCAAGCCCACAGGGCTACCGGAGTGGCCAGAGAAAGAAGGCTCTATGGATGAGGTAGGGCGAGGTGGTCATGGCGCGCCACCTTCCTCCTCTCAGGTCCCAGAGGGAGAGAGAGAGAGAGAGGGAGAGAGAGAGAGATCCATGACCTCTGAGTTGCTGCCTCCATTGCTGGCTGGTGCCAACTCACATGCCATCCCACTTGCACCCACCACCCCCACGCCCGCCCCAGGTCCAGCCCCACAACTGAGAGTTCGGTTCCTGGTCACCTCCATGCCTTTTCTTCTGGGCCTGACCCCAGTACATGGGAAACGGGCCAGACAAGCCTTTACATGTCTCTCTGTATGACAATCGTCTTGATGTTCTCTCCCATCCCACAGGCCCACCCACGACATCCACCTTTGTCATTAGCTCAGGAGAGGATGCAAGATGAGAATATCTGCCATTGTGGCGAGAGACTCAGTTTCCCAGTTTTCTCCCATGGACACATGTTCTTCACCTGGGTCTGATTTTCTCCAGCCAAGATGTCTTGTTAAGGATTTCACCAGCCCTAAGAACCTGGAGGGAAAGGGTGTAGGGGGATTCTCTCTCTGCCCCCGGCAGCCCCGAGCTGGGTCGGTCCCTCAGACCTGGCCAGGGGCAGCCCATCCCCCAGCGCCCTCTCCTGGAGCATCCAAGGGCATGCTCGGCACCAGCCCCACCCCTCTCGCCACTGCCACGACCATCATCCTCCCTCGGGAGGCCTAGGCAGGACAGGGTCCCAGGTGTGGGAGGCCGACAGATCTCAGGTCAGGCACACCGTTTGCCAGGCTGCTTCTTCCTCTGTCTGGGGCCCAGCACACGCCCCAGGAGTCTTGGCAGCTGTAGCCAGGGATATGTCCTCCAGAACTCATCACCTTGGAAGGGGTCTGGCCCAGCTGCCAGGTTCGGCTGGTTGGCCAGCCTCCTTGGGAGAAAACAGGCAAGCCGAGCCAGGCTTGGAGTGGCCTTGGACGTGACACCTGCGACTTCAGGCAGAGGACCTCACGTGTGCCCACAATTGCAGATTTCTCCCCGGAGCTGTGGCCTGGACACCAGGAAGGCCAAGCCATCCCGACTCCAGGGAGGAGGCTGGGACTTGTCGCCAGAAGGGCTCGCCCAGTTTGGCCCTGGGTCCCTAGCCCTGCAGTGCCATCTGCCTGTCTCAGCCCTTCTGACTCCACAGAGCCTTTCCTACACCTGACCTGGCTGCAGTCGCAAAATGCAGGCATGGGATGAGGCCATGGCTTTGTCTTTCCAGGAAGCAATGAGCCCCTGGACGAAGCAGCTGGCCCAGGCAGAGCCTTGAGCTTAAAGCCCAGTATGCCTGTGGCCATCAGGCCCAGAGCAATGCTTCCAAGGAAGTGAAGCGGTCTTCCAGGTGAGTGGGAGTGGGGGAGGGGAGGGAGACAACAGCTGAAGCCAAGTACAGAAGAGCGGCGATGGAACAGCTGCAGCGGGGTGGCACCAGAGGTCCGCCCCCGCCGGTCAGAGCCTGGCAGCAGGGCGGTGCCTTCACTGAGGACCCACGAGGCAAGCCCTAGGCCCCAGCAGTCGCGCATGCGCCCTTGGCCTGTGCGAGGGTGTGGGGGCCTGAACCCAAGCTCTCAGGGGTCCCGGAGCTGCCAGAGAAAGAAGGGCCCACGGGGGAGGTAGGTGAGGTGGGCAGAGCACGCGACCTTCCTTTCCTCAGGTCCCCGAAGGGAAGAGAGAGAGGGAGAGAGTGAGAGATCCATGACATCTGAGTCACTGCCTCCACCACTGGCTGGTGCGTACTCACAAGCCATCCCATTGCACCCACCACCCCCACTCCTGCCCAGGGGGCATCCCCACCACAGAGAGGCCGGTTGCTGGACACCTCCATGCCTTCCCTTCCGTTCCTGACCTCAGTGCAGGGGAAACTGTTCAGACAAGCCTTTACATGTCCCTCTCCATGACAATCGTCTCCCTCCCCTCTCCCATCCCACAGGCCCACCCACGACATCCACCTTTGTCATTAGCTCAGGAGAGGATGTAAGATGAGAATCTCTGCCATTTTGTGGAGAGACTCAGTTTCTTGTGTTTCTCCCATGGACACATGTTCTTCAGCTAGGTCTGATTTGCGCCAGCGAACCTGTCTTGTTAATGATTTGGCCAGCCATGAGAACCTGAAGGGAAATGGCGTAGGGGGATTCTCTCTCTGCCCCCAACAGCCCCTATCTGGGTCAGTCCCTCAGACCTGGCCAGGGGCAGCCCATCCCCCGGCGCCCTGTCCCGGGGCATCCAAGTGCAGGCTCAGCGCCCGCCCCTCCCTTCTCGCCACTGCCAAGACCATCGTCCTCTCTTTGGATTCCTGGGCAGGACAGGGACCTGGTTGTGGGAGGCCACCTGATTGCTGGTCTGGCACACTGCTTCCCAGGCTGCTTCCTCCTCTGACGGGGCCCAGCACATGCCCCAGGAAACTTGGCAGACGTCCCCAGGGCTATATCCTCCAGAACTTCTCCCCTCGGAAGGGGCCTGACCCAGGTGCCAGGTTCGGCTGTTTGGCCAGACTGCTTTGGAGAAAGCAGGCAAGCCGAGCCAGGCATGCAGTGGCCCTGGGCATGACACCTGAGACCTCAGGCAGAGGGCCTCATGGGTGTCCTCCATCTCGGATTTCTCCCCCGAACCATGGCCTGGGCACTAGGAAGGCCAGGCCTTCCCAACGCCAGAGATGAGGCTGGGAACTATCCCCGGAAGAGCTTGCCCAGTGTGGCATAGGCTCCCAAAGGCCTATGGGCTGCTGGCGCCGCACTTCCTGCTTTGCCATATGCCTGTCTCATCTCTTTTGTCTCCACAGAGCCTTTCCTCAACCTGGCTGCAGTCGCCAAGTCTAGGCGTGGGGTAAGGCCATGGCTTTGTCTTTCCAGAACAAAGTGAGCCCCGGGACAAAGCAACTGGCCTAGGAAGAGCCTTGAGCTCGTAGCCCAGTCTGACTGTGGCCACCCTGGGCAGAACCTTCCTTCCAAGGAAGTGATGCGGCATGCGATCTCTGAGGAATTGGGGGAGGTGAGGGAGACAGCAGCTGCAGCCAAGTCAAGAAGGGCAGGGTTCCTTCAGCTGCAACTGGTAGTCACCGAGGGACGCCCCAGTCGGTCAGATCCTGGCGGGAGGATGGGGCCTTCACTGAGGACCCCCGAGGGCAGCCCTAGTCCTGGGTGGCCAAACATGCACCCTTGGCCTGAGGGTCTTGAATCCAAGCCCGCATGGTTCCGAGAGCTGCCAGAGAAAGAACGGACCATGGGATATGTAGGCGAGGTGGGTAGGGCGCCCCACCTTACTCTCCTCTGGTCTCCGAGGGAGAGAAGAGAGAGAGAGACACAGAGAGATTGAGAGAGAGAGAAAGAGAGATCCCTGACCTCTGAATCACTGCCTCCACCGCTGGTACCAACTCACACGCCATCCCACTTCCACCTACCACCCCCACGCCCACCCTGGGGCCAGTGCCACCACAGAGAGGAGGGTTGCTGGTCACCTCTGTGCTGTCCCCTCTGGACCTGACCCCGGTGCAGGGGAAACGGTTCCAACAAGACATTACATGTCCCTCTGCATGACAATTGTCTTCTTCCAGTCTTGACTTCCACATGCCCACCCCCAATATCCTCCTTTCTCATAAGCTCAGGAGAGGATGCAAGATGAGAATCTCTGCCTTTGTGTGGAGAGACTCATTTTCCCGGGTTTCTGCCATGCACTCGTATTCTTCAGTTCGGTATGATTTTCTCTTGCGAACCTGTCTTGTTAACGGTTTGGCAAGGCATAAGAAACTTAAGGGAAAGGGCGGAGTGGGATTCTCTCTCTGGCCCCGACTGCCTCGAGCTGGGTGGGTCCCTCAGACCTCTCCAGGGGCAGCCCATCCCCAGGCGCCCTCTCCTGGGACATCCTGGGGCAGGCTAGCCAGCAACCCCACCCCACTCACCCCTGCCATGACCCTCGTCCTCCCTCGTGAGGCCTGGGCAGGACAGGGACCCGGGTGTGAGAGGCCTTCTGATCTCACCTCTGGCACACCCGTGGCCAGGCTGCTTTCTCTTCTGACGGGGCCCAGCACACGTCCCAGGAGACTTGGCAGCCATCCCCAGGGTTATGTCCTCTTGACCTTGTCCCCTCTGGAAGTGGCCCAGGTAGGATGTTTGGCTGGTTGTCCCGCCTCCTCTGGAGAAAGCAGCTGAGCCGATCCAGGCATCCTTTCGCCCTCTGCCTGGCACGTCTGCACTCAAAGAGAAGGCGTCACACGTGTCCTTCATCATGCTTTTCTCCCCAGAGCCATTTCCTGGGGTACTCTTAGTGTTGCATTACTGTTATGTTTGGTTTCCGGTTACTGTCAGTTTTAGGGTTTGGTTTAGTTTTCGCGTTAGTGTTAGGTTTATATTTAGGTATATGTTTCTGGTTAGGGTTAGGTTTATGGTTCTGGTTAGGGATAGGGTCATGATTCGCGTTAATGGTATGTTTGAGTTTAGGTTAGTGTTAGGGTTAGGGTTGAGGTTAGTGTTATGTTTGATTGCCAGGTTTGGGTTAGATTTCAGGTTAGGGTTAGGGTTCAGTTAGCATAGGGTTATCATCTGGTTAGTGTAAGTGTTAGGGTTTCTGTTACTATTGGGGTTAGGGTTATGGTTAGCATTAGGGTTATGGTTCTGGTTAGTGTTAGGGTTTGGGTTTGGTACAGATTTGTTTGTGTAGGGTTAGTTTTAGAGTTTAGGGTTAGGCTTATGGTTAGGGTCAGTGGTCAGGTTCAGTTTAGTGTTGGGGTTAGTGTTAGGGTTCGAGTTAGATTTAGGGCTCGAGTTAAGTGTAGTGTTAGTGTTAGTTTTCGGGTTAATGTCAGGGTCAGGGCTTGGTTTTGATATCAGTTTAGGCTTAGGGTTGTAGTTGGGTTAGGGTTCGGGTCCGGGTTCGGGTTCTTGTTAGGGTTAGGATTCAGGTTAGCGTTCTGGTTAGTGTTAGGATTTGGGTTAGGCTGAGGTTAGGGTTAATAGTTGGATTAGGGTTATTATTAGGTCTCAGGTTCGAAAAATGCTGAGCTTTAGCTTTAAGTTTCTTGTTAGGGTTAGGGTTAGGGTTAGGGCTAGGGTTAGGGTTAGGGTTGGGTTTGGGTTAGGGTTAGGGTTAGGTTTACATTTTGGTTTCCGATTAGGGTTATGGTTAGCGTTAGAGTTCGATTTAAGTCTAGGGTTAGGGTTAGTGTTGGATTTGGATTAGGGTTAGGGTTAGAATTAGGGTTAGAAATATGTTTAATGTTCAGGTTATGGTTAGGCTTAGCAATAGGGTTCGGGTTAGGGTAATGTTTAGTTTTAGTGTTAGGGCTAGTGTTCAAGTCAAGGTTAGGCTTAGGGTGCAGGTTCGTGTTCTGGTTAGGGTTAGGGTTATAGTCGGGCTAAGATTAGGTTTAGGGTTATAGGGTTACAGTTCAGGTTAGGATTGCTGATATGGTTACGGTTAATTTTCATGTTAAGTTCAGTGTTAGGTTTAAGATCAGGGTTGTTTTTGGGTTAGAGTTATGGCTAGGGTTCGAGTTCATTTTCTGGTTAGGGTTAGGGTTATGTTTTGCTTTGTTGGGACGGTTAGGATTAGGGTTACTGTTAAGGTTATGTTAAGGTTTAGGGTGAGGTTAGTGTTTGGATTAGGATTAGAGTTAAGGTTTGGGTTCTTGATGGTGTTAGTGTTAGGGTCGGTTTCGGCTTTGTGTTTGTGTTAGTTTTAGGGTGAGGATTAAGGTTTGGGTTAGAGTCTGGGTTAAGTTTGGGGTTCAGGTTATTGTTAGAGTTCGGGTTAGCTTTAGGCTTAGGGTTAGGGCTGGGGTTGGGGTTAGTTTTGGATAAGGGATAGGGCTGTGTTCAGGTTGGGTTTGGGTTCGAGTTAGGGTTAGGTTTAGGATTCAGATTCGGGTTACGGTTAGGGATATTTTTCATGTTAGACTTAGCGTTATGGTTACGGTTAGTGTTTGGGTTAGGGTTATTGTTAGGGTTAGGGTTAGGTTATGGCTTAGAGTTCAAGTTAGGGTTATGTTTTGGTTCGGGTTAGGGTTAGGGTTATCGTTAGATTTAGTTTAGAGTTAGTGTTTGCTTTAGGGTTATAGTTAGTGTTTGGTGTCAGTATCACGTTAGGTTTATTGTTAGGGTTCGGGTTAGCATTTGAGTTAGTGTTAGTGTTTGGATTCGGGTTCGGGTTATGGTTAGTGTTCACCTTAGGGTTAGGGTTAGTTTTATGGGTAGGGTTGGGTTTGGTTCGGTTTAGGTCTAGGGTTCTCTTTAGGGTTAGGGTTCCGTTTCGTGTTCATGTTAGGGTTAAGATTAAGGTTATTGTGAGGTTTAGGTTTAGCTTTATTTTGAGGTTTGCCTTCTGATTAGCGTAAGGTTTAGGTTTCGGGTCAGGATAAGATTAAGTTTATGTTTAGCGTCGGATTAGGCTTCTGGTTAGGGTTAAATTTGGGGCCCGGTTTAGGGTTTTGGTTAGTGTTTGGCTTATGCTTAGGGTAGCTTTAAGTTTAGCATTTGGTTGGGTTATGTTTACTGTTAGTGTTCATGTTAAGGTTAGGGTTATGTTTAGTCTTAGAGTTCGTGTTCAGATTAGGGTTAGGGTTAGAGGTAGGGGTAGGGTTAGGGTTAGGGTTAGGTCTAGTGCTGGGTTATGTTTAGGGCTGGGGCTAGGATTAATGTTATGGTTATTCTTAGAGTTAGATGAGGTGGTTTGTGTTCAGTTAAGGTTAGGTTTAGCGATAAGGATATGATTAGGAATAGGGCTAGTGTTTGTGTTAGGACTGGTTTAGGGCTACAGCAAGGGCTACGGATAGTGTTAGTGTTGGATTACATGTAGGGTTATGGTGAGAGTTAGGAGTAAGTGTAGTGATAGTGTTAGTGTTATGGCAAGAATTATCGTTAGGGCTGGGCTTAGGGCTAAGTTTAGCTATTACATTTAGAGTTAGGATTCTCTTTAGGTTTATAACTAGATTCATTTTTATGGTTTGGGACGGGGCAGGTTTTGATGTTAGGGCTAGGGGTATGATTAGGGTTAGGTCTGACGTTAGTGTCGTGTGTGCCTTAGGGTGGGGACAATGGAAAGTGTAGGAACAGGCATAGGGTTTTGGTTTTCGGTTAACACTAGGTTTAGAGTTAAGGTTATGCTACTGTTAGGGTTACTGTTAGGGCTAGGGCTAGGACTAGGTTTTAAGTTAGTGTTAGAGTTGGCTTAGGGTTACAGTTACAGTGGGTGTGCATATGATTAGGGTTAGGGCTAGGGGGAGTTTTAGGGCTTGGGGTAGGTTTAGGGTTAGAACTAAAGTTGGGTTAGGGTTCATGATACAAACCCCAACCCTAGCCCTAAAACTAATGTTAGCATTAATCCGAACGTGGAGCCTAATTCTCACCATAGCCCTAACCCTAACCCTAACCATAACCATAGCCTTAGACATAACCTTATCCCTAACCCTAACCTTAAATCTAAACCTACAATTACCCCTACACTAAACTTACGGTTACCACTAACTCTATACCTGAACCTTACTGCAACACAACTCCAACCCAAACACTAACATTAACAATGACAATAATTCAAGAATTAGCACTAAACCTAAGCCTAGCCTTATCCCTAACACTAACCCTAGTCCTAGACTTAACCCTAACCCTAGCACTAGCCCTAGCCCTAAACCTAACCCTAACTGTAACCCTAAACCTAACACTTGCCCTAGATCTAGCCCTAACCCAACCACAGCTGAAACTAATCCTAGCCCTAGCCCTAAAACCCAGACCTTACACTACTCATAACCCTAACTCTATGTGTAAACCTAGCCCTTGCCCAAATCTTAACCCTAAACCTAACACTATGCTAACTCTAGTACACTAACTGTAAACATTAAGGCTAACACTAAACTTAAATTTAATCCTAACAGTAATCCTAACACTGATACCACCCTAGCCCTAACCCTAACCCTAACTCTCACCGTAACTCTAACCCAAAACTTATCCTTATCCCTAATCATAAATCCAAGCTTAACGCAACACTAACCCCAACCCTACCCCTCCTTCTCTCTATAAAACTAACTCTAACCGTAACCAAAACCTAACCATAACCCTATCATTAAACCTGGGAACAGGTCTGTATAGGACAGGGAATCCAGATTAGAGCTGAGCCAAATCATGTCTAGCACCCATTCCTGGAAATAAATTCATACCCCATCTCCCTTCTTTCCAGCTAGTAAGGATCACATAATACCTAAAAAACATTTGGCACAGATTGCTGTTTGGAATCCTAAACCAAAACAGTACACAAACCCTAATATGAACCCTAAGCCTAACATTAAACCTAACCCTAACCAGAACTTGAACCCTAATCTTAACCCTAAACTGAACGCAGGCTTAACCCCAATCATACCCCTCCTTCTCTCCATAAACTAACTCTAACCCTACCCAAACCCTAACCCTAACCCTAATCTAATCCGAAACCTGAGCCTAACCCTACCCCTAACACTAATCATATGCAGAACCCTAACGCTAACACAAACACTAATATTAACCATAACACTAAGACTAGACATCACCCACCCCTAACATTACCCCTAACTTTAACCCTAAACCTAACCCTAACTGTGACCTTATCCCTACCCCTACTTTTAACCCAAACACTTAGCCTACCCCTACCCATAGCCCTAACCCTAATCCTACTCTAATGTTACCCATAGCCTTAAAATAACACTTAACCTAGACCTAATGCTAGCCCTAACCCTAAACGTGGCTCTAGCCCAAGCCCTATCCCTAATCTTAACCCTAAACCTAACACAAACCCTAGCCTTACCCTAACTCAAACCCTAACCCTATCCCTAAGCCAACACTTACCACTACCCCAGACCCTAGTCATAGACCTAAACCTAACCCTAACACTAACACATAGTCTAACCCAACCGTAACTCTAACCGTAATCCTGGACAAACTCCTAACACAAACTCTTGCCCTAACCCTAAGCCTATTCCTAACCCTAAGCCAAACCTAAACACTAAACATAATGGTAACCTGAACACTAAACCTAATCTTAAACCTAACCCTAACCCTAATATCAGCCCTAAGCCTTACCCAATTGCTAAGTCTAGCACTAGGTTTAACCAAAATGCTAGCACTACACATAACACTAACCCTAAAGCTAGCACTAACCATAAACCTAACCCTAGCACTAGACTTAACCCTACACCTAACCGTAGCACTCCACACAATCCCTGACCCTAACACAAATCCAAGCCCCAGACCTGACCATATCCCTAACCCTAACCCTAGCTCTAGGCCAAATTCTAAACCTAACCATAACTATAGACCTAGGCTTAACCCTAATGATAAGCCTAGCCCTTTCCATAGTCCTGGCCCTAACGATAACTCTAACACTGGCACTAACCCTGAACTTAGTACTAACACTAAGGCTAACCTTAACCATAGCCCTAAACCCAACACTAGCCCTAGTCCTAACCCTAACACTAAGCCTAGACATAAGACTAGACTTAACCCTAACCCTAGCCCTAAACTAAACACTAAGCTTAACTATAACTCTAACGCAGCACTAACCTTAACCGTAGATCTAAAACTACCCCTAACCCAAACCCTTATACTAACCCACCCTAACCCTAGTCCTAAACCTATCCATAAATCTAGGCCTATTATCAGCCCTAACCCTAACCCTTGCCCTAACCTGAACTCTAGCCCTAATGTTAACTCTAACACTAAACCTACCCTTAACTCTCACCATAACCCTAACCCTAACCCTGACCCTAACCTTAAGCCAAACACTAACCCAACACCTACACCTACTACTACCCCACCCCTAAACCTAACCCAACACTAACCCTAACCCTACCCCTAACTCTAACCAAACCTAACTCTAACTTTAACCCTAACCCTAACCTGAACCTTAATTCTCACCCTAGCTCTAGGCTTAACCTTATCTTTAACCCTAACCCTAATACAACACTAACCCTAACACTACCCCTACCCCAACCCCTCCCCTAAACCTAAACCTAACCAAACACCTACCCCTACCCAAACAATATCCGTAACACCAAGCATAACCCAAACCTAATGCTAACTCTAACATTAATCTTAGCCCAAGTTCTAATCTTAACCAGGTCCCTAGTTCTAACACTAAACATAACACTAGTCATAACTCTAAACCTAACCCTGTCACTAGCCCTAACCCTAACAATTACATGAACCCTAACCCTAAACCAAAACCTAACCATAACCATAACCCTAATCCAACCCCACCCCTATCCTTACGCCTACCTCTAATCTTAAAACTTATGCTAACTGTAACTGTACCCTTTTATGTGACCCTAAACCTAACCCTAAACCTACCGCCGTGACGAACCCTAAACAAATGCGTAGCTCTAAACCTAACCATAGCCATAAACCTAAAACTAACACTAAACCTAGCCCTAACCCTCGCCATAGCCATAAACCTAACCCTAGCACTAACCCTAACCCTAACCCTTACCCTAAACCTAAATCTACTTCTAACCATAACGCTAACTCTAACCTTGACCCAAGTCTTGAACTAACCCTAGCATTAAACCCAGTCCCAACCCTAACCCTAATCCTTGTCCTCAACTGACCCCTAACACTGTCCCTAGCCTTAACACTAACCCTAGTGTTATCCATAATCCTAAAACGAGCCCCAGCCCTAGACCTAACTTTAACTGTAACCCTAACCCTAAAACTGGGCCTAAAACTTAGCCCAACCCCGAACACTAACACTAATGCAGCCCTATGCCTAGTCCTAAATCTGACACTAAAGTTAACAGTAAAACTGAACCTAACCCTAGTCTAAGCCCTAGACCAAGCCTTAGCCATAAACTTAACTCCAGCCCTAACTCTAACCCTAGCCCTAATGTTAATCTTAATGCAATTCCCACAGCTAACCGTATCACTACCCCTAACCTTAACTGTAACCTTACCCCTATCCCTAAAACACTCTTTACCCACACCCTAAGACTTAAGGTAACACGAACCCTAACACTAACCCAACCCTAAACCCAAACCTAACTGTAACCCTGACCCTAACTTAAGCCTAACAATAACCTAATCCCTAGTGATAACACTAACACTAATCTTAAGCATAATCATAACCCTAAACCTACCCCTACACCTAACCCTAACCCTATGCCTAACTGTATCCATAACCCTAAATCTTAGCTAACTCCTACCCCTAAGTCTAACCCTCACCCTAACCCTAACACTAACCCTATGCCTACACCTGATACTACCCTGAACCTTAACATTAACTCTTTAATCCAACCACAAACCTAACCCCAACACTAATCCTAGCATTAACCCTAACCCAAACCCTTGCACTAAACCTAGCACTAACCCTAACCCTAACCCTAAAGCCAGCCATAGACCCAGCCTTAACCCTAACCCTAAACCTAAGACAAACCCAAACCCTAACCCTAATTGTACCCCAGACCTACCCCTAACCATAAACCTACCCTTAACCCTAACCGTGGCTCTAGACCCTAATGCCAACTCTAACACTAGCCGTAAACCTAAATCTAACCATAACCCTAAAACTAACCATAACCCAATCCCTACAACTACCACTGACCTTAACCCGAACACTAACCCTAAACCTATCCTTACACCTACTCCTCCCCTAACCATAACCCTAATCGAAACCCTAGCCCCTCCATAACCATAGGCCAAACTCGAATGCAACCCTAACCCCAACCCTACCACTAACCCTAAAACTAACCCTAACCCTAAACCAAACTTAACCCCAACACCATCCCTAATAATAACAGTATTCCTAACAATAGCCATAATCCTATCCTTGGCCCCAGCCCTAACCCTAAACCTAGCCCTAGCCCTAAACTTACCCCTAACCCTAACACTAACATTAACCCTACCACTATCCCTACACGTACTGCTCTGCTAAACCTAACCTTAAGTCAAGACTAACACTAACCTTAATCCCAGTCCTAGCACTAACACAAACCCTAACCCTAAGCCTAACTCTACCCATACACCTACACCTCCCCTAATCCTAATCCAAACCCTAAGCTTAAACCTAACCCTAACGCAAGCTTAACACCAAACACGACCCTAACGTTATCCATAAAACTAACATTAACTCTGTACCAAACCTAACCTTAAACCTAAACCTTACCCAAACACTAATCCAAGTCCTTCACCTACACCTAATATTAACTCTAAACCTAACCCTAATCCAAACAGACCCCTAACCCCCCCACCCCTACCCTTACCCCTAAACCTAACGTGAACTCTAACCCAGCTCTTCCCCTAACGCTACCCCTAACGTTAACCCTAACCCATTCGTACCCCTTCCTTAATCCTAGCCATAGCCCTAAACATAAAACCAACAGCCCTAGCCCTAAACGTGACCTAGCACTAACCCTAGCCCTAAACCTAGCCCTAAACCTAGCACTAACCATAGTCTTACCCTAACACTCCATCGCCACCCTGAGCCCTAACTCTCACCTTAACCCAACCCCAACCCAACCTCAACCCTAAACCTAACCATAACACTAGCACTATCGCTCACAGTAACCATAACCCTAGCCGTAACCATAACCCAAGCACTAACCCCATCTGTAACGTTAACGTTAACCATTGCCCTAGACATAACACTAAACCAGCCCTAAACATGAAATTAACCATAGTCCTAGTCCTAAACCTAAACCCAGGCCTAGACTTAACCCTAAATCTAGACCTATCCTTAACCCTAGCCATGGCCCTAACCTTAACCCTAACATTAACACTATCCACAACCCTAGCACAAACACTAATGCTAACCCAGAACCTAACAAAACAGTAAAAAGCCATCTCCATTCCCCACTATAAACCCATCACCATACCCCTAACACTAACCCTACCCTTAACCCTAAACTTAGCCCTAACTGTGACCCTGCACTACACCTAACCATAAACCAAATCCTTACCCTACCATAACTCCTAATCTTACCTTAATTCTAGCCCTAGCCCTACTCTCACGCTAGTGCTAGTCCTAACACTAACCCTAACACTAACCTTAACTCTATCCCTAGCCTTATCCTTATCTTTAAGACTAACACTAGTCCTAACCCTAACACAAACCCTAACACTAACTTATGACAAACTCTACCCTTACACCTGACTCTAACCCTAACGATATCCCTAACACTAACCCTCAACGCTACTCCTAACCCAACACTAATCCTAGCCATAGATGTGACCCTAAACTTAGCCCTAACCCTAGCAATAACTCGAACCCTAACACTAACCCTATCTCTAACCCTAACACTAACCCTAATCATATATCGAGACCTAGTCCTAGTACTAACGCTAACCCTAACCCTGTCCATAGCCCTGGCTCTAACCGTAACCCTAACACTAGCCCTATCAATAACCCTAACCCTAAAACTACCCCTAAACCTAATCCTAAACCATCTCTAACCCCAACTATACCCATTCCCCTAAGCCTAACATTAACCCTAACTCTAACTCAGCCCTAGGCTAACCTTGACCCTAACACTTACCCTAGTCTAAGCCACAGCCCTAACCTTAGTTTGATCACTAACACTACCCGTGACTCTGTCCCTAACAAAAACCGAGCCCCAGCAATTGCCCTAGCCCTGCCCCTAAACTAAACTTACCTCTAACAATAACTCTACCATTAAAAGTAAAACTAACCCTAGCTCTAGGACTAACCCTAAACCTAAACTTATCCTAACTCTAACTCTAGCTCTAGGCCTAACCCCAACCCTAGCCTAGAGGTGACCCTAATGCTATCACTAACCATCACCCAACACTAATCATAACCCAACACTAACCCTACCCCTAATGTTAACTCTGCCATAATCCTAGCCTTAACCCTAATGTCAACACTAGCCCATGTCCAATCCCTAACCCTAACCCTAGTCCTAATCCTACTCCTAACCATGATAGTAGCCCTAAACCTGACACTAACCCTAAGTCTATACGTAACCCAAACTCTAACACTAAATATAACCCTAACCTAACACTAACCCTAGCTGTAGCCCTAAAATTGCCCCTACCCATAATGCTAACCATAACCCTAATCCTAGCCCTACTCTTAACCCTACTCCTAATGCTAGGCCCAACCCTAGACCTCAGCATAATCTTAGCCTTAAGCCTAACTCTAGTCCTAATGCTAACTCTCATGCTACAACCAGCCCTAACACTCATCGTAATGTTAACCCGAACCCAACCCTCACCCTATCCCTAAGCCTACCACTCCTCTAACTCTAACCCTAACCCAACTCTTACCACTATACTAACCCTAATCCTAACCTAACCCTTACCCTACCCCTACCACTACCCTTAACTGAAAACTTAAACAATCCCTAACAATAACCATAACATTAATAACCCTAGCCTTTATCCTAAGCATAGCCCTAGCCCTAACACTATCCCTAACTTAGTCGTAACCCTAATGATAGCCCTAGCTCTAGCTCTAGTCCTAACCCTAGCCCAAAACTAACCCTAACCCTACAGTAATCCGAAGCCTAATCCTAACCCTAACCGTAAACCGAGGACCAGCCCTAGCCCTAATCCTAACTGTAGCACTAACTCTAGACCTAACCCTAACTGTAGCTATAAACCTAACCCAAACCCTAAGCTTAAACCTAAGGCTAATCCAAGTCCTAAACCTAGCCCTAACCCTAACCTTTGTCCTAACAGTAACCTTAACGCTAAACCTCCTCGTAAATCTAGCACTAAATCTAAACCTAACACAACCATAACCTTAACCATAACCATAGATCGAACCCTAACCCTAGCCCTAACTCTAACCCTACCCTAAACCTAGCTGTATTCTAACACTTCCCCTAAACATAAACCTAAAAGTAGCTCTAGTACTAACCCTAAACCTAACGCTGACCCTAAACCTAGCCATGGACCTAAGGCTAACCCAAACCCTAGACAGAGACCTGAGCCTAACCCGAGACCTACCTCTAACCATAACCGTAACTGTAACCATAAAACTAACCATAACCCTAGTCATAGGCTTAACTTCTACCCTAGCCGTAGACCTGACCCTAACCACAACCCTAACCCTAACTCTAACCCAACAGTAGCCCTAACCCTAATGCTAACCATGACCTAATCATAGCCCTAGCCCTAACCCCAACACAAGCCCTAGTCCTAACCCTAACCCTAACCACGGATATAAATCTAGCTCTAAATCTAAGCCTAACCCTAAACATAGTCTTAACTCTAACCCTCACCCTAACACTAAGCCTAACCCTAACCCATACTGTAACCCTAACAGTAACCCTAGACCTAGCCCTAGAAATAACACTAATACTAGCCTTATCCCTAGACCTAGTGCTAACCTTAACCCTACCCCTAACCCTATGCCTAACACTAACCTTAACACTAATGCTAACCCTAACCCTAAGCCTAAATCTAGCCATAACCCTAGCCCTAGCCTTAATGCTAACACTAACAGTAGCCCTAACCCAAACCCTAACCCTACCCCAACCATAACCCTAACTCTAACCCAACTCTAACCTTACCCCTAACTCTACCACTACTCCTACCTGTCACCTTAACACTTACCTTATTTTTTCCCCCAAAGCCACAGTAGATAGTTGTATGTTATAGCTGCACATCCTTCTGGTTGCTGTATATGGGACGCGGCCTCAGCATGGCCGGAAATGCAGTGTGTCGGTGTGCACCTGGG
Source organism: Diceros bicornis minor (assembly GCF_020826845.1). Lineage (NCBI taxonomy): Eukaryota > Metazoa > Chordata > Mammalia > Perissodactyla > Rhinocerotidae > Diceros > Diceros bicornis. The sequence continues at coordinate 2,355,989 of NW_026690901.1, read as the reverse complement.
ATACAAAGCTGGGTCGCCAACAGCAGATCCCGCGCACTTAACCGGTAAGCCATCGGGCCGGACCCACGCTTATCCTAAATATAAACCTAGCCTTACACATAAGCCTAAAGTTAACCCCAACCTTACCCATAACCCAAACTCTTACGCACGCAACTTTAAACCTAACACTAACCCTAATCCTAGCCATAGCCATAAGCCTAAAGCCAGGCCCAGCCCTAGCCCTAACCAGCATCCTAGCACTAAACCTAGCCCTAACACTAACCATAGCCATAAACCTAACTGAACTCTAACCCTAAACCTAACCTTAGCTCTAACCCTAGACCTAACCTAAGCCTTTCCCAAAACCTAATCCTAATGCTAACCATACACCTGAGCCTCACCAAACACTAAACCTATCCCTAACCCTAACCCTAGCCGTAGCCCTAAGCCTAGCCCTAAGACTAACCAGAACTCTGTTCCTAACCCAACCCCAAGCCCTAACAGTAACCTTATCACCAACCCAAACCAAAACCGCTACCCGTATCCCAAACCTAAGCCTAAAACAACCCTAAGCCTAAACCAAGCCCTATGCCAAATCCTAACCTTAAGTGTAACGTTAATCTTAACATTTGTCCTAGACCTAATTCCAACCCAGCCCTAAACCGGACCCTTACACTAGCCCTAATATTAACCCTAACCACAGACTATCACTAGCCCTAAGTCTAACCCCAGTCCTAACCCGAGCCCTGGCCCTACCCCTAACCTTATCCCTAACCGTAGCCACAACATTAATGCTAATCCTAACCCTAACCATGACCCTAAACCGATCTCTCCCATTCCCAACCAATAGCCCAACTGTTAAGCCTAAACCTAACAGTACCCCTGCCACTAAGTCTAACACAAACCCTGACCCTAAACCGAACCATGATCCTAGCCATAGCCCTAGCCATAACGCTAGACCTAGACCTAACTCTAACCCTAACCTGAACCATGGCACTAACCCTAATGCTCAATCTAGCCCTAGCCATAACACTAACACTAAACTGAACTGTAGCCCAAAACCAACACCTACCACTATGTGTAACCCTAACCCTAAACAGAGTATTAATCCTAACGCTAACCCAAATCCTATCCATAAACCTAACCCTAACCCTAGACTTAGCACTATCACTAACATAACCTTAAAGCTAACACTAATCCTAACCCTAATCTGTAACCTAACCCTAAGCATAGCACAGACTTAATCCTAATCCTGATTTTAACCCTCACTCTAACCCTAAAACTGACCCTAACCCATAAGCCTAACCCTAAACCTCACCGAACCAGAACTCAAACACGAACCCAAACACTTACCCGGACACAAACCTGAATCTGAACACTAACAAGAACCCTAACCTTGACCCCAACACTAGGACTAACCCTAAACATAAACTTAACCTTAACCATAGCCCTCAACCTAACTCTAACCCTAGCCCTAATGCCAGCCCTAGACCAAGCCCTAACCATAACTGTAAACCTAAGGCTAACCCTAGCCGGAACACTAGGCCTAGCCTTAGCTCTAGACCTAACTAGCCCAAGACTAACCCTAACTCTAAGTCTAGGGCTAACAGTAGCCCTAGCCATAAACCTAGCACTAAACCTAATCCTAATCCTAGCCCTGGACATAACCCCAGCCATAACCCTTACCCTAACCTTAACACTAACCCTAACCATAACACTAAACTTAGCCATAAGCCTAGCCCTAGCAGTAACCCTAACTCTAACCCTCACCCTCACCCTAACCCTAACCCTAACCCTAACACTAACCCTAGCCCTAAACCTAACTCTAATAATAGCCCTAATCCACACCCTAGACCTATCCGTAACCCTGGCAATAACCCTAAACCTAGCCCTCACCCTAGCCTTAGCCCTAAACCTAACCCTACCTGCAAGCCTAACCCTAGCCATAACCCTAACCCTATCCCTAGGGTTAATAAGCCTAGTGCTAAACCTAACCCTAGCCCTAACCCTAACCCTAGCCCTATCCCTAACTTTAACCCTAACCAAAACTCTAAACCTAATGTTAACACTAACCCTAACCCACACATAATTGGTTTGATTTCAACATATGTGAAAGTTGTCACACACAATAGATGTGATGTCATACATAAAAATGTGAATTATGTCACAAAAAAGGTGAATGGTGTCACACATATCAATGGGTGTGTTTTCACACACAAATGTGAGTCTCGTCACACATACACCATTGGTGTGATGTCACACACACATTGAGTGATGTCAGACACACACCACCTGGTGAAGTCACAGACAATGGGGGTGGTGTCTCTCAGGACAATGAGTGTGAATTCACATATAATGAGAGTTACACAATACACACATGTGGGATTTAAGTCAGAGTAAAATGTGAGAGATTTCACAGACACCTAGGTGTTATTTCGTACATAAGAGTGGATATCACATCACACTGAACAATATGACTGCCGTCACATGCAATGGGAGTGATATCACACAATTTGTGAGATGTGACTGGCTATCCTAGTGTTACCACAATTAAGGTTTGTGATGTCCAAAAAAGGGAGTGATGTCACACATAACAATTGCAGTGATGTCGCACACAAAATGTGAATGATGTCTCAAGCACAACATTGGAGTGATGTCAAACACACTATCAGAGTGATGCCACACTCAATTGGTGTGATGTCATACATAATACTGGAAGTGACAACAACATAATGACAGTTGGGCTATCATATCCTAATTAAGGTTGGTGTCACACACAATTGATGTGATGTGACACAAGATGAGGATGTTGTCACACACACGAGTGGTGTGGTGTCACACATAACCGTGTGTCATGTCACGCATAACAATGGGAGTGATATCCCATGCACACAGTGGGATTGATGTCACACCATAAAAGGTGAGTTGTGTCAAAAGGGACACGACGATGTCACACATATCAGTGAGAGTGTTGTCACACAATTCATATGATGTCACACAGAAACAGGTGAGTAATACAGCAGAGGACTCATGATTGACGTCACACATGTGTGTCGATGATGTGACACTATTGGTGTGATGTTATAAAACCAACAGGAATGTTGTCTCAAATAACAGAGAGATGTCACTCCAAATATATGAGTGAAGTCACAGAAACACCATGAGAGTGATGGCACAACAGTAGTAGAGTGATGTCCTCAAGAATTATTATGACGTCACACAGAATATTAGGAGTAACACCACATGTAACAATAGCGATTTCATATGCAAAGTTGCATTCATGTCACACGAATTGGTGTGATGTCAACATCTGTGAATGTTGTCACGCTCATAATAGGCGTGATGTCATACATAAAAAGTGTCTTATGTCACAAAAGTGAATAGTGTCAAACATATCATTGGGTATTCAATCACATTGGGTTTTCAATCACAAATGGGAGCCCTGTCACAAGTACACCATTGGTGTGATGTCAGACACACAATGTGTGTGAAGGCTCACACCGACCTGGTGATGTCACAGACAACGGGAGTGGTGTCTCTAAGGAAAATGAGTGAATATTCACACATAACAATGAGAGTTACACAAAACACACCAATGCGATATGTCAGAGTAAAATGTGAGAGATTTCACAGAAACCTGGAAGTGACCTCATACATAACAGTGGGTGTCACATCACAGTTAGGAATATGACTGTCATCACACACAATGGGAGTGATATTACACAATTTGAGAGATGTGACCGTCTATCGTTAACACACTCATGTTGTGTGATGTCCCAAAATGGGTGTGATGTCCCATATAACGATTGGAATGATGTCAGACACAAAATGTAAACCACGTCACACTCAATTGGAATGATGTCAACACTATCAGAGTGATGCCACACTCAATTGGTATGATGTCATTCATAATACTGGGAGTGACACCACACATAATAATGGTTGATATATGGGAATTAAGGTTAATGTCACAAAAGTTGTGGTGTGACACACAATGAGGATTTGGCACACTCAAACAATTGATGTGATGTCACCAGGAAGCATGTGGTCACGCCACGCAAAATGGAGTGATATCACATGTACACAATGGGAGTGATGTCACCCTTTAAAATGTGAATTATGTCACTAGGGACATGTGACTGATGTCACACATAGCGGGTGTAATGTCACACTATTGATGTGATGTCACACATAATGAGACTGAGGTCACACATAAACATGTGAGTAATATCACAAAGGACATGTGACTGACGTCACACATATGTGGGAGTGATGTCACACTGTTGGTCTGATGTCATATATCACAAAAGGCATGATATCACACATAACAGAAAGACGTCACCCAAAATATATGAGTGAAGTCACAGAAACACTATGGGAGTGATGTCACAACACTAGTAGAGTGATGTCCTCTAGAATTACTGTGACATCACACAGAATATTGGGAGTGACATGACACTTAACAATAGCCATTTCTTATAGTAAATTCGAGTGATATCACATACAATCAGTGTGATGTCGACATGTGAATGTTGTCACACACACAATAGGTGTGATGTCATACATAAAAATGTGAATTATGTCACAAAAATGTGAATGGTGTCAGACATATCAATGTGTGTGTTTTCACACAGAAATGTGAGCACTATCACACATACACCATTGGTGTGATGTGATGTCATACAGACATTGAGTGAGGTCAGACACACAAAGTGTGTGAAAGCACACACTAACCTGGTGCTGTCATGGACATTTGAAATGGTATATCTAAGGAAAATGAGTGTGAATTCATACATAACAATGGGAGTCACATAAAACACCCAATAGGGATATAAGTCAGAGTAAAATGTGCGAGACTTCACAGAAATCTGGGAGTGATTTCATACAAAACTATGGATGTCATATCAAAGTTAACAATATGACTGCCCTCACACAACGGGAGTGATATCACACAATTTGAGAGATGTCACAGGCTAACCTAGTTTTATCCTGCTCAAAGTGTGTGATGTCCCAAAATGGGTGTGATGTCACACATAATGATTGGAGTGATGTCAGACACAAAATGTTAGCCATGTAACACACCGTTGGAGTGATGTCAAACACTATCAGAGTGATGCCACACTCAATTGGTGTGATGTCATACATAATACTGGGAGTGACACCACACGTACTAATGGTTTGATATCATATGACAAGGTTGATGTCACTTACCATTGATGAGATGTGACACGCAAGGAGGATGTTATCACACATACAAGGGGTATGATTTCACCCATAAACAAGTGTGTCACATGACGCAAAACATCGGGTGTGATATCACATGAACACAATGGGTGTGATGTTACAAGTTACATGTCACTGATGTCACAGATAGCAGTGGGAGTGGTGTCACACATAAATATATGAGTAATCTCACTAAGGACACATGACTGATATCACAAATATGCTGGTAATAGAAACATTGGTTTCTATCCAATGTATTGAAAGAGCACTTCTGCTGAACTCAGCTTGCCAATAGCTGTAGGGAATATACTCTAATGAGACATTTTATACTTTTCACTACAACTGGTACAGCTTATCTGTAACATACATTCAATGAAAGTACAGTGTGAAGAAAAACTCCTTTTTTTATCAGTTTATGATCGTCTTGAAAAGTTCCCTTTCAAAGGTTGCAGTTTGCGTCTTTCATTCAGGCTTTCTCTTACATGGAACGAAAGAATGTGCTTGTTGAGCTTGGTTTGCCAGTAGCTGTTAGGGAGCATCTTCCTACGAGAGGTCTTAAACTTTTCACTACACAAGGAAGAGAATATCTCTAATATCCATTTATGAAAAGCACAGTGTGGAGAAAAACTCTTGCTTGTACCTGTTTAGCATCTGCACTGAAAAGTACTTTTTCAAACATTGCAGCTCACGGCATTTACTCAGGCTCTCTCTCACATTATAGGAGAGAATATTCTTACAACTGAGCAAAGGTTGCCATTAGCTGTAAGTAAGATCTGCCCATGAGAGCGTTGATCCATTTCACTACTGCTGGGAGAAAGTACCTATAACATCCATTGTAATAACATACACGGTGGAAAAAAACTCATTTAGTTGTGGAGGATCATCTTGATGAGTGAACTTTTCAATCATTGATCTTCATGGCCTGCAATCAGGCTTTCCCTTAAATATAATGAAAGAACAGCCGTTCTGAACCCAAGAGCCCTGCAGCTGTAAGTCAGCTCTTCCTTGGAGGGCTTTTAAACTTGTCACTACACCTGGGAGAAAGTATCTGTAACATCCATAAAATGAAAGTCAAGTGTGCAGAAAACCTCTGGCTGGTATGTCTATAGGATCCTCCTGCAAATTGCCTTTTCCATCATTGTAGTTAACGACCGTCACTGAGGCTCTCTCTCCTATGTAAGGCAAGAAACTACTTGCTGAACTCAGCTGGCAAGGAGCTTTAAACAGGATCCTCCTCTGAGAGCTTGTAAACTTGCACTGCAGCTGCAAGAGAATATCTGTAACATCCATTCCATGTAAGTTCTCTGTGGAGGAAAACACTTCCTTTTAGCTTTTTAGGATCATATTGTAAAGTGCCTTTCATCTTTGCAGTTGATTGCATGCACTCAGGCTTCCTTCCTGATATAAAAGAAAACACCCCTGTTAAACCTACTTTGCCAGTGGCTGTTGGGAACACCTTCCTAGGAGAGTTTCCACTTTTCACCACAGCTCGGAAAGAAGCTGTATCACATTCATTCAATGAAAGTATACCATGAAGAAAACCTCTTCCTGTAAGTGTTTATGCTCATGTTCTTAAGTAGATTTAACTACACTGCAGTTCAATCTGTATTCATGGTCTCACTAGCATATCATGATGACCATTATTGCTTATCACAGCTTGCCAGTATCTGATAGTAACATCTTCATATGAGAGGATTTAAAATTTCAGTAACACTGGGAAACTGTATCTATAACATCCATAAAACGAAAGTCCAGTATCTATAAAATCCATTGCTTCTATCTGTGTACGACTATCCTGATAATTGCCTTTATCACACATTGCAGTTAACCACCTTCAATCAGGAATTCCTCCCCATGCAAAGCAAGAAAGTTCTTGCTGACCTCTTCTTCCAAGTACTTTACAGGAGAATCTGTCTCTGAGAGCCTTTAAACTTTCCACTGCAGTGGGGCGAGTATTACTCTAACATACATTCCATGAACCTACTCTGTGGTGAGAAACTCTTAAAGTTAGCATTTTAGGATATGTTAAAGTGCCTTTTCCTCTTTGTCGCTCATTGCCTGCACTTAGGCTCCCTTCCCAACTGAAAGACAACTCACCACTGCTCAAACAAGTTTGAAAGTAGCTGTTAGGAACAACGTCCTATGATAGCTTTCCAACTATCACTACAGGTGGTGCAGATGATCATTACCATCCATTCAATAAAAGTTGACTGTTCAAAGCAACTCCTGTTTTTAGGTGTTTAGGATCATCTTGAGAAAAGTTTTAATTACTGCAGTTCAATCTGCATTCGGGGTCTGAGTAGCATATTATGATGAACACTGTTGATTAACACAGGTGGCCAATACCATAGGTTACATCTTCATATGTGAGGTTTTTCAGTTTCAATGCAGCTAGAGGAGAGTATCTATAACATCCGTAAAATGAAAGTCAAGTGTGGAGAAAATCTCATCCTTGCATCTATATAGAATCTTCTTGCAAATTGCCTTTTCCCTCTTTGCAGTTAACGACATTCACTCAGGCTCTCTCTCCCAAGACATGCAAGAAAATGTTTGCTGAACCCAGCATGCAAGTATCTCTGAGGAGGATTTTCCTCTGAGATCTATTACACATTTCACTGCATCTGGGAGAGACTATCTCCAACATCCATTCCGTGAACATACTTTGTGCAGAAAAAGTCCACCTTTTAGGTATTAGGATCATATGGTAAATTGCCTTTTCCTCTTTGCTGTTCATTGCCTGTAATGATGTTTCCTTCACTATATAGAGACAAAACACCACTGCTCAACCAATTTTGCCAGTAGCTGTAAGGGACATCTTCGTATGAGAGATTTCAAAGTATTTCTACAGGTTTTGCTGATTATATTTAACATCCAGTCCATTCAAGTTGAATCTTCAGAGAAAATCCTGATAGTAGCTGTTTAGGATCATCTTCAGAGGAGATATTTAATACACTACAGTTCAATCCACGTTCAGGCACTCATGAACATATCATGACAAACTTTATGGCTTAACACATGTGGACTGTATCTGTAAGTAACATCTTCATCTGAGATGCTTTAAAATTTCGGTACAGCTGGGAAAGGGTATCTCTAACATCCGTAAAATGAAAGTGAAATATGCAGAAAATCTGTGGCTTGTCTTTTTATGGGATCAGCCTGCATATTGCCTTTAGATCACTGCAGTTAACGACCTTCGCTCAAGTTCTCTATCCCATGTAATGCAAGAAAGTGTTTCTTACCTCGTCTTGCAGGAATCTTTAAGGACGATCTTCCTCTGAGAGCTTGTAAACTTTTCACTGCAGCTAGGAGAACCTATTCATTACATCCATTCCATGTAAGTACTCTGTGGAGGAAAACACTTGCTTTTAACTTCTTTGGATCATATTGTCAATTGCATTCTCATCTTTGAATTTCATTGCCTGCCCTCAGGCTTCCTCCCCATGTAAAGAAAAAACACCACTGCTAAACCTACTCTGCCAGTAGCGATTAGGAACACCCTCCCATGAGAGTTTACACTTTTCACCACAGTTCAGAAAAAAGCTCTATCACATCCATTTAATGAAAGTACACCGTGAAGATAACTTCTGCTTATAACTGTTTAGGGTCATCTTCATAAGTGACTTCAAATACACTGCAGTTCAATCTGCGTTCAGGGTGTCACTAGCATGTCATGACGAACACTACTGCTTAACACAGGTGACGAATATCTGTTAGTAACATCCTCATTGGAGAGGTTTTAAAATTTCAGTACAACTGGGAGACAATATATGTAACATGCATAAAATGAAATTCCACTTTGGAGACAATCTCTTGTTTATATCTGTGTAGGATTACCCTAAAAATTGCCTTTTACATCATTGCTGTTAACAACCTACACATAGGAATTCTCTCCTTGTAATGCCAGAAAGTCCTTGCTGAACTTGCTTGCAAGTATCTTTAAAGAGCACCTTCCTCTGAGAGCTTTTAAACTTTCTATTGTAGCTGGGAGAGAATATCTTTGACATCCATTCCATGAACATACTGTGTGGTGAAAAAGTCTTCCTTTTAGTTTTTTGGATCACATAGTAAAGTGCCTTTTCCTCTTTGTAGTTCATGTCCTGCACTGAGGCTTCCTTCCCACACGAAAGACAAAATACCACTGCTCAAGGAAGTTTACCAGTAACTCTTTGAAACACTTCTAGGAGAGCTTTCAAACTATCACTACATGTGGTGCAGATTATCATTACCCTACGTTCAACGAAAGCGGACTCTTCAGAGAAACTCTGCTTACAGCTGTTTGGGATCATCTTGAGAAGAGACTTGGACTACACTGCAGTTCAGTCTGCCTTCAGGTTCTCAGTAACGTATCATGATGAACACTATTGCTTATCACAGTTGGTCAATATCTGTAAGTAACATCTTCATATCAATGGTTTTCAAATGTCAGTACAGCTGGCAAAGTGTATCTATAACATTCATCAATTGAAATTCAGGTGTGGAGAAAATCTTTGGGGTGTATCTGTATAGGACTATTCTGAAAATTGCCTTTTCCAACATTGCAGTAAATAACCTTCATCCGTGCTCTTTCTCCCAAGTCAGGTAAAAAAGGTTTCCTGAACTCAGCTTGGAAGTATCTTTAAGGAGGCTCTCCCTCTGAGAGCTTTTAAACTTTTCACTGCAGTGGGGAGAGAATATCAATAACATCCATTTCAGGAATGTACCCTGTGGAGAAAAGTGCTTCCTTTTAGCTTTCTAGGATCATATTGTAAAGTGCTTTTTCCTCTTTGTCGTTCATTGCCTGCACTGAGCCTCCCTTCCCGATGGAAATACAAAACACTACTGCTCAAAGACCTTTGCCAGTAGCCATCAGAGCATCTTCTTGGAGAGCGTTTGAACGATCACTACAGGTGGTGCATATTATTGTTATGATCAACTGAAAGAAAGTTGACGCTTCAGAGAAACTCCAGCTTGTGGCTGTTAAGGGTCATCTTGAGAAGAGACTTTTAATAGACTGCAGTTCAAACTCTAGTCAGGGTCCCACTAGCATATCATGATGAACTATAGTGTTTAAGACAGGTGGCCAATATCTGAAAGCAACATCTTTATCTTAAAGGTTTTAAAACTTCAGTACTGCTGGGATAGAGTATCTATAACATCCATAATATGAAAGACAATTTTGGTAAAAATCTCATTCGTGTATGTGTAGGTTCATCATGCAAATTGCCTTTTCCCTCATTGCATTTAATGGCCTTCACTCAGTTCTCTTTCCAAAGTAAAGCAAGAAAACGTTTGTTGAACTCAGCTTGCAAGGTCCCTTAAGAATGATCTTCCTCTGAGAGCTTTTAAAATTTCCACTGCAGCTGGGAATACTTATCTATAATATCCATTCCATGTAAGTACCATGTGGAGGAAAAGACTCGCTTTTAGCTTCATCAGATCATATTGTCAATTGCATTTTCATCTTTGCATTTCATTGCCTGCACTCACGTTTCCTCCCTGATTTAAAGAGAAAACACTACTGCTAAAGCTACTCTGCCAGTAGCTGTTAGGAACTCCTTCCTATGAGAGTTTCAACTTATCAACACACCTCGGAAAGAAGATCTATGAAATCCATTCAATGAAAGTATACCGTGAAGATAACCTGTTTTCCTACCTGCTTAGGATTATTTTCATGAATCACTTTAAACCCACTGCAGTTCAGCCTGCATTTAGGGTATCATTAGCATATCATAATGAACAATATTTCTTAACACAGGTTGCCAATATCTGTTAGTAACATCTTCATATGAGAGCTTTTAAATTTTCAGTACATCTGGAGAGAGTATGTATAACATCCATAAAATGAGAGTTCAGTGTGGAGAAAATCTCTTGGTTGTATCTGTATAGTATTATCCTGAAAATTGCCTTTTCCACCATTGCAGTTAACGACCTGCACTTAGGAATTCGCTCCCAGGTAAGGCAAGAAAGATCTTGATGAACTCAGATGGCAAGTGGCTTTCAGCAGATCTGCCTCTGTGAGATTTTAAACATTCCACTGCAGCTGGGACAGAATATCTATACCATACATTCCATGTAAGTACTCTGTGGAGGAACATACAACATTTTAGCTTTTTAAGATCATCTTGCAAAGTACCTTTTCATCTCTGCAGTTCACTGCCTGCACTCAGGCTTCCTCCCCAACGTAAAGACAAAACATCACTGTAAACCTACTTTGCCAGTTGCTGCTAGGAGCACATTCCTATGAGATGTTAAAATTGTCACCACAACCGGGGAAGAAACTCTATCACATCCTTTCAACGAAAGTACCGGGTGAAGAATATCTTTACATGTCTCTGTTTAGAATCATACTCATGAGTGACATTAAAAACATTGTAGTTCAGTCTACCTTCAGGGTCTCACTATCATATCATTATCAACACTATTGTTTAACACAGGTTTCAAATATCTGTTAGGAATACCTTCATATGAGAGGTTATAAAGTTTCAGTACAGATGGGAGTATCTATAACATACATAAAATGACAGTTCATTGTAGAGAAAATTTCTTGCTAATATCTGTATAGGACTATCCTGAAAATTTCCTTTGCATCCTTGCAGTTAACAACATTCACTTAGTAATTCTCTCCCCATTTAATGAAAGAAAGACCTTGTTGAACTCAGATTGCAAGTAGCTTTCCACAGGATCTGCCTCTGAGAACTTTTAAACTTCCCACCGCAGCTGGGACACAATATCCATAACATCCAGTACATGAAGGTACGCTGTGCAAAAAAACTCTTCCATGTAGATTTTTGGACGATGTGGTTCAGTACCTTATCCTCTTTGCCGTTCATTGCCTGCACTGAGGCTGTCTTCCCAATGGAATGACAAAACACCACTAAGCAACCAAGTTTGCCAGTAGTTTTCAAGATCATCTTACTAGGAGAGCTATCACTTCAGGTGGTGCAGATTATCCTTACCATCCATTTAATGACAGTTGACTCTTCAGAGAAACTCCTCCTTGTAGCTGTTTAGGATCATCTTGAGAATTTGAATACACTGCAGTTCAAACTACATTCAGGGTCTCACTGGCGTATCATGACGAACACTTTTGTTTAACACAAGTACCAAATAAGCGTAAGTAACGTCTTCATATGAGAGGATTTAAAATTTCAGTACACCTGGGAGATAGTATCTATAGCATCAGTAAAATGAAAGGCCAGTCTGGAGCAAAATCTTGCTTGCATCTGTAGAGGACTATCCTGAAAATTGCCTCTCCCAACATTGCTGTTAATGACTTTTACTTAAGAATTTTCTCCCTGGGGCCTGCCCGGTGGCGCAAACAGTTTCGTGTGCACGATCCACATTGGTGTCCTGGGGTTTTCAGTTTCCCAACCCTGGGCACGCACCAACGCACTGCTTGCCAGGACATGCTGTGGTGGCGTCCCATAAAAATTAGAGGAACATGGGCACAGATGTTAGCTCAGGGCCAAACTTCCTCAGCAAAAAAGAGGAGGATCAGCATCGGATGTTACCTCAGTGCTTATCTTCCTCACACAAATAAAAGAATACTCTCCCATGTAATGCCAGCAAGTTCTTGCTTAATTCTGCTTGCAAGTACATTTAAGGAGCATCTAACCCTGAGAGCTTTTAAACTTTAAACTGCAGCTGGGAGAGAATATCTATAGTATCCATCTAATGAACATACTCAGTGGAGAAAAACATTTCCATTTAGTTTTTGATGGTCATAATGGAAAGTTACTTTTCTTCCTTTTGGTTCGTTGCCTGCACTGAGGCTGCCTTCTCAATGGAAAGACAAAATACCACTGCTCAGGCACTTTTGCCAGTAACAACTAAGGAAATAACTTCGTGCCCTGTCTCTCTTCCTTCCAGCAAATGAGGTCCACCTTTCTTAACCAGGTTGGGGACATATTGCCATTTCAGGCTTTGAGAAGGAATATCACATTCCTTGGATATTTCTGATCCCAGGTTCTAAGTAGAGCTCTAGGAACAAGTTAGTAATTGAATTTTAATGATTACTGGAACTTAGCTGAACTATGTATAACACCCATCGTTGGAAATAACTTCATGCCCACTCTCTCGTCCTTCCATCTCGTAAAGATCAGAAACCTAAAATAGGTATATAACAGAATGCAGTTTCAGGCCTTGAGATTGAATCTCATATTCCTTTGAGAGGGCACTTTCTGACCCAGGCTTGTATGCAAATGTCTAGAAACGACTTTGTATATGAGCGGCAATCATTAATACAGCTGAGCTTATCTATGGCTAACACCCATTTCTGGAACTATCTTCATGCCCAATCTCTCTTCCTTCCAGCTCTGATGGTTTACATTCCTAAAACAGGTTTTGAATATATTGTGGTTTCGAGCCTTAGGAGGAAATATCTCATTCCTTTGAGAAGGCAATTTCTCGTCCCATAATGTAAGTAGACGTCCAGGAACAAGTTAGTATTTGAGTGGCAATCATCACTATAGCTGAGGTCATATGTATAAAATACCCATCCCTGGAAGTATCTTTGTGATCACTCGCTCTTCCTTTCAGCTCGTGAGAATCACCTTCCTAAACCAGGTTTAGAACATAATGCTATTTTGGTCACTGAGAGCAAATCTCACATTCCTTTGTGAAGACACTTATTGATAACTTCTTGTAAGTAGATGTCTAGGAACAAGTTTATATTGGAGCATTAATCAGTACTACAGCTGAATAAAATGATTTATAATACACATTCCTCAAAATAACTTCATGTAAAAACTCTCTTCCTTCTAGCACTAAGCATCACTAAACTAAACCAGTTTTGGACCATATTGCCTTGTTGGGTCCTGAGAAGCATTCTCGCATTCCTTTGAGAAGGCACTTTCTGATCCCAGAGTGGATGTAGATGTCTAAGAACAATTTGTATATGAGTGGCAAGCGTTACGACAGCTGAGCTAAGCTGTGTATAATACCCATTCCTGAAAATAACTTTGTGCCTCATCTCTCTTCCTTCCAACTCATAAGGATCACAAAGCTAAACCAGGTTTGGAACATATTGCCATGTCACTCCTTGAGATGGAATCTCATATTCCTTTGAGAAGGCACATTCTGATCCTATCCAGAATGTTGATGTCTAGGAATAAGTATGTATATGAGTGTTAATCATTACTAGATCTGAGCTTAACTGTCTATAACAACCATTCCTGGTAATAGTTTTTGCCTCATCTCTCCTCCTTCAATCTCATAAGGATCACAAATATAAACCAAGTTTCATGCATCATGCCATTTCAGGCCTTGAGAATGAATCTCACACTACTTTGAAGGCACTTTCTAATCCCTTCTTCTAAGTAGATGTCCAGGACAAGATTCTATATAAGTGGCAATCATTACTACAATTGAACTATTCTTTGAATAACACCCAATCCTGCAAATAACTTCATGCCCAATCTATCTTCCTTCCAGCTCGTAATGAAGACCTTCCTCAACCAAGTTGGGAACATATTGCCATTTCAGACCTCGAGAAGAAATCTCACATTCCTTTGAGACAGCAGTTTCTGATCACAGCCTGCACGTAGACCTCTAGGATCAAGTTTGTATGTAAGTGGCAATCACTAATAGAGCTGTGCTTCTCTCTTCCTTCCATCTCGTAAGGATCACAAACCTAAATCAGGTTTGGAACATAATGCCATTTCAGGTCCTTGAGAACAAATCTCACACTTCTTTGAGAAAGCAATTTCTGATCCCGGCTTGTTAGTAAAAGTCTAGTAACGAGTTTCTAAATGCGTGGCAATCATTACTACAGCTGAGCTAAACTATGTGTAAGAACCATTCCTTAAAATAACTTCCTACCCCATCTCTCTTCCTTCCAGCTCTAAAGGATTACATTCCTAAGCAAGGTTTTGAATGTAATACCATGTCGGGCCTTGAGAAGGAATCCCACGTTACCTTGAGAATGAACTTTCTGATCCCAACTTCTAAGTAGATCCCTAGAAACAAGTTAGTATATGAGTGGAATCACTACTACAACTGAGCTGAACTATGAATAACACCTATTCCTGAAAATAACTTCGTGCCGGTCTCTCTTCCTTCCGGATCATAAGGCCCACTTTCCTCAACCACGTTTGGAACATATTGCCATTTCCGGCCTTGAGAAGGAATCTCATTTTCCTTTAAGAAGGCACTTTCTGATCACTGCTTCTAAGTATATGTCCAGGAACAAGCTTCTATATAAGTGGTAATCGTTAGTTCAACTGAGCCATTCTATGAATAACATCAATTCCTGTAAAAAAACTTCATGCTCAATCTCTCTTACTTCCAGCTTGTAAGTACCACCTTCCTCGCCAAGTTTGGAACATATTTCTTCAGGCCTTCAGAAGGAATATCACATTCCTTTGAGAAGTCACTTTCTGATCCTGGGGTGATGTAGATGTCTAGGAACAAGTTTGTATTTGAGTGGCAATCATTACTACACCTGAGTTAATCTATGTAGAAAACTCATTCATGGAAATGTCATTGTGCCCAATCTCTCTTCCTTCTTTCCAGTAAGGATCACAAACCTAAGCCAGGTTGGGGAGATATTGCGGTTTGGGGCCCTGAGAAGTAATGTCACATTCCTTTGCGAAGGACCTTTGTGTTCCCGACCTGTATGTAGATTTCTATGAACAAGTTTGCATATGAGTGGCAATCATGATGACAGGAGCTAAAGTATGTATAACAGTCATTCCTGGAAATAACTTCATGCCTAAACTCTCTTCATTATGGCTCATAAGGACCAGGTTTGGAACATAGTGTCCTCTCAGGTCTTTAGAAGGAATCTCACATTCTTTTGAGAACACACTCTCTGATACCAGCTTCTAAGTAGACATCTAGGAACCTTCGTCAACCAGGTTTGGAACATAGTGTCCTCTCAGGCCTTTAGAAGGAATCTCACATTCTTTTGAGAACACACTCTCTGATACCAGCTTCTAAGTAGACATCTAGGAACAAGTCTGTATAGGCGTGTCTGTCATTACTACAGCTGACAAACTTGGTATAACACCCATTCCTGGAAATCACTTTGTGCCTAATTTCTCTTCCTCCATCTATCCAGATGGACCATAATGCCATGTCAGTCCTTAAGAAGGAGTCTCACATTGCTTTCAGAAGGAATGTTCTGATCCTGGCTTTTACGTAGATGTCTAGGAACAAGTTTGTGTATGATTGGCAATCATTACTACAGTTGAGGTGAACTTCACATAACACCCATTCCTGGAAGTAACTTTGTGCCTAATCTCTCTTCCTTCCATCTCATAAAGATCAGAAACCTAAACCAAATTTCGAAGATACTGTCATTTTGCACCTGGACAACAAAACTCACATTCCCTTGAGAAGGCTCTTTCCAATCCTGGCTTCTAAGTAGATGTCTAGGAAAATGTTGCTATATGAGTTTCAATCATTAGTAGAGGTGAGTTATATTTTGTATAACACCCATTCATGGAAATAACTTTGTGCCTTATCTCGCTTCCTTCAATCACGTAAGGATCACAACCCAAAACGAGGTTTGGTAAATAATGCCAATTCGGCCATTGAGAACGAATCTTACATTTCTTTGAGAAGGCAATTTCTGATCCTGGCTTGTAAGTAAATGTCTAGGAGCAAGTTTGAATGTGAGTGGCAATCATTACTACAGCAGAGATGAAATATATATCACCTATTCTTGAAAATAACTTGGTGCCCAATCTCTCTTCCTTCCAGCTCGTAAGCATCACCAACCTAAATGTTTTGGAACATATTGGCATTCGGACCCTGAGAAGGTATCTCACTTTCCTATGAGAAGGCACTTTCTAATCCCAGCCTATATGTAGATATGCAGGAACAAGTTTGTAAATGAGTGACAATCATTATTAAAGCGGAGTTAAAAGGTGTATAACACCTAATCCCTGAAACAATTTTGTGCATAATCTCTCTTCCTCCCATGTTGTAAGCATCACTTTGCTCACCCAGGAACATAATTTGGAAAATAATGCCATTTCTGGACCTGAGAATTAATCTCACATTCCTTTGAGAAGGAAATTTCTAATGCAGACTTCTAAGTAGAAGTCCATGAACAAGTTTGTATATGAGTGGCAATCATTCCTATAGCTTAGCAAAAGTATGTGTAACGCCCATTCCTGGAAATGAATTTGTGCCTAACCTCTCTTCTTTCCATCTTGTAATGGTGAAAAACCTGAACCCGGTTTGGAGCATAATGCCATTTTGTGCCCTGAGAACGAATCTCATACTCCTTTGATAAGGCACTTTCTGAACCACCTTGTAAGTAACAGTCTAGGAACGAGTAGCTATATGAGTGGTAATCGTTAGTACAACTGAAATAACCTATGTATAGCACCTGCTTCTGGACATGACTTCATGCCCAATCTCCCTTCCTTCCAGCTGCTACAGATCTCCTTCCAAAAGCAGGCTTGTAAACAGGGCCATGTAGGGCCTTGAGGCAGGATCACTCTCAAATGCCTTGGAGAACACAATTTCTTTTCCGGGTTTGAATGTAGACGGTATGAAACACCTTGGTATCTGAGAGGCATTCATTACTACAGCTGAATTGAACTATGTATTACAACCATTCTTGATAGTAACTTCATGCCCAATCTGTCTTCCTTCCAGCTCCCAAGGATCGCCTTCCTAAAGCAGGTTTTGCACAGGGCCATGTAGGGCCTTGAGAGAGAACATCACGCACATGCCTTAGAGAAGGAACTTTCTTATCCCGGTTTGTAAGTAGATGGTAAGAAACATCTTTCCATCTGAGTGGCATCACTACTACAGCTGAGTAAAACTATGGATAACACCAGTTCCTGGAACGAAGTTCAGGCCCAATATCCCTTCCTTCGGGTACATGAGGATCGCCTTCCCAAGGAAGGTATGGAACGAGGACCATGTAGTGCTTTGAGACACTCTGACTCACAAGCCATAGAGAGTACACTTAATGATAGCGGATTCTAAGTAGATGATTAGGAACATGTTTGTATCTGAGTGGCAAGAATTGCTAAAGCTGAGCTAAACTAAGTATAACACCCATTCATGGAAATGACTTAGTACCCAATCTCCCTTCCTTCCAGCTCCTAAGGATCGCCTTATCAAAGCAGGTTTGGAAACAGGACTGTGTATTGTCTTGTGACAGCATCTCACTCACAAGCCATTGAGAGCGTGTTTTCTCATACTACATTCTAAGTAGATGGCTAGAAGCATGTTTGTATCTGAGTGGCAGGCATTACTACAGCTGAGCTAAACTAAGTATAACTCCCATTCCTGGAAATTACTATGTGCCCGATCTCCCTCCTTCCAGCTCCAAAGGATCACTTTCCCAAAGCAGGTATGGAAACAGGGCCGTGTAGGGCCTTGACACATGATCACTCTCAAATGCCTTAGAGAATGGAATTTCTTATCCTGGGTTGGAAGTAGATGGTTAGAAACATCTTTGTTTGTGAGTGGCAATCATTACTACAGCTGAGTTAAACTATGTATAAGACCCATTCCTGGAAACAACTTGGTGCCCAATCTCCCTTTCTTCTAGCTCCTAAAGATCACCATCCAAAACCAGGTTGTACACAGGGCCATGGAGGGCCTTGAGAGAGGATTTCACACACATGTCTTAGGGAGGCACTTTCTTATCTCGGCTTGTAAGTAGATGGAAAGAAACATCTTTCTATCTGAGTGGCAATCACTACTGAAGCTGAGTTAAACTATATATAACACCCATTCCTGGAAAAAACATCTTGCCAGATATCCTTTCCTTCCAGTGCAAAAGGATCGCCTTGCAAAAGCAGGTTTACACAGGCCCATGAAGGGCCTTGAGAGACAATCTCACTCACATGATTTAGAGATTTATGTTTAGGGTTAGGGTTAGGGCTAGGGTTAGGGTCAGGCTTAGGTTTAGGGTTAGCTTTCGGGTTTGGGTTAGGGTTAGGGTTACTGTTAGGGTTAGTGTTAGGGTTATGGTTTGGTTCCGCTTACGGTTAGGGTCAGGGTGCGGGTTAGAGTTCAGGCTGGTTCATGGTTAGGGCTACATTTAAGATTGGCATTAAGGTTAAGCTTGGGATTCTGGTTAGTGTTCGGGTCGGGTTAGGCTTTGGGTGAGGGTTAGAGTTAGGGTTCAGGATTGAGTTATGGTTAGACTTATGGTAAGTGTTACTGGTTGCTAAGAATTAAGGTTATCGTTGCCTTCCCATTAGGGTTAACATTCGGGTTATTGTTAGGGTTCAGGTTAGGGTTAGTGTTATGGTTCAGGTTAGGGTTTAGTTTAGGGTTAGTGTTTGGGTTGGGGTTAGGATTAGGGTTAGGGTTCTGGTTAGGTTGGAGTTAGGGTTCGTGTACTGTTCTGGTTTAGGTTTAGGGTTAGAGTTAGCCTTCAGGTCAGTGGTCGGTTTAGTTTTAGTTTAAGCTTCGTGTTATGGTTCAGATTAGGGTTAGGTTTAGTGGTCTGGTTAGTGTTAGAGTTACAGTTAGTGTTAGTGTTAGGGTTAGTGTCGAGTCGGTCTTCAGGTTAGGGTTAGGCTTAGGGATCGGTTTACTTTACGAGTTAGGGTTAGGGTTCGGGTTAGGTTTAGGGGTATGGTTGGGTTCGTGCTTGGGTTAGCGATAGGGTTCGGGATATGGTTAGGGGTCTGGTTCGTGTTCGGATTAGCATTAGCGTTAGTGTTCACATTAGGGTTAGGGTTCGGGATCGGGTTAGTGTTAGAGTTAGTGTTCAGGTTAGTGTTAGGGTTAGGGTTCAGCTTCAAGTTCATCTTAGGGTTGGGTTAGTTTCGGGAGAGGAGTCCAGTTAGTGTTAGGGTTACGGTTCAGGTTAGGGTTTCTGATAGTGTTAGAGTTAATATTCGTGCTAGGATAATGGTTAGCTCTAGGGTTAAGGTTGGGTTCTGGTTAGGGTTACATCTGGGGTTCAGGTTAGGTTTAGGGTTCAAGTTCTTGTTCGGGTTAGGGTTAGTGCTACGTTTTGGGTTATGTTTAGTGTTAGGATTAGGGTTACAGTTATTGTTAGTGTTACATTTAGTGAGAGGTTAGTGTTCGGATTAGGGTTAGGGTTAGGGTTCGGGTTCTGGATTGTGTTAGGGTTTCAGTTATTGTCGGGTTCGGCTTCGTATCAGGGTTAGGTTTTGGGTTCTGTTTAGTTAAAGGTTAGGGTGAGGGTTAGGGTTAGAGTTTGGTTTCAGGTTACTATTAGGGATGGGGTTAGGATTAGGCTTTGGTTTAGTGCTAGGGTTAGGGTTTGGGGTAGGACTGGGTTAGGGTTAGGGTTCAGGTTTGGGTTAGGATTAGGGTTAGTGTTAGGGTTTGAGTTAGGGTTAGGCTTCGGGTTAGCGCTAGGGTTAGGGTTAGGGTTAGCGTTGGGTTGGGTTACGGATAGCATTAGGGTTCAAGTTTAGGTTAGGGTTAGGGTTCATGTTAGGGTTATGATTTGGGTTAGTGTTTGGGTTGCTGTTAGAGTTCGAGTTAGGGTTAGGCTTAGGGTTAGGGCTGGGTTTACTCTTAGGGTTTGGTTGGGTTAGGGTTATGGATAGGGTTTGGGTTAGTGTTTGTGTCATGGTTAGGTTTCAGTTTTTGGTTAGGGTTAGGGATAGCGACAGTATTCAGGTTAGTGTTAGGGCTAGAGTTCGGTTTAGGTTTGGTTTTGGGTTAGGGTTAGAGTTCGGATTAGGTTTATGTTTACCTCTAAGTTTAGGTTTCAGGTGAGGATTATGGTTAGGGTTAAGGTTACAGTTAGGGTTTGTGTTAGGTTTAGGGTACAGGTTAGGTTTAGAGTTAGAGTAAGTGTTAGAGTAAGAGTCAGGGTTAGTTTTATGATTCAACATCAGGTTAGGCTTTGGATTATGTTTCGTGTTAGGGTAAGCGTTACAGTTTGGGTTAGGTTTAGGTATAAGGTTAAGTTTAGTTTTAGGGTTAGTGTTTGGACTAGCGTGAGGGTTAGGTTTCAGGTTAGGGATTGGTTATGTTTAGGGTTAGGATCGGGTTACGCTGCAGGTTAGGATTAGGGTTAGGGTACGGGTTAAGTTTAGGGTTAGGGTTAGTGTTCTGGTACGAGTTAGTGTTAGGGTTAGGCTTAGGGTTAGTGTTAGAGTTGGGTGCGGGTTCGGGTTAGGGTTAGGGATATGGTTACTGTTAGGGTTAGGTTTATGTTTATGGTTGGGTTCCGGTTAGGTTTAGGGTTAGGGTTCAGGTTAGGGTTAGGTTTAGGGTTAGGATTAGTGTTAGGTTTCAGGACAGGGTTATGGTTAGGGTTAGGGTTACTGTTAGGGTTACGCCTAGGCTCTGTTTGGGTTACAGTTAGTTTTAAGGTTAGGGTTCGTGTTAGTGTTAGTATTAGGGTTCAGTTTAGGGTCTGGATTAGGGTTCAGGTTAGGGTTTAGTGTTGGGGTTGTGGTTAAAGCTAGGGTTAGGACTTTGGTCAGTGTTAGGGTTAGGGCCAGCACCAGTTTTCTTTAGGCTTAAGGTTAGTCTTAGGGTTTAGGGTTAGGTTTATGATTAGTGTTCGGGTTAGTGCTTGGGCTAGGGTTGGGGTTAAGCTTCGTTTTGGGGATCTAGGAAGTTTTAGGGTTAGGGTTGGGGTTCGAATTAGTGATAGGGTTACTGCTATGGTTTGGGTTATGGTTAGGCTAAGGTTTATGGCTAGGTTTAGGGTTGGGTTATATTAGGGTTAGGGTTAGTGTTAGTTTTCAGGCTAGGGTTAGGGTTAGGGTTAGTTTTAGGGTTACTCTTAAGGTTAGGGTTAGTGCAAGTGTTATGTTTCGGTTTTGGCTTAGGGTTATGGTTAGGTGTAGGGTTAGAGTTAGTGGTCTGATTGCAGTTCTGGTTCCAGTTCGGGCTCGTGATTCAGGTTAGGGTTAGAGTTAGGGTAGGATTAGGCCTCGGGTTAAGGTTAGGGTTCACGTTAGGATTAGGATTAGTGTTAGGGTTATAGCTCGGGTTTGGGTTTGGGTTACATTTAACAGTAGAATGGGGTCATGTTTTGGGTTAAGGTTATCATCTGGTTCAGGTTAGGGTTTGGGTTAGCATTATGCGTAGGGTTAGTGTGCTGGTTAGATTAGGGTTAGTGTTCGGGTAGAGTTTAGTTGGGTTAGAGCTAGTGTTTGCTTTATGTTTATGGTTAGGTTTAGGGTTAAGCCAGGGTTCAGGTTAGAGGTATCTTAGGGTTAGGGTTCGGGTTCTGGTTAGTAATTGTGCTCGAATGCAGTTTAGGGTTAGGGTGCGGGTTAGATTTAGGTTACCGGTTATGGTTAGGTTTATGGTGCAAGTTAGTGTTAGGGTTAGGGTTCCGTTTAGGGTTTGGGTTAGGGTTATCTTTATTGTTAGTGTTCAGGTGGGTGAGAGTTAGCATTCCTGTTGTTGTTTAGGTTAGGTTTAAGGATAAGGTTAGGGTTAAGGTTAGGGTTCGGTCTCAAGTTACGTTTAGTGTTAGACTCTGGGTTTGGGTTCAGGGTTAGAGCTAGGGGTGGGTTTGAGTTAGGGTTCTGGTTAAGCTTATGGTTTGGGTTAGGTATAGGTTTAGTGTTATAGTTAGTTTTCAGATGAGGGTTAGGGTTAGGGTTAGGCTTAGGGTTCGGTTTCGGGATCTGGTTAGGTTTAGGGTTAGTGTTAGGCTTCTTGTTAGGGTTAGCACTAGGATTCAGGTTAGGTTTAGCATTATGGTCAGGTTTAGGGTTAGACTTATGGTTAGGTTTACAGCTCAGGTTATGGATAGGTTAATGATTCGCGTTAATGTTATGGTTAGGGTTAGGGTTAGTGTTAGGGTTAGGATTAGAATTAAGGTTAGGTTTATTGTTGGTGTCAGTGTTCTGGTTAGGGTTAGGGTTAGGATTCAGGTACATTTTAAGTTAGTGTTCAGATTCAGTTTAAGTTTAGTGATATGATCAGGTTAGTGTTACTTTTGGGGTTAGAGTTAACATTAGGGTTCTGTTTAGGGCAAGGCATAGTATTCGTGTTAGTGTTAGTGTTAGGGTTAGGATTCAGTTTAAGTTTACAGTTAGGATTACATTCGGGTTAGGTATTAGGGACAGGCTTATTGTTCAGATTAGCTTTATGGTTTGGGTTAGGGTTCTGTTTCAGTTTAGAGTTAGCATTCAGGCTCTAGTTATGGTTAGGGTTAGGTTTTCAGTACCGTTTAGAATTAGCATGCAGGCATGGGTTAGTGTTACTGTTCTGTTTATGCTAATGGTGGGGGTTCTGGTAAGGGTTAGGTTTATCGTTAGAGTTCGGTTCAGTTTGGAGTTATGGGTAGTTCGGGTCAGTGTTAGGTTTAGGTTATGGTTTGGGCTTTCTTTAGTGTTAGGGTTAGGTTTCAGGTTCAGTTTAGATTTAGGGTTTTGTTTCAGATAGGATTGTAGTTAGGGTTAGGGTTCATTTTAGGTTTAGTATTAGCATCCGGGTTAGTGTTAGTGTTAGTTTTAGAGTTAGGGTTAAGGTTTGAGTTATGGATAGGATTTGGGTTCGGGGTTCGGTTAGGGTTAAGGTTAGGGTTAACCATACCTTGGGCACTTGGAGGACCAGGGCTTCACTACTCCAGAGAAGAGGCTGGGATCTGTCGCCTGAAGGGCACTCCAAGGGTGGCCCCAGATCCTTAGACCTCTGTCCTGCTGTGGCCAATCTCACTGCCTTGCCATATGCCTGTCTCCACACTTGTGACTCTACATTGGCTTTCCTCTACTTGGCTGGAGTTGAAAAGTACAGGGGTGGGGTGAGGCCATTAGTTTGGTCATTCCAGGAAGAAATGAGGCCCAGGACGAAGAAGCTGGCTGAGGCAAAGCCTTAACCTCGCACCCCAGTCCGCCTTGGCAGCCAGGGCCAGACTACCACTGCCAAAGAAGGGAAGCGGCTGGTGACCTGAGTGGGTGTGGGGTGATAGGAGGGAGACAACAGCTGAAGCCAAGTCAAGAAAGACAGCTTTCCTTCTTCACCTGTATGTGGCAGGTGCGAGAGAGCACTCCAGTTGGTCAGAGAACAGCAGGCTGGTGAAGCATTCAATGAAGACCCCCATGGCCTGGTGGCCGTGCCTGCGCCATTGACCTGACACATTGAACCCAAGCCCGCAGGGGTCCCTGAGCGACCAGAGAAAGATGGGCCCATGAGAGAGGTAGGCAAGGTGGGCAGGTTGAGTCCACATCTCTCCTCAGATCCCTGAGGGAGAAAGAGAGATACACAGAGAAACAGAGAGAGAGATCTCTGAAGTATGAGTCACTGCCTCCACCACTGGTGCCAACTCACACACCATCCCACTTCCCCCCGCCACCCCCATGTCCGCCCCTGGGCCAGCCCCACCACAGAGAAGTTGGTTCCTTGTCACTTCCATGCTGTCCCTTCGGGACTTGATGCCAGAGCAGGGGAAATCTTTCAAAGCTTTCCATGTCCCTATCCATAAGAATGGTCTTCTTCCCCTCTCAAATCTGAAAACCTCACCCCCAACATCCTCCTTTGTCTTGAACTGAAGATAGTATTGAAGAGGAGAACTCTGCCATTGTGTTGAGAGACTCAGTTTCCCTTGTTTCTCCCATCTACACATGTTATTAAGCTTGAGATTATTTTCTCCAGCTATCCTGTCCTGTTAATGATTTGGCCAACCATAAGAAATATAACGGAAAGGGCAGAAAGGAGTTCTCTCTCTGCCACTGAGAGCCTTGAGATAGGTCCCTCCCTCAGACCTGGCCAGGGACAGCCCTTACCCAGAGGCCATCTGCCAGGGCATCCCAGGAAATGCTTACTGCCAGCCCCCACCCTCTCGCCACTGCCAAGTCCATCATCCTCCCTTGGGAGGCCCACGCAGTTCAGGGACCGGGGTGTGGGAGGCAGCCAATTCCCAGGTCTGGCACACCAGTAGTAAGGCCGCTTCCATCTCTGACAGTGTCTAACACACAACCCAGAAAACTTGGCAGCAGGCCCCAGGGCTCTTTCCTCCAGAACTTGTCCCCTTGGAAGGGGCCTGGCCGAGGAGTATGGGCTAGCCAACCAGCCGGTCAACTTGGGACAAAGCAGGCGAGCCGAGCCATCCTTCCAAGCCCTGGGCTTGGCACTGGCCACCTCAAGGAGAGGGCCTCACTGGTGCCCTTCATGGTGGATTTCTCCCCAGAGCCATGGCCTGAGCACTAGGAAGGCCAGGCCCTCCTGACTCCAGAGAATAGCCTGGGACCTGTTACTAGAAGGGCTTTCCCAGTGTGGCCCCAGCTCCCTGGGCCTGCAGCCTGCTGGGGCCACACTCACTGCTTTGCCATATTCCTGTTTCGCTCCTTCTGACTCCACAGAGCCTCTCCTCCACCTGGCTGGAGTCGACAAGTGCAGGTGTGGAGTGAGGCCATGGTTTTGTATTTGCAGGGAGAAATAAGGCCCGGCATGAAGCAGCTGGGCCAAGCAGAGCCTTGACCTCACACCCCAGTCTGCCTTTGGCTACCAGGGCCAGACCACCACTTCCAAAGAAGGGAAGCATTCGGCGAGCTGAGTGAAAGTGGTCGGATGGGAGGCAGACAACAGCTGAAGTCAAGTCAAGAAGGGTGGTGTTCCTTCTTCACCTTCAACTGGTCGGCACAAGAGAGCTCCCCACCTGGTCTGAGCCTCACTGGTGGACAGGGCCTTCACAGTGGACGCCTGAGGCCCAACTGCTGTGCATGTGCCCTTGGCCTGAGTGGTTGAACTCAAGCCGCAGGGCTCCGGGAGAGGCCAAAGAGTGGCCCACGGGAGAAGTAGGCGAGGTGGGCAGGGTGCGCCTCCCCTCCTCGCCTGAGGGCCCCGAGAGAGGGAGACACAGTGACAGCCAGAGAGATGGAGAGAGAGAGAGATCCCTGACCTCTCTAGATTTCAGGTTAGAGTTATGGTTCCGTTTAGCTTTGGGGTATGATCAGGTTATTGTTAGGGTTACTATTACCGTTGGGGTTAGGGTTACCGTTAGCGTTAGTGTTAGGGTTCTGGGTAGGGTTAGGGTTTGGGCTTGGTATGGGTTTGTTTTACATGTAGGGTTTGGTTTAGAATTTAGGGTTACTGTTAGGGTTATGATTAGGGTCAGTGGTTGGGTTCAGTTTAGTGTTAGAGTTAGTATTAGATTTCGAGTTAGAGTTAGGATTAGTGTTAGTGTTAGTTTTTGGGTTAGGGTCAGGGTTATTGTTTGGTTTCGGTATTGGTTTAGGTTCAGGGTTATGGTCGGGTTAGGCTTCAGGTTAGTGTTAGGGTTCTTGTTATGGTTAGGATTCAGGTTAGGGTTCGGGTTAGGTTTAAGTTTAGGGTTAGTATTAGGATTAGGGTTATGATTAGGTTTCGGGTTCGGGAAAGTCTTAGCTTTAGCATTAGGTTTCTTGTTAGGGTTACGTTTAGAGATAGGGCTAGGTTTAGGTTTAGGGTTAAGGTTGAGTTCAGATTATGGTTAGGGTTAGTGTTAGGTTTTAGTTTTGGATTAGGGTTAGGGTTAACATTAGGGTTCAATTTAGGGTTAGGGTTATGGTTGGGTTTGGATTAGTGTTTCGGTTAGGGTTAGAATTATGGTTAGAGTTCGTGTTGGGGTTAGGGTTAGCAATAGGGTTCAGATTAGGTTAATGTTATTTTTAGTGTTAGGGCTAGTGATCGAGTTACGGTTAGGGTTAGGGTTCAGTTTCAAGATCAGGTGAGAGCTAAGGTTAGAGTTGGGCTAGGATTAGGGTTATATTTAGGGTTACGGTTCGGGTTAGGGCTGCTGGTAGGGTTAGGGTTAATTTTCCTGCTATGTTTAGAGTTAGGTAAAATTAGGGTTGTTTTTGGGTTAGAGTTAGGGCTAGGTTTCGGGTTCATGTTCCAGATAGGGTTAGGGTTATATTTTGTTATTTTGTCATGGTTAGGATTAGGGTTACTGTTAGGGTTATGTTAACGTTTAGGGTGAGATTAGTGTTTGGTTTAGGGTTAGGGTTAGGGTTTGGGTTCTCGGTGGAGTTAGGGTTACAGTCGCATTAGACTTTGGGTTTATGTTAGTTTTAGAAAAAGGGTTAAGGGTGGGATTAGAGTCAAGGTTAGGGTTATGGTTAGGCTTAGGGTTAGGCTTAGGGTTAGGGTTAGTGTTCACCTTAGTGTTAGGGTTAGTTTTAGTGGTAGGGTTGGGTTCTGGTTCGGGTTAGGGCTAGGGTTCGGTTAGGGTTAGCTTTCGGGTTCATGTTCATGTTAGAATTACGGTTAGGATTAAGGTTACTCTGAGGTTTAGGCTTAGGTTTATTGTGAGGTTTGCCTTCGGATTAGGGTTAGGTTTTGGTTTTGGGTCGGGATAAGATTAGGTTTAAACTTAGTGTCGGATTAGGCTTTGGGTTAGAGTTACTTTTGTGGTTCAGTTTAGGGTTTGGGTTAGAGTTAGGCTTATGCTTAGGGCTAGATTTAGGGTTAGGGTTGGGTTGGGTTAGGGTTACTGTTAGGGTTCATGTTAGCCTTAGGGTTATGTTTAGTCTTAGAGTTAGTGTTCAGATTAGGGTTAGGGTTAGCTTTCAGGTTCGGGTTAGGGTTAGGATTAGCCTTAGGGTTTGGGTTAGGGTTAGGACCTGGGTTCGGGTTAGTGTCGGTTTTAGGTTATGTTTAGTGTTAGGGATAGGGTTAAGGTTGAGGTTATGGTTAGTATTAGGGTTTGGATATGGTTTCGGGTTCTAACATGAATTAAAGTTAAGGTTAGGGTCGGGTTAATTTTAGGGTTAGGGTTTCGGTTAAGCTTAGGTTTAGGGGTAGTGTTAGTTTTAGGGTTCAGTTTTGGGTTAGGGTTATGGTTATCGTTAAGGTTTGGCTTAGGGTTAGGATTAGGTTGGCTTATGGTTAGGGTTATGGTTCATGTTAGCGTTAGTGTTAGGGTTAGGTTTAGGTTTAGAATTATTGTTCATATTAGGGTCAGGGTTAGTTTTCGGGTTCAGGTTAGGGTTAGGATTAGCGGTAGGGTTCGTGTTAGGGTAGTGACTACGTTTCAAGTTAGGGTTGCGTTTGGGTTAGAGTTAGGATTCGTTTGAGTGTTAGAGTTAGTGTTAGAGTTAGAGTTAAGGTTGGGTTTATGTTTAGGATTAGGGTTAGGATTCGGGTTAGGGTTAGGCTTAGGGTTAGGTTTAGGTTTAGGGTTCAGCTTAGGGTTAAATTTAGAGTGCAGCTTAGTGTTAAGGCTAGTGTTCTAGTTAAGTTTAGGTTTAGTATCATGGTTAGGGTTCAGGTACGGGTTACAGTTAACATTAGGTTTCATTTTAGTGCACAGTTTAGTGTTAGAATTAGGGTTAGGGCTAAGGTTAGTGTTAGGATTGGGTTGGATTAGTGTTAGCATTAGGGTTAGGGTTAGGTTTAGGGTTCGGGTTAGGTTTAGATTTAGGGTCGGGTTCGGGTTAGGGTTACTGCTAGGGTTTGGGTTATGGTTAATCTTAGAGTTACGGCTAGGTTTAGGGTTACGATTTGGTTAGGTTAGGGTAAGGGTTAGGGTTATGGTTAGGCTTAGTGTTAGGGTTAGGGTTATTGTTAGGCTTGGGATTATGCTTAAGATTATATTCTGGATTTGGGTTAGGGTTTGGCTTAGGGTTAGAGCTAGGTTTAGGGTTCCGCTCAAGGTTAAGTTTAGAGTGCAACTTAATGTTACACCTAGTGTTCTAGTTAGTTTAATGTTAGTATCATGGTTAAGGTTCAGGTTACAGGTTACGGTTAACGATAGGTTTCATGTTAGTGTACAGTTTAGGGTTAGAATTAGGGTTAGGGCTAAGGTTAGCATTAGGATTGGGTTGGATTAGTGTTAGCATAAGGGTTAGGGTTTGGTTTCGGGTTAGGTTTAGAGTTAGTTAGGGTTTGGGTTAGGGTTAGGGTTAGGATTACTGCTAGAGTTTGGTTTATGATTAGGCTTAGAGTTAAGGCTAGATTTAGGGTTACGGGCGGGTTGGGTTAGGGTAAGGGTTAGGGTTCTGGTTAGGTTTGTGGTTAGGGTTAGTGTTAGTTTTCAGGATAGTGTTAGGGTGAAGGTTACTGTTAGGGTTAGGGCTAGTGCTCGGGTTAGGGGTTGGTGGGTTAGGGCTAGGGTTTGGTTTAGGTTTAAGGTTAGCTCTAGGGTTAGAGTAAGTGTTCGGGTTAGGGTTAGATTAGGATTAGAGTTCGGCTTAGTGTTAGTGTTGTGTTTGGGTTCAGTTTACGGTTAGCATTCAAGTTAGTGTTCGGGTTAGGGTTAGGGTATGTGTTAGGCTTAGGGTTATGGTGTGGGTTAGTGTTGTGGTTCGGGTTAGTGTTAGGGTTCATGTTTGGGTTAAAGTTAAGGTTCATGTTCGGGTCAGGGATACATTTCTGGTTAGGGTTTGGGTTAGGTTTAGAATTGGGTGTTGTGTTAGGCTTAGGGTGCGTGTTAATGTTAGTTTTAGGGTTTGTGTTAGGCTTAGGGACAGATTTAGTGTGATGTTTATGGTTAGGGCCATTGTTAGTGTTAGTGCTAAGGTTAGGATTAGTTCTAGGGCTTGGTGAATTTTTATGGTTCGTTCTAGAGCCAGGGTTAGGGTCAGGTCTAGGACTGATTTTGGGTTGTGTCCAGGGCAAGCAGTAGGCTTGGTGTTACAATTAGGGTTAGGGTTATTGTTGGTTAGGGCTAAGGTTAGGGTTAGGGTAAATGTTAGAGTTATGGCCATTGCTAGTGTTAATGCTAAGGTAAGGGTTAGAGCTAGGGCTTCGTGAAGGTTTACGTTTCCTTCTAGATCCAGGGTTAGGGTCAGGTCTAGGACTGGTTTAGGGTTAGGTCCAGGGCAAAGAGTAGGCTTGGTGTTACAATTAGGGTTAGACTTATTGTTGGTTACGGCTAAGGTTAGTGTTAGGGTTAGTGTAAGGGTTAGGGCAATTACTAGGGTTAATGTTAAGTTTAGAGTTATGTCTAAGGTTTGGTAAAACATTAAGGTGTGGGCTAGGGCTAGCATTAGCATCAGGTCTAGGACAATGTGAGGGTTAAGTTTAGGGTTAAGGTTATGTTTAGGGTGAGGTTTACCGTTTGGGTCAGGGTTAGTGTTGCTTAGTGCTAGGGTAGGGTTACTCTTAAGGCTAGGGCTGGGTTATGATTAGCTAGGGCTGGGTTATGATTAGCTAATGCTGGGTTATGATTAGATAGGGCTAGGATTAGTGTTATGGTTATTATTAGTGATAGGGGAGGTGGTTTGAGTTTCGGTTAAGGTTAGGTTTAGCGGTAGGTATAGGATTAGAAATAGGGCTAGGTTTTGCGTTAGGACTGGTTTAGGGCTACAGCAATGGTTAGGGTTAGGGTTAGGGTTAGGGTTACGCTTGGGTTACATGTAGGGTTAGGGTTAAGGTTAGGTGTGGGGGTAGTGTTAGGGTTAGTGTTATGGCAAGAGTTATCGTTAGGGCTGGGATTAAGGCTAGGTTTCATTATTATATTTAGGGTTAGGTTTCTCTTTAAGTTTATGGCTAGATTTAATTTTAGGGTTAGGATGAACTCAACTTTAGCTAGGATGAACCCAACTTTAGCTGTAAGCCTAAGCTTATCGCAAACCCTAACACTAGCCCAAGCATTAACCCTAATCGTATGCCTACCCCTAACACTCAGTGTAACTGTAACCCTAAGCCAACTCTAACCCTAACTTTAACCCTAGTCCTAGCCCCAGCCCTAACAGTAACCCTAACACTAGCATAACACTCACTCTAACCCTCCTCCTTATCCAAACCAAAGCCCTATGCCTACTACTACCCTTTCCATTGTCCTAACTCTAAGGCACACTCAACACTAACGTCAGACTTAATCCTAATCCTACCCCTAGCCATAACCTCAAAACCAGCCCCATCCCTGACTCAATCAACCTCCCCTAACACTAATAATAACCATAACATTAATCCTAGCCCTATGTAATCATAACCCATCCCTATCTAATCATAACCCAGCCCTAGCCCTAAGAGTAACCCTACCCTAGCCCTAAGCAACACTAATCCTAACCCAAACGGTAAACCTCACCCTAAACATAACCTTAACCCTAATCCTAACCCTCATATTGTCTTAGACCTGACGCTGACGCTAGCCCTAGCCCACACTTTAATGCTTGACCAAGCCTTAGACATAACCCTAACCTTAACATTAACCCTAGCAATGACCCTAAATTTACACTAACATTAACACTAACCTTAGCCTTAACCAACAATAAGCCTAACCCTAATTGTAACACCAAGCCTACTCTTTGCCCTGGACCTAATCCTAAACCAGTCCTAGATCTCATCCTAACCCTGGCTCGAGAAGGAAGCATGAAACTTCACCAAGCCCTAGATCTAACGCTTACTTTAGCACTAACCCTAGCAATGGCCATAAACCTAACATTTACCCTAACCCTAACCTTAGCCCTAACCAACAATAACCTTAACCCTAATTGTAACACCAAGTCTAATCCTTGCTCTGGACCTAACCCTAAACCAGTCCTAGACCTGACCATAACCCTGGCTCTAGAGCGAACCGTAAACATTCACCAAGCTCTAGAACTAACCCTAGCCTTAGCACTAACATTAGCAATGGCCCTAAACCTAAACATAACACTAAATTTATCCCTAACCCTAAAACAAACCCTAAAACTAACAGTAAGCCGCACACTAAACCCAACGCAAAACCAAACACTAAACCTAACCCAAACCCTAACCAGAGCTGTATCCCTGACGCAAACACGAACCATAACTCAAACTCGAACATGAATCCTAACACTAACACGAACCACAACACTAACCCACATCATAACCCTAAGCCTAACACGTACCCAAACCCTAACCCGAACACTAACCTGAATGCTAACCCTAAACTGAACCCAAACCCAAATACTTACCCTAACCAGAACTCTAATCCTAATCTAACCCTAACCCGAGCACTTACTCTAACCCTAGAACTAAACCAAACCAAACCCTAGACCTAACCCAAACAACCCCTAACCCGACCACTAGCCCTAACCCTAACATGAACCCTATCCCTAAGCCTTACCCTAACCCAAACCAAATTGTAACCATAACCGAAAGCATAACCCCACCCTAACGTTAAATGTAACCTGAACCCAAACCGTAAGCATAACCTTAACACTAAAACTAATCCTACCATAACCCTAAACACTAACACTAACACTAAGCCTAAATAAAACCGGTGCCCGTACCCTAACCCTAACATTAACAATACCCATAACCCTAGCCCTAACCCCAACCCCAAGCCTAATGCTAACCTGAAACCTAAACCTAACTGTAACCTGAACTCTAACCCTAACACTAACACTAACCCTCAAACAAACCCTAACCTGAACACAAACCTTGGACCTAAGTGGAATCCAAACATAAGCCTAACCCTAACCCTAACAGTAACCCTCAGCCTAACGCTAGCCTGAAACCTAACACTAATACTAACCATAAACCTAACCAGAACCTTAACCCTTACCCTAACCCAACCAAACCCTAAAACTAAACCTAGCCTTAACTCTAAGCCTAACCATAACCCAAATCCTAGCAGTAACCCTCAGTCTAACCCGTACCCGAACCCAAAACTTAACCCTAAACCTAACCCTAACCCTAATGCTAACCCTAAGCGAACCCAAACGTAACACTAACCTTAGCCCTAACCCTAATTCTAACCCAAACTTTACACTAACATGAAACCTAACATTAACCACAAACTGTACCTGAACCCTCACCATGAACCTAAAGCTAAACCTAACCAGAACACTAGCCCTAACACTAAGCCAGACTCTAAGCTGAACCCTAACGCTAGCCTTAACCCGAATCCTAAACCTAATCCTAAGCATAATCACAACCCTAACCCTAACATGAAACCTAGCCATTACCCTAACACGAACCCTACCGCTAATCCTACCCTAACCTGAACCCGAAACCTAATCCTAAACCTAACCCTAACCTGAACACTAATTCTAAACCTAAACCTAAACCTAACACTAACGCTAACATGAAGCCTAACCCTAATTATAAGTCAACCAATCCTAACCTTAACCCAAACCTTAATGATAACCCTAACCTTAATACTACCCCTAAACCAATCCATAACCCAAACCCTAATCCTAAAATTAACCCGACCCTAAACCTAACTTTAATCCAATCTTGAATCCATAACCATACCCTGACCCTAATCCTAACCATAAAATCAATCTTAACCCTAACGCTAACACTAACCCTAATCTTCACCCGAACCCTAACCCTAACCCTAACCAGAACCCTACCACTAATCTTAACCTTAAGGTGAACCTGAAAGCTAACTCTAACCCTAATCTGAACACTAACTCTAAGACTAAAAATAACCCTAACCCTAACATGAACCCTAACAGTAACCCTAACTCAACCCAACCCTAACCCTAAACCTAGCCCTAAGCATAAGCCTAACCCTAACCCAAACCCTAACCAGGACCCCAAAAGTAATCCTAACCCAAAGCCTAATTTGATCCTAACCTTAAACCTAATCTTATCCTGACCCAAAACCTAAACTTAACCCTAATCCGAAGACAAACCTCACAGTAAACCTAAGCCTAAACCTCACAGTAACACTAATCCTAACACTAACCCTAGATGAACATGAACTGGAACCGTAACCCTAAACCGAACCTTACACCTAAACCGAACCAGAACCCAACCCTACCCCTAAAACTAAAACTAACCCTAAGGTGAACACTAACCCTAACTCTAACCCAACCCGAAACCAAACCCTAACTCAAACGCTAACCTGAACCCTAACAGTAAACCTAACCTGATACTGACACCAAACACTAACCATAACCATAAACCAAACACTAACCCTAACACTAAACATAACGCTAACCCTAACTCTAACCTGAACCCAACCCTAACCCTCAATCTAACTGTGATCCTAAACCGAACACTAACTCTAACCATAACCCTAACCTGAACCCTAAGCTTAAACCTAACCCTAACCCTAACCCTAACGTTAACTCCAAAATGAACCCTAACTGTAACCATATTGCTAACTCTAACATGAAAACTAACCTTAACACTAACCAGAATCCGAATCCTAAACCTAACCCTAACTCAAACTCAAATCCAACCTGAACCCAGCCCTATCCCTAATCCAAAACTAACTCTAAACCTAGCCCTAAACCTAAGCTTAAACCTAACCCAAACCCTACCAATAACCCGAACCCGAACTCCAACCCTAACCTTGTCCCTAAACCCAACCTTAACACTTTCCCTAAAACTAACACAAACCCAAAGCCTAATCCAACCGTAACGCTAACCCCATTGAGAAACCAAACCCTGATCCTAACCCTAAGTCAAACACTAACCTCACCCTAAACGTTAACATAACCCTAACAGGAACCCTAATCCTAACCATGACAAAAAAGCAAAATATAACCCTAAATCTATCTGGAACATGAACCAGAAACCCACCCCTAACACTAACAAGAAAACAACCCTGACGTTACCTAACCCTAAACATAACATGAACATTAAACCTAACCCTACCAGAAGCCCTAACCCGAAATGTAATCATAACTATAACCCTAATCCTAGCCCGAATCTAACCCTAACTCTAACCAGATCCTTAAACCGAACCCTAACCCTAAACGTAATTCGAACACTAGCCCTAAAACTAAAACTAAACCTTACCCTAACCTGAACCCTATTGCTAACCTTAACACTAACCAAAACTCTAATCATAATTCTAACCCTAATGCTAACACTAACCCTAAGCCGAACCCTAATCCAAACCCAACCATAACCCTAACCCTAGCCCTAACTCTAACCCTGAATTGAACCCTAAATTTAACCAAACCCTAATCCGAAACTAAAACCTAACCCTAAATCTAACCAAAATCTGAACCCAACTTGAACCCTAAACCTAAACCTGGTCCTAATTTTAACCTTAACCCTAACAAGAAATCTAACGCTAGGCTAAGACTTTCCCGAACCCGAAACCTAATCATAACCCTAATCTAAATACTAACCCTAAACATAAACCTAACCCGAACCCTAACCTGAAGCCTAACCCGACCATAACCCTGAGCCTAAACGGATACCAAAACCAAACACTAACTCTGACGCTAACCTGAAAATTAACACTAACACTAAACCTAACACTAACCCTAACTCTACTTGACACCTAATAATAACTCTAATACTAAACCGAACCCGACCACTGACCCTAATCCTAACCCTAATTGTAACCCTAAATTCTAAAGCTAACCCTACATGTAAAACAAACCCGTACCAAGCACAAACCCTAACCCTACCCAGAACCCTAATCCTAACGCTAACCCTAACCCCAAATCCAAAGGTAACACTAACCCTAACAATAACCTGATCACACCCTGGAGCTAAAGTGAACCCTAACTCTAACCTGAAATCTAAAGAGGTCAGGGATCTCGCTCTCTTTCCATCTCTCTGGCTCTCTCTGTGTCTCCCTTTGTTGAGGACCTGAGGAGGGGGGGGAGGCACATCCTGCCCACCTCACCTACCACTCCCATGGGCCATTCTTTGTCTGGCCACTCCGGGAGCCTTGCGGCTTGAGTTCAACCACTCAGGCCAAGGGCGCATGCACAGCCGTCGGGCCTTAGGGGTCCACAGTGAAGTCCCCGCCCACCCGTGAGGCTCAGACCAGGTGGGGCACTCTTTTGCATCAGCCAGGTGAAGGGGAAGAAGGAACACCGCCATTATTGACTTGGTTTCAGCTGTTGTCTCCCTCCCATCCGACCACGTTCACTCAGCTCGCTGGATGCTTCCCTTCTTTAGAAGTGGTGGTCTGGCCCTGTTAGTGAAAGGCGGACTGGGGTGCGAGGTCAAGGCTCTGGCTGACCCAGATGCTTCATGCCGGGCCTCATTTCTTCCTAGAAAAACAAAACCATGGCCTCACCGCATGCCTGCACTTGTCGACTCCAGCCAGGTGGAGGAGAGGCTCTGTGGAGTCAGAAGAACTGAAATAGGCATATGGCAAAGCAGTGAGTGTGGCCCCAGCAGGCCGCAGGCACAGGGAGCCGGGGCCACACTGGGGAAGCCCTTCTGGCAACAGGTCCCAGCATCTTCTCTGGAGTCGGGAGGGCCTGGCCTTTCTAGTGCCCAGGACATGGGTCTGGGGAGAAATCCACAATGAAGGGCACCAGCGAGGCCCTCTTCCTGAGGTGGCCAGTGCCAAGTCCAGGGCAACTGGAAGGATGGCTCAGCTCGCCTGCTTTGTCCTAAGTCAGCTGGCTGGCCGGCCGGCCCATAATTCTCAGCCAGGCCCCTTCCAAGGGGACATGTTCTGGAGGAAAGATCCCTGGAGCCTGCTGCCAAGTTTTCTGGGGTGTGTGCTGGGCACTGTCAGAGGTGGAAGCTGCCTCGCAACCAGTGTGTCAGACCTGGGATCTATCTTCCTCCCACACCTGGGTCCCTGAACTGCCCAGGCATCCTGAGGGAGGACGATGGACTTGACAGTGGTGAGAGAGTGGGGGCTGGCATTGAGCCAATCCTGGGATGCCTCGGGAGATGGCCTCTGGGTATGGGCTGTCCCTGGCCAAGTCTGAGGGAGGGACCCAGCTCAGGGCTCTCAGCGGCAGAGAGAGAACTCCCTTCCACCCTTTCCCTTCAATTTCTTTTGGCTGGCCAAATCATTAACAGGACAGGTTAGCTGGAGAAAATAACCTCAAGCTTAATAACATGGGTAGATGGGAGAAAGAAGGAAACTGAGTCTCTCAACACAATGGCAGAGTTCTCCTCTTCAATACTATCTTCAGTTCAAGACAAAGGAGGATGTTGGGGGTGAGGTTTTCAGATTTGAGAGGGGAAGAAGACCATTCTCATGGATAGGGACATGGAAACATTTGTCTGAAAGTTTTCCCCTGTTCTGGCATCAGGTCCCAAAGGGACAGCATGGAGATGACAAGGAACCAACTTCTCTGTGGTGGGGCTGGCCCAGGGGCGGATATGGGGGTGGCAGGGGGAAGTGGGATGGTATGTGAGTTGGCACCAGTGGTGGAGGCAGTGACTCATAGTTCAGAGATCTCTCTCTCTCTCTCTCTGTTTCTCTGTGTCTCTCTCTTTCTCCCTCAGGGACCTGAGGAGAGATGTGGACTCAACCTGCCCACCTTGCCTAACTCTCTCATGGGCCCATCTTTCTCTGGCCACTCAGGGACCCCTGTGGGCTTTTGTTCAATGTGTCAGGCCAATGGTGCAGGCCCGGCCACCAGTCCTCGGGGGTCCTCATTAAATGCTTCAACAGCCTGCTGGTCTCTGACCAACTGGGGTGCTCTCTCGCACCTGCCACGTGCAGGTGAAGAAGGATCGTTGCCCTTCTTGACTTGGCTTCAGCTGTTGTCTCCCTCCTATTCCCCCACACCCACTCAGCTCGCCAGCCACTTCCCTTCTTTGGAAGTGGTAGTCTGGCCTTGGCTGCCAAGGCAGACTGGGGTGCGAGGTCGAGGCTCTGCCTCAGCCAGCTTCTTCGTCTCGGGCCTCATTTCTTCCTGGAATGACCAAACCGTGTCATCCCCACCTCCCCCCGCACTTTTCAATTCCAGCCAGGTAGTAGAAAGCATCTGTAGAGTCACAAGTGCAGAGACAGGCATATGACAATGCAGTGAGTTTGGCCACAGCAGGACGGAGGCCTAAGGATCTGGGGCCACCCTTGGTGTGCCCTTCAGGAGACAGGTCCCAGCCTCCTCTCTAGAGTAGTGAAGCCCAGGCGGTCTAAGTGCCCAAGGTTGGGTTAACCCTAAACTTAACCATAACCGAACCCCGAACGCAAACCCTATCCATAACTCAAACGCTAACCCTAACTCTAAACCTAACACTAACACTAACACGCATGCTAATACTAAGCCGAAACTGAACCCTAACCTTAAATAAAACACTAACTGAAAAAAAACCCTAAATCTAAACTGAACCTGAAACCTAACCCTAAACCTAAACAGAACCCAAAACATAGTCTAAAGCTCACACTGACCCGGCCTACCTGTAACCCCAAACTGAACTGACCTCTAGCAATAACCCTAACTTTTACCAGAACCCTCACCCTTAGCATAAACAGGACAGTAACGCTAACCCGTGCCTGAATGCTAAGTCTAAACGGTACTGAAAACCTAACCCTAACCTTAACTAGAGCCTGAATGCCAACTGTAAACTGAAACGGAAACCTAACTCAAACCATAAGGCTATCCCGAACACTAAGCCTGTCCCTAATACCTAACCCGAATGCAATCCTAACTGTAAACTGAAACTGAATCCTAACCCTAACACTAACACTAACCAGAATAGTAATGCCTCGCCCTAAACAGAACCGTAATGTTAACTCTAACCCCAACAATAACACTAACCTTAACCCTAACCCTAACCCTAAACTGAATCCGAACACTAACTTAACATGTAGCAGAATCCGAACCCTAACCCTAACCAGAAACCTAACACCAACAATAAACCTAACCTTAAGCCCAACGCTAACGGTAACCCTAACACTAACCATAACATTAACACGAATCATTAACCTATTCATAACCTGAGGCATAAACCTAACCATAACCTTAACCCTAAACCTAATAGTAACGCTAAACCTAACCTGAACCCTAGTGCTAACGCTAACAAGAAGCCTAACCCTAACCCTAACCCTAACTGGATCCTCAACCCGAACCCTAACCCTAACCCAAATGTGAAGACTAACTATAACACTAAACCTAAACCTAAGCAAAACCATAAGCCTAACCAGAACCCTAACGTGAACCCAACCCTAGCCCTAACCTGAAACCAAACCCTGAATCTAACACTAAACGTAACCTGAAACCGAACCCTAACCTTAACACTCACCCTATCCCTAATCCTAACCTAAACCATAACCCTAATACTAACCATTAATCTAACTCAACCCTAATCCTAACATGAAAGCGAACCCTAATCCTAACAGTATACTTAACATGAACCCTAACCCTAACCCCAAACCCAACCCTAAAACTCTACCTACCAATAACCCTAACAAGAATGCTAACCCTAACCCACCTGAACCCTAACACTAAAGTTAACCCTCACTTAAACACTAACCCGAACCCTAACCCTAACACTAACGCGCACCATAACACTAACCCTAACCAGTACCCTAAATCTAAGCCAAACCCTAACCCAAACCCTAACCCTAAACCACATTTGAACCCAATTACTAACATTAATCTGAACCCTAACATAACTCTAAACTGAAGCCTTAGCCTAACCCAAAAACTAACCCTAAACCTAAAGCAAACACTAGCTCTAACCCAACTAAACCCTAACTCGAACACTAACCCTAAACCTAACCAGAACTCTAACCCTAAGCATAATCCTAACTCAAACCCTAACCTGAACCAAATGGTAACTGTAATCCAAAGCATGACGCCATCCTACCATTAAATGTAACCCAAACCCGAACCCCAACTCTAACCCTAACACTAACTCTAATCCTAATGCGAACCCTAACATTAACCCTAACCCTAACCCTAACTCTAACCCCAACTCTAACCCTAACACTAAATCTAATCCTAATGCGAACCCTAACATTAACCCTAACCCTAACCCTAAGCCTAACACTAACCCTACCCCAACCCTAACCCTAATTTGAACACTAACTCTAAGACTAAACATAACCCTAACCCTAACATGAACACTAACAGTA
Source organism: Diceros bicornis minor (assembly GCF_020826845.1). Taxonomy (NCBI): domain Eukaryota; kingdom Metazoa; phylum Chordata; class Mammalia; order Perissodactyla; family Rhinocerotidae; genus Diceros; species Diceros bicornis. The sequence goes on along the minus strand of NW_026690901.1, from coordinate 2,316,292 downwards.
AACCTAACCCAACCCAACCCTAACCTTAAAGCTAGCCCTAAGAATAAGTAGTACCCTAAACCGGGCCACAAATTTAACCCTAACCCGAAACCTAATCCGACACTAAACCTAAACCTAATCTTATCCTGACCCGAAACCTAAACCTTACCCTAATCCGAAGGCAAACCTCAAAATAAAGCTAAGCCTAAACCTCGCAATAACCCTAATCCTAACCCTAACATAAACATGAATCATAACCCTAACCCTAAACAGAACCCTAGACCTAAACCGAACCAGAACCCAACCCTAACCCTAAAACTAACCCTAACCCTAAGGTGAACACTAACCCTAACCCGAACCCGAATCCAAACCCTAAACCTAACTCAAACGCTAACCCGAACCCTAACAATAAAGCTAACCTGATACCGACACCAAACACCAACCATAACCCTAAACCAAACACTAACCCTAACACTAAAAGTAACGCTAACCCCAACCCTAACCCGAACCAAAACATAACCCTAACTTGAACTCTAAGCCAAAGCCTAACAATAACCCTAACCCAAACCCTAACCCGAACCATAACGTTAAGTCTAACATGAAAAATAACCCTAACCGTAACCCAAATCTGAATCCTAAACCTAACCCTAACTCAAAACAAAACCCAACCTGAACCCAGCCCTATCCCTTATCCAAAACTAACACGAACCCCAGCCCTAACCCTAAGCCTAAAGCTAATCCGAACTCTAACAATAACCTGAACCCCAAACTTATCCCAGACTCTAACCCGAACCTTAACCTTAACCCTAAAACTATCACAAACACAAAGCCTAATCCGACCCTAACACTAACACCATCGAGAACCCAAACCTTAACTCTAATCCTAATCCAAACACTAACCTCACCCTAAACCTTAACATAACCCTAACAGTAATCCTAATCCTAACCGTCCCAACAAAGCAAAACATAACCCTAACCCTAACCAGAAAATGAACTCGAACCCTAGCCATAACCCTAACGCAAAAACAACCCTGAACTTAAACCTAACCCAAAACTTAACATGAAAATTAACCCTAACCATATCAGCACTCCTAGCCTGAACTGTAACCCTAACCCTAAACCTAATCTTAGCCCAACTCTAACCCTAACCCTAACCCTAAACAGAACACGAACCTGAACCCTAAGCCTAACGCTGACTCGAACACAAGGCCTAATACTAAAACTAAACATTACTCTAACCTGAACCCTATTGCTAAGCCTAACCATAACCTGAACTCTAAACATATTTCTAACTCTAATGCTAACCCTAACCCTAATCCAAACCCAACGCTAACTCTAACCCTAACCCTAGCCCTAAACCTAACCCTAACCCTAACAAGAAACCTAAAGCTAAAGCTCAGCATTCTTCGAACCTGAAACCTAATAATAACCCTAATCCGAAAACTAAGCCAAACCTCAGCCTAACCCAAATCCTAACACTAACCCGAACGCTAACCTGAGTCCTAACCTTAAAAACAACCCGAACCTGAACCTGAACCCTAACACTAAGCGGAAGCCTAACCCAACCAGAACCCTAAGCATAAACTGATATCAAAACCAAGCCCTGACCCTGACATTAACCCAAAAACTAACACTAACACTACACCTTACCCTAACCCTAAATCTAACTCGAACCCTAACACTAACCCCACCGCTAAACTGAACCTGACCACTGACCCTAACCCTAACCCTAAACTCTAAAACTAACCCTACACGTAAAACAAATCTGTACCAAACCCAAACCCTAACACTAACCAGAACCATAACCCTAATGCTAACCATAACCGTAACCCCAATAGTACCAGAAACCCTAACACTTACACTAACCAGATGATAACCCTATGCTAATTGAACCCTAACCCTAACCTGAAATCTAACCCAAACCTGGCAATCAACCATAACACTAACGTCAACCCTAACCCTAACCCTAACCTAAACTCAAACATACCATTGACGTGAATCATAACCCTATCCCTAACTAGAACCATAAACTTAACCCTAACCAGAAACATATAACTAAATATAAACCTAACACAAACCAGAAAACTAAACCAAACACTAAAACTGACAGTAACCGGAAACCAAACATAACACTAACGCAAAACTAAGAGTACCCCAGGAAATGGCTCTGGGGAGAAAAGCATGACGAAGGACACGTGTGACGCCTTCTGTTTGAGTGCAGAGGTGCCAGGCAGAGGGCAACAGGATGGCTGGATCGGCTCACCTGCTTTCTCCAAAGAAGGCGGGACAACCAGACAAACATCTTACCTGGGCCAGGCCGCTTCCAGAGGGGACAAGTTCAAGAGGACATAGCCCTGAGGATGGCTGCCAAGTTTCCTGGGGCGTGTGCTGGGCCCCATCAGAGGAGAAAGCAGCCTGGCAACGGGTGTGCCAGACGTGAGATCAGGAGGCCTCCCACACCCGGGTCCCTGTCCTGCCCAAGCCTCACGAGGGAGGACGATGGTCTTCGCAGTGGCGAGTGGGGTGGGGCTGCTGGCTAGCCTGCCCCGGGATGTCCCGGGAGAGGGCGCCTGGGGATGGGCTGCCACTGGAGAGGCCTGAGGGACCAACCCAGCTAGAGGCGGTTGGGGCCAGAGAGAGAATCCCACTCCGCCCTTTTCCTTAAGTTTCTTATGGCTTGCCAAACCATTAACAAGACAGGTTCGCAAGAGAAAATCATACCCAACTGAAGAATATGAGTGCATGGCAGAAACCCGGGAAAATGAGTCTCTCCACACAAAGGCAGAGATTTTCATCTGGCATCCTCTCATGAGCTTATGAGAAAGGAGGATGTTGGGGGAGGGCATGTGGAAGTCAAGACTGGAAGAAGACAATTGTCATGCAGAGGGACATGTAACATCTTGTTGGAACCATTTCCCCTGCACCGGGGTCATGTCCAGAAGGGACAGCACGGAGGTGATCAGTAGCCCACATCTCTGTGGTGGGGCTGGCCCCGGGGTGGCCGTGGGGGTGGTAGGTGGAAGTGGGATGGCTTGTGAGTTGGTACCAGCGGTGGAGGCAGCGATTCAGAGGTCAGGGATCTCTCTTTCTCTCTCTTTCACTCTCTCTGTGTCTCTCTCTCTCTTCTCTCCCTCGGAGACCCGAGGAGAGAAAGGTGGGGCACCCTACCCACCTCACCTACCTATTCCATGGTCCCTTCTTTCTCTGGCAGCTCTCGGAACCATGTGGGCTTGGGCTCAACCCCCTCAGGCCAAGGGTTCATGCTCGGCCACCTGGGACTAGCGCTGGCCTCGGGGGTCCTCAGTGAAGGCCCCATCCTCCCACCAGGATCTGACCGGCTGGGGCATCCCTCAGTGACTACCAGCTGCAGCTGAAGGAACCCCACCCTTCTTGACTTGGCTTCAGTTGCGGTCTCCGTTCACCTCCCACATTTCCTCACAGATAGCAGGCTGCATCACTTCCTTGGAAGGGTAGGTCTGCCCAGGGTGGCCACAGTCAGACTGGGGTTTGAGCTCAAGGTTCTTCCTAGGCCAATTGTTTTGTCCTGGGTCTCATTTCTTTCTGCAAAGACAAAGCCATGGCCTCACCCCACGCCTAGACTTGGCGACTGCAGCCAGGTGGAGGAAAGGCTCTGTGGAGACAAAAGACCCAAGACAGGCATATGGGAAAGCAGGAAGTGCAGCGCCAGCAGCCCGTAGGCATTTGGGAGTCTATGTCAAACTGGGCAAGCCCTTCCGGGGTCAGTTCCCAGCCTCCTCTCTGGCGTCGGGAAAGCCTGGCCTTCCTAGGGCCCAGGCCATGGTTCTGGGGAGAAATCTGCGATGGAGGGCACCCGTGAAGCCCTCTGCCTGAGGTCGCAAGTGTCACGCCCAGGGCAACTGCAAGCCTAGCTCTGCTTGCCAGCTTTATCAAAACAAGTCTGGCCAAAAAGCCGAACCTGGCACATGGGCCAGGCCCCTTCCGAGGGGACAAGTTATGGAGGACATAGCCCTGGGCACGTCTGCCAAGTCTCCTGGGGCGTGTGCTGGGCCCCATCAGAGGAGGAAGCAGCCCGGCAAGCGGTGTGAGAGACCAAAGATCAGGCAGCCTCCCACACCTAGGTCCCTCTCCTCCCCAGGAATCCCAAAGGAGGATGATGGTCTTGGCAGTGGTGAGAGGGGTGGTGCGGGCGCTGAGCCTGCACTTGCATGCCCCAGGAGAGGCCACTGGGGGATGGGCTGCCCCTGGCCAGGTCTGAGGGACGGACACAGATAAGGGTTGTTGGGGGCAGAGAGAGAATGCCCCCTCTGCCATTTCCCTTCAGGTTCCCATGGCTGGTCAAATCATTAACAAGACAGGTTCAATGGTGCAAATCAGACCCAGCTGAAGAACATGTGTCCATGGGAGAAACCCGGGAAACTGAGTCTCTCCACACAATGGCAGAGACTCTCATCTTGCATCCTCTCCTGAGCTAATGACAAAGGTGGATGTCGTGGGTGGGCCTGTGGGATGGGAGAAGGGAGGGAGACGATTGTCATGCAGAGGGACATGAAAGTTTTGTCTGAACAGTTTCCCCTGCAATGGGGTCAGGTCTGGAAGGGAAGGCATGGAGGTGACCAGGAACCGGCCTCTCTGTGGTGGGGCTGGCCCTGGGGCAGGCGTGGAGGTGGTGGGTGCAAGTGAGATGGCATGTGAGTTGGCACCAGCCAGCTGTGGAGGCAGCGACTCAGAGGTCATGGATCTCTCTCTCTCCCTCTCTCTCTCTCCCCCTTGGGGACCTGAGGAGAGGAAGGTTGCACACCCTGCCCACCTTGCCTACCTCCCCCATGGGCCCTTCTTTCTCTGGCCACTTCGGGAGCCCTGTGGGCTTGGGTTCAACCCCAGACACCCCTGCACAGTTCAAGGGTGCATGCACAACCGCCGGGGCCTAGGGCTGGCTGCGGGGGTCCTCAATGAAGGCCCCGCCCTCCCTCCAGGCTCGGACCGGCGGGGGCGGACCTCTGGCGCCACACTGTTGCAGCTGTTCCATCGCCGCCCTTCTGGACTTGGCTTCAGCTGTTGTCTCCCTCCCCTCCACCACTCCCACTCAGTTGAAGGCCGCTTCCCTTCCTTGGAAGCGTTGCTTTGGCCCTGATGGCCACAGACGTACTGGGCTTCAAGTTCAAGGCTCTCCCTGGGCCAGCTGCTTCATCCAAGGGCTCATTTCTCCTGGAAAGACAAAACCATGGTCTCACCCCACGCCTGTACTTTGCGACTGCAGCCAGGCCAGGTGTAGGAAAGGCTCTGTGGAGTCAGAAGGGCCGAGAGAGGCAGATGGCACCACAGGGCTAGGGAGACAGGGCCAAACTGGGCAAGCCCTTCTGGAGACAGGTCCCAGCCTCCTCCCTAGAGTCGGGAACGCCTGGCATTCCTGGTGCCCAGGCCACGGCTCCGGGGAGAAATCCGCCATGGAGAGCACGCAGGAGGCCGTCTGCCTGAGGTCGCAGGTGTCATGTCCAGGGCACTGCAAGCCTGGATCGGGTTGCCTGCTTTATCCCAAGGAGGCTGACCAACCATCCGAACCTGACACCTGGGCCAGGCCCCTTCCAAGGGGACGAGTTCCAGAGGACATAGCCCTTGGGACGGCTGCCAAGTCTCCTGGGGCGTGTGCTGGGGCCCCGTCAGAGGAGAATCAGCCTGGCAAGCAGTGTGCCAGACCTGAGATCTGGCGGCATCCCACACCTGCGTCTCTGTCATGCTCAGGCTTCCCGAGGGAGGACGATGGTCGTGGCAGTGGCAAGTGGGGTGGGGCTGGCACCAAGCCTGCCCTTGGATGTTCTGGGAGAGGCACCGAGGGATGGACTGTCCCTGGCCACGTCTGAGGGACCAACCCAGCTCGGGGCTGCCGGGGGCCAACCACAGCATGTCCACAGCCCTCTCTGCAGATCCAAGCACCAGGCAAACCCCTGCCATGGCTGATCCCATTAGTCCCTACAAGATCACCATGAAATTTATCCTCTCTGCCCCAACATTTCAGAAGAGCAAACTGAGTCTCAGAGAGATGTGGGGATTTGCCCAAGGTACACAGCTTGCAGTGGGCAGAGTCTCCCCTGTGCAGTGGGGTGAGTGGCTACTCACCTAGTAAACAGCAGGTCCAGGACCTTGTGGGATGTGTCTAAGGCCGAGTAGTTGACCATAAAGGTGGTGAAGCTGGAGATGTTCCTACTCAGGAAAGCTGGTGCAATGGACTCTGTCAGCTTCTCCATCATGCCTGCCTGGAGGCCACGCATCCTGCAGGCCTCATTTAAATTCACAGTGGACTCATCCTCACACTGGGGGAGAGGAGGAGGAACATACAGTCAGTGACATCATGGTGAACCACCAGGAGGAATGACCTGTGTCTCTAACCTCCTGTGTAGCTTCTGGGGAGGAGTGGAGGTCCAGATTCCTTTGGGAGTGGGACTGTGGGGCAACGTAGCGAGAAAATTCTGGGGCAACGGGTCCCAGGGGAATCTCATATTTGAGTCTGGATTCTACTACTGCCTTGATCATCTCAGGGTCCTGGGTGTGATGACCCCTCTGTACCCACACTCAACTCAGAGCAGCCCTGGTCATTGATGGACTGGTGCACCTGTGTCCACTCCAGGGAGATGGCAAACTGGAAACCACCCACCAGCTCCTCGACCATCTCCTGGGTGCAGCTCTGCAGTGACAGTGCCCAGCAGTCAGGCAAGGAGGGATCAGGTGCCTGCCTGGTCTTTGCCACAGTGGGAAACTCCACCACAGATCAGGCACAGAGGGGAATCTGCATAGACTCCACCAGGGAAGGAATGCGAGGACAACTTGAGGGCCCAGCATTCACATGCGGATAGAGGAGCTTGGTCCCCAGCGCTCACCTTCCTCTCCTGCAGCCAAGATCTTGAGTACAAACATGACACACTGCCCGACTACCACCATCTAGCTTCCTGCTCCTGCCCAGGCTGGGTCCTTCTCATCCCCAGCTTCCCTAACTCCACCTCCCCCCACACACACACAATGAGGGTCAAGGGGTGTGGGGCTGTCCTTTTGGGATCACAGTTCTGGCCGGACCTAGAGTGGTCTGCCCTGGCCTACACTGTTACCTGATGGTTCCTCCTGTCAAAAGGCCACACACATTCTCAGTGAGGGCTGAGCCAATGTCTAAAGCGACTTAACATGCTCTCTTCCTTGGCTTTGTGGGGGCCAGAGCCTCGGAAAGTCACGGGACAATACAAGAACATCCTGCTGTGTCGAGTGTCTCCACTCAAATGAACTCGACAGGAGGCTGAGATTACAATGTGGGTGCCTGGTAACCAGAGTTCTAAGTTCTATTGGGTGCTGTCACCAAGGAAGTGAGGTCACTTCTTCAAGGTTCTATTACTTGGCCCCATCCTTCAATCAGACCCACTCAAAGACCCCGCTAGGCTGTTGGCTGCCCTCCCTCCTTGTCCATGTCATCTCGATCACTGTACACAAATACCAATCACCACCCTCCCCACAGCTCCTTGGGAGTTTATCTAGGCCCCAGCTTTGAGGAGACAGAGCTGAGGTCAGACCTCTTTTTTCCTACCATTTCTGTGTCCTGGAAAAGCTGCTGTGCCTCTCAAGATCTCCCCAGTCTCCCAAGCCGCACAATGAGGATTGGGCTAAAAATAGCTTCCTAGGGACCTCATCAGGTGTATATGTAATAATACGTACAACACCTGTGGGGTGGTGTCACATGTGTCTAATGCACACACTTAGAGATGGAGGAAGTATAAGGAGTAGGACATCACATAGAATACCAGTCAGAACTTCTCTAAGTCCCAGATGTGTCATCTTTGGTGAGACACTGCCGCTCAGAACCTCATTTTCAGGTCTGAATCCTGAAGGGGTTGAAATTAGAGGAAACTCAGACATTGTGATCCACTGGCATTAACCCTTCCACGGTCCCCTGTTTTACTCAGAATCGGTCCCAAGAGGCTCATCTTGGCCTATGTGGTGGGAGCCTCCGCAATGTTCCCAATGGTCCCTGCCTCCTGGAGTGCACATCCTTGTGTCATCACTAAGTGGTCAGTATCTGGCTTCTGAACAACAGAACACAGCCAAGGTGATGGGATGTCACTTCCAAGTTTTAATTACAAAACGAATGTCACTTCCTGCTTACTGGCTTACTTGGGTTCCCTACTTACCTCCATCCTTCTGTTTCCATCTCTCTCTCTCTCTCTTGCTCGCTCTTACTCTCGCTCTCACTCTCTATCAAATCACCAGAACTGGGAGAGCAAGTGCTGATGTTTTCAGTTGCACTATGTAGAGGCTCCATAGGAGAGAACTGAAGGAGTGTCCAGCCAACAGACAGACAGGAGCTCAGACTCTCAGTCCAAATGAATACTGACAAAACCCATGCGTGTGAACTTGGGTGGGAATCCTCCCCTATTTGAGCCCTGGTGAGACCACAGCCCCTTCTTCACAGAGACTTTGAGGCAGAGGAACCCAGCTAAGCCATGCCTGATGCTTGGCAAACAGAAATTGTGAGATGTTAAATATTTGTACTTTATAGGTGGCAGGATTTGGAGTAATGTTGTCACAGAGGAACAGAAAGTAACAGTCTACCATGTCCCAGGATCCAGCCTGATCACCCTCCTCACTCCACTCCTCTCTCTTCTCAGGCTCCCTCCAGCCACACTGGCCACATTTCTAACCTTCCCTAGCCAAACTCGCTTCTTCCTGTGAGTCTCTGTACCAGGGAGCCTTCTCCTTGACACACTAACTGTTCCCAGACATACGCAGGGGTGCTTACACTTGTCATTCTGGTCACAGCAAAGGTCTGAAATGCCTCAGGGCAGCCTTTCAGAAGCTCCTAGCACAGTCTCTACCATCACAGATCTCACATCCAGAAGAGCATTACATGATTTCCTCCTCCTTCCTCCCATTGAGATAAAACGAGTGCATGAGGAAGGGCTGTCTGCTTTGGCTGAAGCAGAGACAACTCCTTCTGGTTATAGCAGGCACACGACTATCTCTTCCAGGCCAAATTTTTCCAACCACGAGTCCATTGTTTAAGGAAATCATCATTCCCTCTCTTTCATGGGTCTGGTTTCCCCAAGAACACAGTGAACCAGCCCCTCTCCCTGTGCTGCATCACTATAAACCCACAGCCAGAAGATAAGCACCAGGTTAAAACACCACGAGATCCTGAATTCAGTCACTGCTGAGACCCTCCCATCAATGTTGTCATTCAATCGTGACTCCTGAGGACACCTTTCCCCTGAGACCCACTCCTAGCCTGTCCTCAGCTTCTTACAATAACACTGAGATTTCCTCAGAGTCCTCCCAACCTGCTCAAGAAACATTCTGAAATGTTCTCTTTATTAATTTTCAGGGACTGGGGACATTGGTAGATGTAATTTGAGTGTGTATGTGCAGTAGTTTCTATGCACGTATTCTATTTTTCAGACAGATAAAAGAGTGTGGCTACTCAATGAACCAAGAAAACGGATAACTGATCAAATTATTTCATGATGTGAAGTCTTTAGAGAGTAAATGTCATGGTTAAGAGCACAGAATATGGAGCTAACACCTCAAGTCCAAATTCCATCTCAATCCCTTATTAGATATTTGTATTGACTGAATTATTTACCTGATTGGTGCCTCAGTTTCTTCATCACTCAGTTGGCAATAATGATCAGCATACTTATTTTGTAGGTTTATGGAGAGTATTAAAGGAGTTAATGTTTGAAAAATACTTGGGACACCTAGTGTATTACCGGTGCTGTCCCTATATATTAGAAATAAAATTTAGAAATTCTTCTGACACTGCCTGTGAGCCCCAGAGTGTGAGACTGTTGCCTGGATGTATGTAGAAAGCACTCCATGACATACGATGAATAAATGAGTGAACAACATTGGCGAATGCATTACCAATGTCACCTATGTCACCCTACAGGCATTCCCAAGCTGAACCACTGGCAGACATTCCTGCTGTGTCCTGCATCACAGTCCCTGGAGGAATGACTGGAGTTTCTTGGACCCTGGTAACCGTGCCCAATAAAGGTTTTTTCCGTCAGCAAACCCCAGTCTTTGTCCAATTGCTGCAGCTCACAGGGTCTGCGCTCTGATCCTTGTCCTCACTAGAGCGAGAAGTGCCATCCCCAGAGCTTGGCACACGCAGAGCCTGAGCCTTGGAGAAAATGATTCCCTGGCCCTGGGTCAGGTAGAAGAGCGCAGGGACAGAGTGGGATTTGGGGAAAATCCTCCAGGTGTTGTCAGAAAGGATGGTGGCAGGGGATGTGTCAGCAAGGACTGGTCTGGTTGGTGGGCCTTGGTGGTTAAATAGTAGGGGGGCTGGGAAGTTTCATAGGTTCTAGCATAATACAATCAATATGACGGTCATGAAATCAGAATCAGCCTAATTAAGGCCAAATTAACCCAATGCCAGCTGTTCCCTGACTCTCTAATCCAGTAGTGACTTATAATAAGGGTATTCGTGATATATCATCTCCTTTTCATTGATTGGCTAGAGTAATTATTCTTTACATAGCCTGTCTATTTTTACATAGTAAAGAAAAAGTGAGTTTTAAAACAACCCTCCTTGGAAAAGTCTCCCTTACATATTGAATTAATAACAGAAGCCACGACAGGAAATTCACCACTTATCTTGAGCTTTATTCTCTGGTTTTAGATCCTCCTAACTGGTAATTTACCTAGACTTCTGTCTTCTTTCTTGAGATTAGTCCACTTAGGACAAAGTAAGAGTGCAACCTCATAACATGTGAGAAATGGTGGGACTCTAGGAAGAGGTATGTTTCATTCTGTCAGTGTGTGTGTGTGCGTGTGTGTGTATGAGACTTCTTGCTGCATCTGGCAGTGTGGGCCAGTGTAGACTCCTTTTCTAGAGAAAAATTTTCCCTAATCACTTTCTCTGGGCTTTCTTTTCACTGATGGCTTCACCAGCACTGTCCAATAGTAACATTAAGCACTCTATATTATGGAATTTAAATATTTTTTAGTAGCCACATTTTAAAAAATGAAAACAAACAAGTGAAACTAATTTTAATAGTATATTTTAACCCACTATAACCAAGATATTATCAATGTGGGTACAGTCTATACAAAACTTAATAATGAGAGTTTACATTTTTTTCCTGAGTTTCATAAATCCAGTGTGTACTTCCCACTTACAGTACAATCTCCATTTCTAAGACGAGTTTTTTCAGACATACATTCTCTGCACTGAGATTTAATGTTCACAGTTTTCAAATAAGAGTCACTAGGAGTGGGGTGGATGATAATTTCACTACTGATTTAAGCTCTAATGGAGCTATGAACACCAACTGATCAATGGGTTAATCAAATGAATAGTCATATAGTACAGAAGAATACAATGATTTGTGATATAGAAAAAGACTGGGGACCGTGTGCCCTGACAGGGAGTACAAAATATTTTGTTGTTGAGAGTGACAAGGACAAAAAGAGAATAAAGTCATACACATAAGTGTCTAAAAACATGGGGGGAAAAATAACCTGCCGTAGTCCTGAGTTTTGACCTTGTGGTTTCTTTTCTTGACCCAAATCTCTTTGATGATGTCCCAGGACATAGGTTAGATTAATCCCTACAGGGAGAGAGGGAGAGTAGAAGTACAAGGCATCTGACATAATTGTCCTGGGAAGGCAGGCTTCATTTACAACTCTGATCCACTTTCACAATTTATTTTTATAGAGTAAGAGGAAAAGAAGTATGATGGTCCAATCATCACAGAGGAAGTGAAATGATGTGGAAAGCAATCTAAACCAAAGCCTGTTTTGAGCATCTCCATCCCTTTGAGAATGTACAGTTACATATTCAAAAGGCCAGTTACTAGAATCACATCCTATCTTGGCAATGAGGTCAGATGTCAGCAAAGGGCGGAAACCTTGGAGCAGCCTCAACAACTCTACTGGCAGAAGAGACTGCAAGGTCTACAGGCCTGCAGAGTGCAGGAGAACTGTTAAGTGCTTTGGACCTTGTCAAAGCCCTGCCCAAGCTTACACCTAGTAGCACAGGTGTATCCCTGCCAGTTGAGCTCGCAGGTGTTCTGAACTCCAGTCCCATGCCCATCCCTGCCTGGTCTCAGATTCGGCAGAGATGATCCCAAGAGCTGGTCTGTACATCCCACAACTCCTTTGCAAACGGCTTCTGGTGACTGAGGAAGATATCAGGAAACAGAAAGGGAAAGTGAAGACGGCAAGTGACAGACCGGCGGTAGCACTGATGAAGACACACTCGCTAGCGAGGCAGGGTGAGTGAGGGGCCAAGAAGGACATCCCGACAAACAAGATGAAGAAAACAGAAGACGGCGCCGATGACATGGAGCTCACACTACATTAATGCCTCCGCAAGGGTCCTGATGTCTTCTTGCTTTGAGCTCTTGAAACTTTAATATATACCAATAATTTTCTTTTCTTGTACTCCTTTGCATGACAGAGAAGATACAGACAGTGATCCTTCGGAGGTGAGAGATTGGGTTTGAGGTGAGGAGAGAAAGGAGATCTTTCCTTCTCATTTTGTTCTCTCATTTTCCTTTACTGAGTGTGATCTATTTGTATTTTAAGACCAAGAGTTATCACAATCAGGGGATTCCTTAGAGATTTGCCCTCACAGTCACAGAGAAAACATACGTAGTCCAAATGGATTGTCCTTTTTGTGTAATATTCCAATAGATTCCAACATATTTCAAATAAGAGCTGTTATAGCTGTCTTCTCAAAAAAGATACCTACTTCTGGGTCTCTATTTTTCTGGTATTTGTTGCATGTGGAATCACAGTTGCATATAATGAAATACTGGATTGTCCCTGTTTTTAGATTCATATGTGTTGGAAATTTGATTCATGAAAATTGATATGCCATTGTGGCATCATGCTGTCAGGAGAACGACTGTTTTCAGCATCACAAGTCTCACAATAAGCCAGTGTGTTGGGATGTGTCTAGTTGTCTGATCGAGTATGTTGCACTCTTCAAATCCTCTTTATCATTACTTACTTTTGTCCCACAGATTTATCAGTTTCTGAGAGCAATGTGTTAAACAATAATAGAGTATCTTAGTATTTATATCTTCCCTAAAAAATGAGTTACCTTTTAGCTAAATATTCTCTCCTCTATTCTTCCATGTGGTAATCATCTGGAATTTTGGTTCGAATGTGTTTTTAATGTCTTGTTTTAAATCTAATACTAAATTAGACAGACGTTTTTTCCTTTCCTCATGACTCCTGTTATGTTTTCCTGGGTTCACATTTCTTCTTCCTGATGTACAGTCTTTACCCGTTCTTTCACTGCAGGCCTGTGGGAGGTCAACTATGAGTCTGTTTGTAAGTAAGAAAACGTCTTTCTTTCTTTGACACATAGTTTGAATAGGTGTTTAATTTAGCTTTGTAGTAATTTTTTTCCTTCTTTGTCAAGTTATTTAATATTTCTGAGCCTCCACATCTTTAGCTTAAAATGGGAATAAATACCTAAAATTGTGATTATAACTGAGATAATTCTTGCAGAGCTTTCCAGTCATGTTGCTTAGAAGAAATTAGTCAATAATGATAACTGTTATCAATCATTATAATGATATTATAATAATCAATATATAATAATATATTAATGTATAATGATAATTATACATTAATTTATAATTATAATGTACAGTATATAAGGTATAATGTATGCAATGTATAATAATAATATATTAATATTATTAATCATTAGAATCTTCATAGTGTGCATTCTCGGAGAATCTCTGCTTCAGATTGAGAATGTGAAGCTCACACACAAAAAGTCTGAGAGAGTGCCATGACTGTGACTTTAATTCTCAGCCCTTGGGTATTTTCAGCTGTGGTCGTCTGCACAGTGTGTACAGATGATGTAATTTGTTCCCACAGACCCACTGCAGAACAGCGCAGTCTGCCTCATGCTTGGGATGCTCTGGGCTGCTTGTTGGGGAGCCTCTGCTGTGAGGCTAGATGGACTCTGTATAGAGAAAGATGAAAAAAGACACTTTCTTTCCCCTCAGATTTCTCCCACCGAGTATTATTCAGTTTTACATCCAGAGCAGATACTCTCTTCCCAGAGCCTTGGTGTTTCTCTGGGATTCAGGCTTCTCAGACACCTAGTCATTTCATCTCCCAAGGCTCAAGGGGACTGCAGCGTCATGTCTCACCCACTCCTCCAATCTTGGCCTGTTTCCCATCATAGAGGACCCATGAGTAGGGAAAGGATCCATCGAGGGAGATTGATCTGGAAGTCCTTGTGAATCTGAGATAAATAGATAAATAGATAAATAGACAGACAAAATCAGAAAGGTACAGCTCTGTTTCACAACAGAGTAGCAAATAATTATAACTTAAAAGAAGAAGGGAAGGAAAGCATCAAAAGTAACTATAAACACTTCAACTTAGTCACAAACTCACAACACAAAAATGAATAACCTGTGACAACAATAACTCAGAAGGAGAAGAGGAAAGTGATGGAACCTCGTTAGGCTAATGGAGATAAGAGGCTATCAGAAGATGGACTACCTCATCTATGAGTTCTTCATACAAACCCCACAGTAACCAGCAAACAAAAAATCAGAGTAGAGCCATAGATCATAAAAAAAGAGACAACCTCCATGAAAAAACCCAAAGTGAAATGGTAGTCAGAAACACAATGGAAGAGAAACAATGAAAATATAGATTAGGTGGTATTAAGCCCTCAAGTATCAATAATCACTCTAAATGTAAATCGATTGAATTCTCCAATCAACAGACACAGAGTGGTGGGATGGATTAGAAAACAAGACCCAACAATATGCTGCCTCCAAGAAACACATCGCAGCTCTAAAAACAAACAGGCTCAGAATGAAGAGATGGGAGAAAACACTCCAATCAAATGGCAAAATAAAAGAAAGTAGGTGTTGCCATACTTATATCAGACAAAGCAGACTTCAAGATAAAAAAGACCATGAGAGACAAAGAGGGGCAGTATATAATGACAAAGGGGACTTTCCACCAAGAGGACATAACACTTATAAAAATATATGCACCTAACACAGCAGCACAAAAGAATATAAAGCAACCCTTAATAGACCCAAAGGGAGAAATTCACAGCAACACAATAATAGCAGGGGACCTGAACGACCCAGTTACATCCATGGATAGATCATTCAGAGAAAGGCAACAAGTCAACAGTGGAATTAAATGAAACATATGATCAGATGAACTTAATCGATATACATAGAGCATACCCTCCCAAAACAGCAGAATACACATTCTTCTTAAGTGTACATGGAACATTCTCAAAGATAGACCATATGTCGTGAAACAAGGCAAGCCTGAATAAATTTAAGATTGAAATCATATCAAGCTTCTTTTCTGACCACAATGCTATGACACTAGAAATCAACTACAAGAAAAAAGATGGGGAAGTCACAAATATGTGGAGACTAAAGAACACACGACTGAAGAACCATTGGATCAATGAACAAATCAAAGGAGAAATCAAAAAATACCTGAAGACAAACGAAAAAGACAGCAAAACAACTCTTATGGGATGCAGCAAAAGCAGTTAAAATACACAGCAATACAAGCACAGCTCAACAAACAAGAAAAATACCAAATAAGTAACCTTAAACTACACCTTATAGAACCAGAAAATGAAGAACAAATGAAGCCCAAAGTCAGCAGAATGAGGGAAATAATAAAAATTAGAGCAGAAATAAAGGAAGTAGAGACTAAAAAAAAAAAATGTAGAAAGGATCAATGAAACAAAGAGCTGGTTCTATGAGAAGACTGAAACAAAATTGACAGACCCTTAGCCAGACTCACTAAGAAAAAAAGAGAGAAGGCTCAAAGACATAAAATTAGAAATGAAAGAGGAGAAATTACAACAGATACCACAGAAATCCAAAGGACAATCAGAGAATACACTGAACAACTTACATGACACCAAATTGGATAACCTAAAAGAAATAGATAAATTCTTAGATTCACACAACCTCCCAAAACTCAAACAAGAAGAAAGAGAGAAAATGAACAGACTAATCACAAGTAAAGAGAACGAAATGGTCATCAAAAACCTCCCAAATAACAAAAGTCCAGGACCAGTTGGCCTCTATGGAGAATTCTACCAAATATTCAAACAAGATTTAATACCTATGCTTCTCAAACTATTCCAAACAGTTGAAGAAGATGGAACACTTCCTAATTCATTCTATGAGGCCAACATCACCCTGACAGCAAAACAGGCAAGGACAGCACAAAGAAGGAATATCACAGGCCAATATCGCTGATGAACACAGATGCAAAAATCCTCAGCTAAATATCAAAAAATCGAACACAGCAATATATTAAAAGGATCATATACCATGATCAAGTGGAATTTATACCAGGGATGCAGGGATGGTTCAACATCCGCAAATCAATCAATGTGATACACCACATTAACAAAATGAGGAATAAAAATCACATGATCCTCTCCACAGATGCAGAGAAAGGATTTGAGAAGATCCAACATCCATTTAGGATAAAAACTCTCAATAAAATGGGTATAGAAGGAACGTACCTCAAGAGTATAAAGGCCATATATCACAAACCCACAGCCAACATCATATTTAATGGTGAAAAACTTAAAGCCATTCCTCTGAGAACAGGAAGAAGACAAAGGTGCCCACTCTCGCCACTCCCATTCAACATAGTACTGGAGGTTTTGGCCAGAGCAATTAGGCTGGAAAAAGAAATAAAAGGAATCCAAATTGGAAAGTAAGAAATGAAACTCTTGCTGTTTGCAGATGACATGATTGTAAATATAGAAAACCCTAAAGAATCCATCAGAAAACTATTAGAAATAATCAACAACTACAGCAAATTTGCAGTGTACAAAATCAACTTACAAAAATCAGTTGCATTTCTATACTTTAATAATGAACTAACAGAAAGAGAACTCAAGAATACAATCCCATTTACAATTGCAACAAGAAGAAAAAAGTGTCTAGGGATAAATTTAACCAAATAGGTTAAAGACCTATACAATGAAAACTATAAGACATTATTGAAAGAAATCAGTGATGACCTGAAGTAATGGGAAGATATTCCATGCACATGGATTGGAAGAATAAACACAGTTAAAATGTCCATATTACTTAAAGTAATCTACAGATTCAATGCAATCCCAATCAGAATCCCAATGACATTCTTCATAGAAATAGAACACAGAATCCTATAAAGTATATGGAATAACAAAAGACCTTGAACAGGCAAAGCAATCCTGAGAAGAAAGAACAAAGCAGGAGGCATGACAATCCTAACTTGAAAATATATTACACAGCTATACTAATCAAAATGGCATGGTGCTGGCACAAAAGCAGACTCAGAGATCAATGGAACAGAACTGAAAGCCCAGAAAGAAAACCATACATCTGTAGTCAGTTAATCTCTGACAAAGTAGCCCAGATCATACAATGGAGAAAGGAAAGTCTCTTCAATAAATGCTGTTGGGAAAACTGGAAAGCCACATGCAAAAGAATGAAAGTAGATCATTATCTTCCACCATACACAAAAATTAACTCGAAATGGATAAAAGACTTGACTGTAACACTTGAAACCATAAAACTCCTAGAAGAAAATATACGCAGTGCTGTCTTTGACACCGGTTTTAGCAACATCTTTTCCAATACCATGTCTACTCAGGCAAGGGAAAGAAAAGAAAAAATATACAAATGGGACTACATGAGACTAAAAGCCTTCTGCAAGGCAAAGGAAACGATGAACAAAACGAAAAGACAGGACCGACCCCGTGGCTTAGTGGTTAAGTGCACGCGAACCTCTACTGGCGGCCCAGGTTCAGATCCCGGACGCGCACAGACGCACCGCTTGTCCGGCCATGCTGAGGCCGTGTCCCCCATACAGCAACTAGAAGGATGTGCAACTATGACATACAACTATCAACTGGGACTTTGGGGAACAAAAAAAAAAAAAAAAAGGAGGAGGATTGGCAATAGATGTTAGCTCAGAGCCGGCCTTCCTCAGAAAAAAAGAGAAGGATTAGCACAGATGTTAGCTCAGGGCCGATCTTCCTCACACAAAAAAAAAAAAACGGAAAAGACAACCCACCAATTGGGAGAAAATATTTGCAAATCATATATCTGACAAGGTGTTAATCTCCAAAATATATAAACAACTCATACAACCCAACAACAAAAAAACAGATAATCCAATCTAAAAATGGGCAGAGGATTTGAACAGACATTTTTCCAAAGAAGATACACAGAAGCCTAACATGCACATGATAAGATGTATAACATCACTAACTATTAGGGATATTCAAATCAAAACTACAATGAGAGATCACCTTACACCTGTCAGAATGGCTATAACTCCCAAGAAAAAAAATAACAAATGTTGGAAAGGATAATGAGAAAAGGTCACCATCACACACTGCTGGTGGGAATACAAACTTTTGCAGCCACCAGGGAAAACAGTATGGAGATTTCTCAAAAAATTAAAAATAGAAATACCATACCTTCCAACTATCCCACTACTGGGTATTTATGCAAAGAAATTGAAATCAACCATTCAAAGAGATTTATGCACCCCTGTGTTCACTGCGGCATTATTCACAATAGCCAAGCCATGGAAGCAATCCAAGTGCCCTGCTACAGATGAACAGATAAAGAAAATGCGGTATGTATTATATACAATGGAATACTACTCAGCCAGAAAAAAAGACAAGATCGTCCTGTTTGCAACAACCTGGATGGACCTTGAGGGTATGATGATAAACGAAATAAGCCAGACAAAGACACTTAGCATTATTTCACTCATATGTAGAAGATAAACATACACAGGGATAAAGAGAACAGATTAGTGGTTACCAGAGGGGAAGGGGGCTAGGTGTTGAGTGAAAGAGTTAAAGGGGCACATATGCATGGTGATGGGGAAAAGTTAGACTACCGCTGGTAAGCACGATGCAGTCTATACAGAAATTCACAAATAATAATGAACACCCGAAATTACACAATGTTAAAACTCTTTATAATTTCAATAGAATAATTAAAAAAGAAAAAAAATAATTCATTGCTCTTTATGGTTGAATAGTATCCCACTGTGGGGATAAACCACACTTTGTGTATCCGTTCACCAGTAGATGGACATTTGGGTTGTTTTCCATTTTTATCTACTATAAATAGGTTGTTATCAACATGTGTGTACAAGTCTGTGTATAGACATATGTGTTTATTTCCCTTGGATGGATTCCTAGGAGAGGAATGGCTGGGTAGACGTATGTAATTTTTAAAGACGCATCCAAGCTATTTTTCACGAGCACTCGATGAGAGTTTCAGTGACTTGACATCTTCAACAACACTTGCTATAGTTAGTATTTTTAATTTTAGCCACTCTTAAGTGTGGTGGAATCTCATGATGACTGTCACATTTCCCAAATGACTCATGTGGTGAAGGAGAAGGCAAGCCATGCACAGACTGGGAGAAAATATCTGCAAAACATATCCCTAGAAAAGGACGTGTATTTATAATATATAAAGAGCTCTTACAACCCAATAGTAAGAAGACAAGCAACACGTCATGTCTTACCAAGACACAGAAGATCAGGCCTGTGATGAGCACCAGGAGTCCCGCCAAGCAGATGAGGATGAGGGTGAGGGCCTAGAAGGGGAGGTCTGGGGAGACATGTGGTGGGGTGAGCCACGTCTTTTCATCGCCCCAGGGCTCCTGGTGACCCCACTGTGCCTCAACCCTAATTGACAAGGGTTGGCCCACTTTCCTCATCATCCAAAACCCTGTGCGCATGGTTCTCTTTGATGAGGCACAGCATCAAGATACTCGCCCCCTACCATGGGCTGGGTCTTCCTGCAGGTTTACCAGGCTTCTCAGTCAAGGCATCATCTCTGTTGGGAGAATATTCTGGAAGTGAATGAAATGGAGAATGCATGTGAGTGTGTTTCACTCTTTTTAATAAAACTTTTTAGACACAGAAAAATAAAGGGAAAAGTCTCATAAACATCCATCATCTAGATTTAACCATGTATATTCCATCTAATTAAAACAATATTGCATCAATATATAAATTATTAACTCTTGCCACCCTTGATTCATCCCATGTTTTCAATGAAATATTAAAGTCAAGTAGACATCATGATGTTTCACCCCATTTTTGTTTCCATCTCTAAAAGTGAGTATACTTTGCTACAAAATCCAAGACCATTATCACAGAACAAAAGAGTAATAAATTAAAACAAATTCATACCTCTGGGCACAGAGGACTGAATTTCGGCTGGACTTTCTTAAGACAGCTGGGGGCAGAATGGGTCATCACAGTTGGCATGCCTATGGGATCTCTCTAAATTTGTAAAATCCAACTCAAAAGTGTTCTTCCGTGCCTAGAAACACATCATCCCCTTTTCCTTTATCTATTTGCTTAATATAAATTTTCTAGGATTAACCTACAACGTAATTTCCAGCAGGAAGTCTTCCCTGATTTCCGCCTGCAAGTATGAGTTTGTTCACATCAAATAATTGATAAGTTTCAATTCTCTATTCTTGTTATTCCCAGCTACAAGATAAACTCCTGGAGGGTAGGACACACAGTACCCAGTGGGCATGGGGGGAGGGATGTAGGTCCCCCTACTTGTACCTCTACCCAGACGACCTCTTAGAGGTGTGCTGTCTGATATGGAGCAGCAACAAATCTCTTATTGAATTAAAATTAATTTTAGTTAAATAAAATAAAAATTCTAGTACCTCAGTAACATTAAAAATCAGTAACAATAAAGACCAGTCACAACACCATCCTTTAAGTACTCAACAGCCACATGCGGCTATGCACTGGAGTGCACAGATATAGAACATTCCACCACTGCAGAAAGTTCTAGCGTATCGGTGATCATCTAGAGCGGGACTTGGCAAACTATAGACTGTGGATCAGAAACTACATGCACCCCCAAACCTGTGAGTCTGCTTCACACACACCTGGTGGCCCCCACTGACCATCTGGCCCTGTTGCTGTCAGTGGAGAGATAAGGAAACAAAAGTCCAGAGAAGGGAGGTGACTAGCTTTAGGTCACACAGCTGTCTAGGAGAAGGTGAGGGCCTCCTATATTACACTGGTTTCCTTTTCTCTCTCTCAACGGTGGGTAAAGAATAGGGGAGTACGCCACCTCCTGCCAGCCTGAGAAAGTTCAATGCTCTCTAAGCCCCAGGCATCCAGATTCCCAGGAAAGGCCTCACTTCCTTTCCCAATGACCAGGGAGCCGTATCATCCCCAAGGATACTCTTCCTGTCCAGGGTCAAGTTCTGCAGCTGGGTCCATTCTGGGTCAGCCGCAGGAATTCCTCATAGATGGAAACTCTGTCCAGTCTCTGTGCCAAGGTGGCAAGGTACAGGGAGTCTGCTCCAGTGTGGTTACTGTGGGTGACAGACCTGGAAGGGCACAAGGGATGAACAAGGGTGTCTGGAATTCTACCCTGAATCTAGATTCTCTGCTTCAGGGTCCTGTCCAAGAGAACTTTCTGCAATAATGTAAACATTTGTCTGCACTACCAAATACACTCATTATTAGCCCCACGTTGTTATCAAGCACTTAATATGTGGCTAGTGTGTGTGAGTGAGGAACTGAATTTCTCACATAATTTCATTTAAAGTAATTAATTTATAAATAAATAACCAAAGGGAGAACATTTTTGAAACTTTGGAGAAAGAACTTCTGAAAATGCATAAAAACAATGAGAACACTGGTAAAAATGGTCAAAATCAACTTTTCAGAAGTCTAGAAATTAATCAACTGCTTGTAAGAATCTGAGGAGGGTTTAGTGAAGAAACATGGTGGAATCTTGATAAAGGGAGCCAACTTTGTGGCGCTATAACTTGCACTATCCCATCCTGCTCTCACAATATCCTCCATAACTTTGAAAACCGTCATTCTCAGAACTATAATGGCTGAGACATCCAGCAGCCCAGCAGCCATAAAGGGTTTGGAGTTCTCAAAAGACCCATCCCCACCGAACTGTCACTAGCTGATCTGCCTGGCAGCTCCCTGAAAAAGCCCCATGTTCATGGCTTGTAGTTACTTGACTCAGAGCTTGCCCAGGGAGGAAAGTCCGTCCCCAGGGCACTTTCTAAAAACAATCAGGGCTAATTGTTTTCTATTGTAGTTGCCTGAGGGAGTGATACCAGCTGAGGCAGGCAAGAGGTGAGGCAAATCTTAGAAGAAAAATTGGGAGAATGAGATGTCCACAGGGGCCTTTGAAAAGCTCCAGTGTATTTGCGGGCATCTAGAGGGCCACAAGGGCTCAGGGCTTTGGCACGCCTGGGAAAGACTTGAGAACATCTTAATATCTCACCTCTAGTTGAAGGGTTGGCTTAATATCTGAAAACTTGATTATGTAATACAGCATATTAATAGAATAAGGGCCAATACCACGCAATCTCAACCACATATACAGAAAAGAATTTGACAAAATATAACGCCCTTCATGTCAAAAAAAGTAAACACTCAACAAATTAAGAATAGAAGAAAACTTTCTCAACCTATAAACAGCATCGATGAAAAACCCACGGCTAACACCATATTCAATGGTGAAAGACTGAAAATTTCCCCTAAGACTGGGGACAAGACAATGATGTCTTCCCTTATCTCGTATGTTAATCACAGGTACTAGAGGTTCTAATGAGGGCAATTAGGCAAGAAAAAGGAATAAAAGAAACCCAGATTGGAAGAGAAGAGGTAAAACTATTTGTTTTACAGATGAGAAGATATCATATATAGAAAAACCTAAAAAATACACTCCTCCCCACACACAATATGTGAACCGTATCGCAATAGGTGTATAAAAAATTTAAATTGCCCCATGTGCTTAGTGGCTCCACTACTGGAGAACACAGTTAGACTGCTGATATTTGTTGAAAGTCTCCAGAAGAGGAGGAGGAGGAGGATGCTGGTGGTTGGTGGCCCCAAGTGTTAATGCTTTTCTCATTCCCCAAAAACTTATGGAAGGAGATGGTAGGATTAGCTGACAGGGATGTGGGGCAGAATGGGCACCATGTCAGTGACATTCAGATCAAGGATGTGTCACTTGAGCTCAGAGTCATCAGCCACTAGCTCAGCCAATGCTTCCAATCTCCTCAACCTACATCAAGTTCATGACCAGGCAGGAGTGGAATATGTCTCACAGCTGGCTGCCCATGTAGAGCTTGGTGACCTAGAACAAACGCGAGGGAGATTGGGTGAGATGGAGTTCTCCTGGGGATGCAGGGCGCCACTGGAGCCAGTGAAAGATCACAGACCTTGGGGCAAGGGAGACCTGACTTCAAATCCTGGCTCTGCCCCTAACTCACTGTGTGACCTTAGGCACAATACTCCCCTTTCTGAGTTTCAGTTTACCCATGTGAGAAATGGGCAAGGCAGCTTGGACATCACCTCTGGACACTGAGAGAACCCAGACACGCAGGAAAGTGAAGGGTTGAAACAATCACGTAACAGATGTAAGTCAGACAGAGGAATGAATCTGCTCTCAGGGCAAGGAGAGATGGGAGATGGGAGACCCCACATGGTCCTGGGTGTCTCTCAGCAGGGCAGTGTACTCTGAGGATGTGGGCTCCAGGTTGCTGAGGTTCCCGACGATGATGCGGAAATGTAGCTGGTGATCTCTCTGGATGGATAAACTCTGGGCTGCAGAGCCTGGAACCACCGAGAGGAAGAGCAGACAGGTGGAGACTCTTCGCTCCCAGCAGAGAGACATGGTGGCCCACGGGATCAGGGTGGTGGGTGCAGACGGCATCACACTGGTGGTTGCCCCATCCTTCTCAGGCCTGGGGAGAGAGGGATGTGGGGACTCTAGAGAGAGGTCCTGAAACCTCTGGGGGTGGGGGCCAGAAGTGGAAGGAGGAAATGGGAGGACAGTGGTGAGACAAAGAGGGGTGGTCACAAAAGTGGTCATTATGGGCAAATGCTCAGGGGAGGGTCTCACCTTAGGGAGACCAGTCTGCAACTCGAGTAGAAGGGACCCAGGCTGCACCTCTTGAACAAGGATCCAGTTGGGGAGGAAGGAGGAGGAGGATGAGCAGGAGGGTCAGGGGTTAGGGGAGGGGCTCGGTGGGATTTAATCCATCAGGAGCTGCTGGGACCAGGGTCTCACCAGGCTCTGCAGGACCCTCTCAGTGAAGTTGAACGTGGCTGAGCCATTGCTCCTGTCTG
Organism: Diceros bicornis minor; assembly: GCF_020826845.1. NCBI lineage: Eukaryota > Metazoa > Chordata > Mammalia > Perissodactyla > Rhinocerotidae > Diceros > Diceros bicornis. Next base: position 2,292,153 of record NW_026690901.1, on the reverse strand, counting down.
ATGAATACCAGAGGGTGGAGATGGGGAAGGTGACTGTGAGGGTCTTCAGATTGTGCCCCAAAGCTGCAAGACGAGAGGGAGAGTGATGGCCATCACTGAGAGCTGGCCTGAGACCAGACCAGAGTCCTGCACTCATAATCATCTGTCGTCTTCTCTCACAGTGGCACCACCACCCACCCGTGTGGTCACGCAATTCAGAACCAGCATATCTGCTCAGCTCCTCCTCCCTCCCCGTAACACCCATTCACCTTGCACACTGGTCCTCATATACACTCCATCCCTGTCCCAGCTCAGGTCTTAACTTCCTTCACCCGGACCAACACCCTAGCAGGCTCACTGGATGCTCTGTCTAAAGGATGTTCTACATGGACTACTAGAAGAATCTTTCTGAAATGAATACCTCACTAGGGCCACCACTGCTCTAGTACCACCCATGGCTCCCTATGGCCCTCAGTGTTTAGTTCAACCTTCTTGACCTGGCACTCAAGGCTCTACTCAATATGGCTCCTGCTGACCTTTCAGTATCATTTTATCCATCTACTGCGGTTTAAACTTCATGCTTCATGCAAACCAAATTCGTTTCAATTCTCCCCTTATGGCATGTTGTTTCTGTCTGTAGCTTTTGCTCATGGAATCCACTCTGCCAGAAAAACCCTTCATCCTCTATTTGCCAAGGTCCCTCCTATTCATTCTTAAAGACTCCATTCTGGTGAAACTTTCTCTAGCAAGCCCTTCCCCTCCAAATTATGCCAGGTGCCTCTCCCCGAAACATCCCACATTGTTTTATAATGGTGTGTTAATTTCACAAGACTAGGGGCTCTCTGAGGGCTGGCCTTAGACTGAATCGTTGGTATAATCTTTGTGATCAGCATGATTGCCCTAAAACCAAAATTTCACACCCTGGCTTCCCAGCTCCTGGATCACAACTAGCTGGTGGAGGATTGGGGCTGGATAACTTCTCTTGGGAAAGAAAAGGGGCCCCCGAAATTCTGTGGCGGCTTCTGGTGGCTCAGGTGATGATCAATTATGCAGGGACGTGGTGGCTGGCTTGGGAGCTGTGGCGAGGGCTCTCTTCAGGGAGGGATAGAGTGGGAGGAGCACCCAAGCTTACCCGGGCTCCAGCAGTGGCTGTCCCAGGACCCCCATTCACAGATGAAGCATAAATGAGAGTGAGGGGACGGGTGACTGTGTGAGTAGAGGGATGAGCAAGCCTGTGGATGAGAGGGGCCCGAGAGAGAGATAGGTGAACAAGAGAGACTGAACTCGGATGAGAGACAGATGGATGGGCAGAAAACTGGACAGACGGATGGGATACCTGGAAAAGGTGGACCAAGGGCGGCACTTTAGCAGAATTAAAGTGAAAACCACGTGCGGTCAGAATGTAGTGGAGAACATGTCTCTGTCTAAGGCTTTCTCACCCTGGGCTGAGACTCTCCACCAGAACCCGGGAGGGAGAGAAGGGATGAATTAGGGCCCTTCCAGGTCCTTCCCTCACCAAGGACAGCAGGTGTAGGAGAACATGTGCTCCTCAACCCCAAATGCGGACAGGACCCAGGAGATCAGGGCCAGGAATACTCACTGTTGGTGTCGGGTCCACGGCTCCATAGGCGTAACCTGTGGAGAGAAGGCAAGAGGAGCTGAGCAAGAGTTGGGGTGAACATAAAGGATTAAGGAGAGGGAGGATGTAAGGACCTTTGTGGGAAAGGCAGAGGGGAAAACAGAGGGGAACAGGGGAGAGTTGTTCAGGGGGGAGGCAACGAGATGGAAGGAGGCTGGACCCATTGATCACACAGTGATGAGAAGTCTGAACCCAGACCGGGTGGATAGAGAGATGGATCATAGCTCACTTTAGAGCAAAGGAGGCAACACAGGACTCCGACTGGGAGAGACAGCGTGGCTGTAGCACAGCCCCTCACCAGGGACGTAGAGGCTGTCCCCGTCCAGGGTGAAGGTGCCCAGGTGGGAGACGCCCTGCTCTCATGGCTCAACTCCCAGTAGAGTCACTCTTTGTCCAGCCCTGGACCTGCGTGGGTCAGAGTGGAAGGTGCAGATGATGTCCACCCCAGTGGCTGCCCCACCCTTCTCAAGCCTGAGGGAGTAAGAACATGGGGATGTGGAATACTGAGCAGGGGTCCTTCTGGGTGTGGAAGGTGAGAGAGGGGAAGGGAAGAGGCTGAGGGAGATGCTGAAGGGGCTGCTCTGATGTCTGCAGGGGCTCTCCTAGGTGTCTCCCGTGTGAGACAACCCCCTCACAAGTAAGGCCTGACTTCCTTTAGGATGTGGAGGGGGCCTGTGAGTGGCAAAGAGGGGTGAACACACAGACCTGTGCGAGGGGGCACCTGCAGGTCTGCACGGACAGCAGGGAGGAGCACAGTCAGTGCCCTGTGCCATCTGACACATGCAGGCAAGAAAGTACCGTTACATTCTCTCGGTTCTACACTCCAAGGTCTTTTCTTTCTACTTATTTCTTGCTCCACAGCCATCAGCAAGGCATAGGGAACAATCATCTTATTCCTAATCTTATTCCCAGCACCTCCCATCTTGCCTCTTAAGACTTCATTCTTAACCATGAAGTCCATTTTAACCCCCGTGCTTAGATCAAACAGTAATTACATCATCCTTCTACTGACATCTCTCCAGAGTCTTCCCACTGGTCTTAGAACAGAGTCCTAAGTCACTCCTGACCTGGTCCAGCCTGTCCCCCTCGCTGGTCTGGCTCACACCTCTCCCCCTGTGTTGACTCGGCTCAGCCATCCCTCTTCTCAGTTCATGGACACACCAGGCTCTCTGCTTCAGGGGTGTCCTCATGCGGGTCCCTCTGCCTGAAACACTTTCTTGAACACACTCCCACACCCTCACTCCAGTGTAACCCTCCAACTAGCTAAATCCAGTCCCAACTCTAGCTCTCAAGCTAAATATCAGTCCTTCTCAAGAGGTCTTCCCTGCCCCCTCAGGTTGTGTCCCCTTGTGCCAAACTCCCACATCACTCTCATCATTAACTGTCTAAAATCCAAATACCCAAATACAATATAAATTCCATGGAGGTGGGACAAGGTCTCTCTGGTTCTGCAGGTCCCCATGCATGTGGCCCAGGGCCTGGCTCATGAGATGAGGAACCATCCCGGTTTGTCTAGGACTGCCCTGGTTTGAACACTAAAAGTCCTGTGTCCTGGAAAAACCCTCTGTCCTGAATAAACGAGGATGGTTGTTCACTGTATATTATACACTCAGAGACTATCTATTGCATGACAAGCACACATTCCCCTCAAGAACGTCACAAGAAAGCTAGAATGAAAAAGGCACACACACACAAAATTAGTAGAAGCCAACAACTAAATACAAAAGTACTTAACAAGATTCTCTGCAACGTGAATCACCAGAACGTTATTTTAGAAAAGTTTCAAGAAACAGTTAATTCCCTTTAGAAGGCAAGGTGGTGAGGACAGTCTTTTTGGAGACTAGTGCCCTTCCCTTCAATCTACAATGTTGCTTAGTATTCCTCCAAATGATTTGAAATGTCATAAAGAAAAAAATGCTCAAAATGAATCTGGCTACTGGCAAATTCAGTTTTAAATTTGTTATTAATACAAAGAAGTTCAAATCATCTTTTTCCCTGAATGCTCCTCTATTTCAAATTTTTGTGGAGGATTTATAGGATTTTAGAAGTCAAATTGAATGGTTCTAAGGAATGTTGCTGAGTATCCCCGGTAATATTTCATGGGATGTCTTCTAATGCTACATACACACGCAAAACATTTTTGTACTTATAATATATATAAATCCTGACTTTTGAGTATTATGCAATGCAAGTAAATCTATATTTTCTACTATAATCCACATTTGCAGTTATTTACGTTTGTTTCATATGTTCTTATTTGCATATAACTGTACTTACTGAAATATTTACCACACACAGTTTACCATCTTGCCCTTGAATATAACCCATCAAACATCAATAATTTTTCTCAAGATACCCTCACTCTCAGTGAGTACATGTGGTGAAATCCTGATCCCAGGAAACCCCACTGGCAGGTCTTCTGCACAGCGGAGGCTTCCGGAACCTCTTGGTACCCAGGTCCACAGGGTACTCACCTGGTCACACAGAAGTCCATGTATCAGCGAGGACAGGTGGACCCTGAGCCCGGTTTCACCTCAAACTTGAGCTCCACGGATGCTTTTCATGTCTGAGAGGGGAAAAAAAGTGCAGACAAGCTTTTGAGTCCTTTTATAGGGTGTTGGATGGAAAGGCCACCCCATTCACTCTTCTTTTTTTGTATTTACTCATTTAACAGTAACTGTTGGCTGTGACTGGATTTTCCCGATTCCTATGCAGCCACCTGCTTCCCGAGATGGGAGAAAGCAGCTTCGTGCTGTGTGCACTTGAGTCACTCAACTCACTTGGCTGGACAGAGACGTTTTGGTGACTCTGGACCCTTTAAACAAGCTTGTCATTTAGGGACCCTGTAAGTGACTCGCTGACTTGTCAACAATTTCCACACTTCATTCAGGGCTCGGGAGATTTTCAGGCCCTGAAGCAGGTTTCCCAACCTCTGCACCACTGACATCTGGGGCCGGACAATTCTGTGTGGGGCCATCCTGGGCCCTGGAGGACACTGAGCAGCATTCCTGCCTCCCCCTCTAGACGCCAGGAACGCCCCCATTTGTAACAACCCAAACACCGCCTGCAGATGCGGATAAGCCCCCTGGGGACAAAATCACAGGGAGGACGGTGACGGGGACTCTGAGGAGGGGACAGCAGCGCCGGGAGACAGGAGGAACAGCAGCCTCGAGGGCCCTGAGCGAACAGCCCGTCGGAAAAAGAGCTGCGGGGGGACGGAGAGACGCTGGGCCCTGACAGGGCTGCCGGCGGCCCAGGCGCCTCCCTGGACCCCTACCTGAGCCGGGACCACCCGCCGCTCACCGAGCCCCGCCCCTGAGGGCAAAAGTCCACGAGAATCCCATCCCCGCCTAGAAGACGGAACACACTGCGAAGCCCCCGGCTCCATCCACGGCGCCGCCCACGCTTCCACTTCTTGTCTCGGGCGGGCGTTCGGAGAAGACGGAAGTTCCGGGAGGACGGAAGTTCGGGGAGGACGGACGTTTGGGGCCTCCGGGTCGAGAAGGCGTGCGGGGCGGGACGGGCCGCGCACCCCAGCCTTGGGGGAGGTGTCTAGTTTCTAGAGTGAGTGCTAGGGCGGGCAGCGGGCTGGGTCAGCAACAGGGACAGGACCAGGTCTAGGGGCGTGGCTGTGGGTGGGGACAAGGGTGTGGGCAGGGACCAGGCTGTGGGCGGAGCCAGGCCCGAAGGTTTTGGGCGGAGACCAGTTCCAGGGGCTGGAAGAGGCGGGGGTGGGGCTGGAATAAGTCAGGTGGACTTCACAGGGGGAAGAAATGAGCTCCAGGGGCAGGGCTGGAGGAAGGGCTTTCCGTGGACCCCTAGGCTGTACAGGTAGCTGCATGTTGAACAGCTTTTCTTCATTCCTTTCCCCACCTTTACACAGACTCATAGAATGATGTGCCTATATTTAAAATTATAAATTTTTTGTGCAGGTTTGCTTTACTTAATTTCGTTAAAATATTGGATCATATATTCACATTTCTCTACACCTTGCTGTCCCAAGCCAGGAGATCAGGATATAACGCTATTTTAATTTTAAAAACTGGGGACAGAGAGGCCACTGCGTCGTAGATACACATATAGGAAAACTTCAAAGAGTGGTGCAAAGTCAGTAAAATATTCTCACTCTACCACTGTCTCCCAGTCCTTTTGCGCAGAGATAAACATCCTTTTCTCCTCTATCCTTCCAGACATACTGTGCATATGTGGGCCTGTGTATATGTTCAAGCCCAAGAGGGATGGCCCCAAGCAAAACCTGAAGCCCATGAATTGTCTTATGCGTCAGAAGTTACTAGAAAGAGATTTAAATTTCTGGTGGAAGGAGATAAACCAGTGATGAATCCAGAGGAAGACAACAAAGAAACAAGAGAATTTTCCCATATAAATGGTCAAAGGAAAAAGTGAGACAGAAAATGTATTCATAATATCTGACGTAGCACATCTCTGGATAAGATTCATATGCTATAAAATGGTAAACACTTATGTCATAAAAGAGTAGACATTGAATTTTGATTTATCCTAATTCATTAAATAGTTATATTGGGCAAGGGGAATTATGTTTTTCACATATGTAAGAACTCTTCATGCTGATTGTTTCAGAGAAGAAAGAAAGTATAAATAGTCAAAAGCTGAAAAATGAAAATGCTGTATGAGTAGCTAATTTAGAAATATAGATTTTCAACCAGAAAATTGAAGTTGTTTTTGCAACCAGAGTCAAGAGTGGGGAAGGTAGCTTTCCATTATAAGGCTTGAAGTATTATTTGAGAGATGTGCGTATAGACACACACACACGGGAGCCTGAATTTGTATTCCAAAGGGATCATCTAACTCTACAAAGAATTTGTAAAAAGGATTCACTTTACATCAGTAGAACATATTTTGAAAACTACAGACTTCAAGCGTAAAAAAAGCTGTCATCATCCCGGTGGAAAAATGAATGGGGCATCACTTTCCCACCGACATAGTGATAAGCATTTTACGTACATTACTCTTGAGTATTTTCACAGTAACCCATAAGGAAGATGGTATTATTTATCTCCATTTTGCAGGTGAGGAAATTGGTGACAGCATATTGCTAAAATTTTCATATAAGTTCTCAATAGATATTGTTTTATGTTAAAATTGTTTATTGAATTCTCTTTTCATTAATAAAACGATATGTGCCATTCTTACAAATAAGCAAAGGGTGTGTAAAAACAATTTAGCAAAGCAATAGTTTTTTATCCTTTTGATATAATTAAATATAACAATCACTTTATTATTTTTCTGCTCTCTGCCTCACATCTAGGAAGATACTTTCTATCTTAAAGGCTTACTAGAAAACTCAACTAAAAATCAAGAATCAGGGAATACCCATATTATGCCAGGTTCCTGAGTGCATGAAAAAAAAGCCATTATAACAAATTTTTGTACAAAAATCTTAGATCATTCATGAACTGATAACAACACAAATCATGATTAGGCAAGGTATTTCTGTAGAATGACAAATATTTAAACTTTAGACATTTAGAAAGGTAGTTCATTACAGTAACTAATGTGTATAAGAATAATTTTTTCAAACTCACTAAGTGCCAGGAAAACGTTTGACAAAATGCACTGCAACATTATTCACAATAGCCAAGAGATAGAAACTACCTAATTGTGCATCCATGGGTGAAAGGATGAAGAAAATCTGGGGCATCTATACAATGGAATATTATTCAGCCTTAAAAAGGAAGAAAATCCTGTATTCAGAATTGCTTGCCTGGGTCATTTCAGTAGCCATGTGCTTTCTTCCTTAGTACCCTGTGGTCCATTCGCCAACCAGGAACCAGGGTGATCCTTTTACAATGTAAGCTCCACGACCGCTAGTGGATCCCTAAAAGAGATTTTGGAGATAGATTGCCTGGGTACCAGCTGTGTGAACTTGGAAAATTATGTAACCTCTAATATTCCTCATCCATACAATAGGGGTTAATAGTATTGTCTCCATGGCATTGTTGTGGGCATTAAATTAGTGAATACAAGTCAGGTGCCTAGAATGGGCCTGGCACATGGTAAGGCAACATGAAAAATTTAACTGTCATTATAACTAAATTAAATATTGTGATAGCCTATTAATTAAGTTGAACCATATGAAATTTCTAATACTCAACCAATTTGACCCATTATTATTGTTGAATAAATGAAAAAACTCAGTCTAGGCAGGCTGTGTAGAGTCAAAAGGGATTGGATAAATGAAAATGTTATTACAATAAATAAGATGAAATAGATTGCTTTGCAATTTACAAAGCAGTTTCTCATACTTTGTTTCATTTAATCTCTATAGAATGTTTTTCAGGGTATTATTACCACTGTCTCGGAAGGAGTAACTGACTTGCCCCAAATCACACCACATTATATAAAACAATTAGAATGGAAACATCATTTCGAGTATCAATACCATATGATATTTTGTTTTCCCCTCATAATATCATCCGTCCTCTCAAGAAAGTGATGAAATAATTCTGATCCCTAGGAACTTAGTCTTAAAGAGACATACTCTCAGATGATCAACACTATGTCTTTGAAACAGGGGTGTTGCGAGAAGAAACTTGAGACCCATGATTTCTGGTTGTTCAAGTCCATGCTTAGAGTTCTGGGAAACAGTAAAAGAAGGGAAAGGGTGAATAATAGTCCAGAATGAAAAAAGTCTGACGTATATGTAACTTTATTGATCACCTCAAAATTCTCTTTTTGTTTATGGTCTGTGACACCCTACTAGAATATAAATGCTATTAGGGTAGATCACTGCTATCTTGTAGCAAGTGGCAGGCGCTGAGTAAATATTTATTAAAGAAATGAAAGTGGCCTTGAATACATCTGCTCTTTACTCACCAGAGAACAGCCTCATAGCAGGCAAATGGCATCATTAGCAAAATTTTAAAAATCATATCCTTATTAGCTCGTAACCAAGGATTCAAGGCTCCCATTTATTTCATACTTTCTAAGTACAGAAGAATTCTGGTGTATTAGGGAATGTTTCCGCAGCCTCGCTGTAAAATAAAGCAAGACTTTTTGGCCCATTGATTGCTGGTTCCAGCAGGGCCCATCTCTATGCTTACCTCTAAACAATTAACTATAGATTTGTTATCTCAACAAACAGCAATTTGGTATGGAACCTGTTTTATCAGTGTCATGCAAAAGTAGACATTTGATATGTCTTTAAGGGGTGATATGGATAATAATGTTGATGCAGAAGAAGACAACTAAAAATTCTCTCTGGTCTTTGTCAAGTGCATCTGAGTGAAGGGTATCTTGGAGTCACTGGATTTCAGAACACAAAAAGACTCGTCCAACTCTTCATGTTACAGGTGAAGAAAATGAGGTCTAAAGAGGTTGAGAGATTTGACCAAGACTAATTCCTGGGACTAGAGAGAGATCCTCTGGTTCTCAGCTGGCCACATTGCGTAACATCTCCAGCTCCAGACAGCCAAGAGAATCAAGTCTGTTGATTTCCAGCTAGAAATGATTCCCCTTCACGTTTTTACTTTCTCTCTCTTAGATGCCTGCTCTGCACTGACAAGGAGTTTATCTGATGTTTACACTACACTTAAGAAGAGGAAAATGCTCCTGGCAAACACTATTGTGATTCAGTGTGGCACTGGAGAGCCCAGTCATGAAAAAATGAGAATCAACAGAATAAGAGGTAAATAATATTAGAGAAGAAGAGAAAATCTATTATTTTAGTGGGACATAACTTATAAAGTTTAGAACTGATAAATAAGTGGAGTAATGTGAAAGGAAGCTAGATTCCTATATGAAACATCAAAAATACTGTTATATGAGTAAGAATTAGTTTAAACATGTAAGTAATTATTCCATTCCTAAGAGCAATGAATTATTTAAGATGAGTAGTTAAAATAATTGGAACGACATATTAGTTATATGAAGAAGATTATAAAGAGATACAAAGCATGTAAAAGCACAGATTAAATGGAGAGATATACTATACTTGTGACTGAAAACAGTGTTTCAAAGATAGTTTTCCAAACATTATTCAGATTCCATATACTTCAAATCAACCTTTAAAATGATGCAGTGTTTGTTTTATAGACTAAAAGATATCCATTTGTAAAATAAAACACTGGACCATAAACTAACATTATTCACAAGTAAATCATTCCAAATGGATTATAGGGCTAAAATTAAAAGTAAAATCCCCACGTATAACAGTGATGGATGAGAATGTAGATGAATATCCATAATCTTAAAGTTAGTGCAGATATTCTTAATATATATGCTTAAAGATGTCTGGTTGAAAAGAGGAAGGAGAAAAAGTAAAATGGAACGTGATATGGTCTCTGATTTTCTTTCAGAGACTTAATCTAGAGAAGAATATTCCAGTCTACAATATTGGATAAAGAAATAGAAATCTGTGATAATTATACAAATAATGAGAGGACATATTTAAATTGTAGCATAATATATCAGTTAGCTTCTGCTCTGTAACAAATCACCCTAAAATTGGTGACTTCAAATAAGAATAGTTTATTTTTTCTGAAGATTCTGTGGGTTAACTGGGAAGTTATTTTGATCTTGACCTCTTGGTGGCTCAGCTGGGATTGGATGGTCTAGGACAGTTTTACTCACACATCTGATTGTTGACTTGAAGCCACCTAGAGTGATGGAGATGTGGAGTCTGGCTAGACTCATTCACATATTGATGGCCTCATGCTTCCCAAGGACAGCCAGAGAAGAACAAGTAGCAACAATGAACAAGTGTTTTTCAAGCCTTTGCTCATGTCATTTGGTAATATCCCATTGGCCAAAGCAAGTTACAATGGCAAGTCTACCAAGAGTCAACGTGGAATGCTATAACCAAACAGAAAGAGGGAAAGGACTGATATGTGGCCATTTTTGCAATCTCTCACACATAATTTTAGAGGAAAATTAGTATGAATGTTTGTATATTTGTTCATTTGATTGCCCAAGGAAAATTGTATAAAGCCAAAAGAAACATAAAGCAAAAAATTAAGTGGAGATGTAAGGTAAGTTTAGTTGGTACTGAAATTGGGTCTGGAAAAATATAGTAGTTTATTTTTCAAGTGTATGCAAGTTCTTGTCACCTATGAAAATAACTTACATTTCGATTATTTTCTCCCTGAGTGTGTTTTATTCCTTAACACTTTTGATGTGTTTCTCTCTGGCCTTAGGAAAATAACGTAGCACTTGGGAGCAAAGATGCAGCCTAATAGTCCCACACTGGAGGCCAAGATGGAGAAGACCTCCACGGCCACAATGCCCTTGCCCTTGGTGCTGTGTTAGATGGGCAGGAAGGTGACCCAGGCACTGCAGAACACCAGCATGCTGAACGTCAGGAACTTGGCTTCATTAAAAGTGCCAAGCAGGTTCCGGGCCAGGAAAGCCACAGTGAAGCTGCCCAGGGCCAAGGAACCCAGGTGTCCCAGGACACAGTAGAAGGTAGTGACTGAGCCCTTGTTGCACATGATGATGATGTGGCCGTGTTCAGAGTGTGCATCTGTGTCAATGAAGGGAGGAGAGGTTCCCAGCCAGATCCCACAGAGACTCACCTGGATAAAGGAGCAGCTGGGAATGATGAAGTTAGGTGCCCCTGACACCAACCACTGCCACATCCTTTTCCCTGGTGCAGTGACCTTGAAGGCCACAACCACAGTAATAGTTTTGGCCAAGACAGTGGAAACAGCCACAGTAAAAACAACTGTAAATGTGGTTTGTTGAATAATGTAGGTGGCTGTGTTGGGTCAGCCGATGAAGAGTAAGGAGTAGAGGAAGCAGAGGGTGAGGGAGAAGAGTAGGATGTAGCTGAGAGTCCAATTCTTGCTTACAGGAGTGTCTCGGTGCTTCACAAAGACCCCAGAGACCACTGTTATGACAACAGAGAAGCAAGGAGCTGTGCAAGCCACAGTCTTCCCTAAAGAATCTTCAAATGCCAGAAATGTCACAAGTTTCAGCAGGCTGCGATTTCTCTCATTGTTTGCATACTGGCTTCCTGGACGCCCTATACATTGATCTCTATTTGAAAAGGAAAGGAAAGTCTTGGTGTTTCAGTCAGCCACTCTTCCACATTCCGAAGACAAAAAACAAAAGTCTCATTGGCATTATAGGGCCCACAGCCCACACCTTATTTGGTTGTGAGACACAATGTTGCAGACACTTACGTTAATAATATTCACATTAAACAGTCCCGTCCTATGTCACAATGCTTTTAGCTTCAAGTAAGTGATAATCCACCTCCAAAAGTTCCAAGTTTGGGTCCTGTGTTAGTTGGATGTCTTCATAAACTTGAGGTTTTAAGGCGAATATTTTAGGTGGTGGGGATTTTGCAACACACCAGTGAGGTACTGGGAAAGTGAGGCAGGGAAAGGAAGGCAGGACATCAGGGACATCAAGTGCTTTACCACTGTGCTCACCTAGAGCTCAATCGCTCTAGGGAGCACTGTGAGGCAAGAAGCACACATGGAAGCAAGTCATCTCAGCTGAGGATGAGGCAGCTGCAACACATATGCAGGCATGCCCATCAGCCATCATTCAAGGGCTGCGCCGCAGGGCTATGAATTTGTATTTGGCAAACTTTTCCTGTAAAGTGACAGAGAACAAACATTTTAGGCTTTGTGGGCCATAGGGTCTCTGCCACAACTATTCAACTCTGACCTCGGAGCATGAAGCAGCCATTCTTATTGTTGAAAGTGGGCATTCTTTTCTCGTTCCTATTTCTACAAATAATATTAGAACAATGCAATTACCGTAATTACAGCTTTTCTTTTTGACTCACTTTTCTATATAAATCTTGTTTCTCGATTTTTCTAACTTGGTTTTTGTTTCATAAAAAATGTAGTAAAATTCTTAACCTTCAAAGTAAATTCCTTCGGTAAAGTGGTTTGAATTGCGTTAAAGCTGAAAATTATTTAGAAAAGGATACAGACTTTTGTAATATTCAGACATTCCATTTGGGAAATTTAATGGCACTAAATTTAGTCATTTTCTTTTGCATTTCTCAAACACATTTTTAGCCAAAATTAAAACTATACTTTGCATAACATACAGTAACTACTTTCTCACTACACTTCCTCCATTATACCTAGCTATTAGAACCCCAATTTTGAGTGACCTAAGCCAATTGTGACAGATCTAAGCTAATTTTTGTCAGAGTGTGCTCCACCTCACCTGTGGGTTATGAGCCATGGACATAAGTCAATGACAAACTGATTGTATAGTCTCTTTCTCGCACTAAATAAAACGTGCATCAAATAGGATGCTATAGCTGACTCTTCCTCTTTCTTTCCCATGTGGATGCTGTGCAGTGGCAGACACTTGTAAAAATAAAATCCCACACACTAAGCATATTGAAGCAAAAGTTATATAGAGCCTGAGTCTTTATTATCAAAATGTTGATAGAAACAAAACCTTTGCATTTGTCTATTTCTGAAATTCTTGTAACATAAATAACAAATGTCATGATTTAAGGCCACTATGAGTTTCTCTATCACTTTCAGCTGAACACATTCTAACTAATGTACTTTGTGCATTACATTTTTGTGTTTTTGAGAGTGAGAAATGAGACTTTCATACTGCATTATCAAACACTTTACTATTGATATGTAGGAAAATCCTTATTATTGATACATTATATTCATCTTTTATTTATTTAGTTAATTATTTATTCATTTATTTATTTATCTTTTGATTGAGGAGGATTAGCCTTGAGCTAACATCTATGCCAGTCTTCCCCATTTTGTATGTGAGTGGCCACCACAGAGTGGCTGATATGTGATGTAGTTCTACGCCTGGGATTTGAACCCATGGACTCGGGCCACCAAAGTGGAGCATGCTGAATTTTAACCACTACACCACAGGACCAGCCTGCTACGTTATTTTAGATCCCACTAATTGATTAGATATTTTTGCATTCTGATTTAAATTATTTTTTGCATTATGTAAGTAAACATGGAAGCAGATTCCACTGGTTGCCTATTCATGACCCATCTGTCCCCTTCCTACCAACAGCTCAGTTGTGCTTTGACATTCAACTTCTTCCATGAGGCCGTGTGATTGAGGGGAGGTTGAGAAGTCTAAATCAATTCTAGTTGGCCCCACTGGGAGGATGTGTTTTTGAGTGACTGTTACAAATTCAGGCAGACTAGATGCCCACTCTTTTTCATCTTTCTGTTCGCTTGCTATGATATAATACTTTAAACAGCTCAGCCTCTGAGACCATAAGGAGCCCAGCCTGTAGACAAAGCTGAGAACCAAAGATGATAGAACAAAATATGAGAGTATCATCTGTGCTTGATTATAGTTTTGAGCTGCTGAATTCTCTAATCCTCGAGTCATTCTATTTCTGGCCTTTTTTTTTTTAATTGTTTCACTTTTTTTTTTGAAAAGTGATATTTATGACAACATTCATCAAGTAAATAACAAATAGAATGACACATATTTCCCTCTCCATCTTTATAATGCAACACTGTGCTTTTATTTTTTCTGGCACAAAGAATCATCATAGTCAATTACTCTGGTCTTTTTTATGGGATATAATAAATATTTTTTAAAAGACACATTTAGCTTGTTTTCTTTTAAATTTATATCCAGATGCATTCTAACAACAAACATAATTTGTAAGCATGCTCTCTCTACCAGACCATTATTTATTTCTGTAATATGTTATTTCATGCATTATTTTACTGGACAGAACATTTAGCAATGTAAAGAGATAACTTTGGTAATTAGTACATATGAATTGTTTGCTGTTTTGTTTGGTAAGACTGGAATATTGTACTTTACATATGATGGGCTTTTCCATTTTCATTATTTACCTATTCCATCATCATCCATGATCAGTCTTTTATCATCTCATTCCAGCCATACTGTTCTTATTCCATATGTCTATATATACCACATAAAAACATTTTAAAAACACTTTATTGAGGTATGACTGACATACAAAAAGCTGTACATATTTAATGTATACAACTTAATGTGTTTGGAGATAATATACACCCGTGGAACCATCACTACAATCAAGTCCTTAAACCTATTCATCACCTCCAAATGCTTCCTCCTGTCCTCTTTATTTTTTTAATTTAACTTCCTTTTTTAAAATACTTTTTTTCTTTTGAGGTAGGAACACTTAACATAAATCTACCCTCCTAGTAAATTTTCAAGTCTAAAATACAATATTGTTAAATATAGGCCCATGTTGGACGGTAGGTCGCCAGAACTTATTCATCCTGCATAATTTTTGTTGTCCAAACTTCTATTGCCAAGAATCCCTCTTCATCTTGAACTGACAAATCCCCACATGTTTTTAAAAACTCAACTCAAACATCAGCTTTCCATGAAGAATTATCTGATGCATCCAAGTGAGACTATCTACTCTTGTTGACTCTGCTAACTTCTAACTACCTTTATTATGGCACTTTTCAAATTGCCATGTTATTCTTTTTTCACACGTACCTCACTATGATTTCTTGGAAAGAAGGGCCTTTATCTTATCAGGTTAGCATGCTCACTTCATGGTTTATATCTTCTACTAGAGTAATAATAATATAATATATCCATTCATTTAGTGAATCTTTAGTTCCCATTTTTGCACACCTACTATGTTTAAGGCATAGTGCTCGTCACCTTGGGTGTAAAGATATGAATAGGAGGCATGTCTTGAAGACACCCACACTTACTTCCATCATAATTCCATGTGTGTTATTCTGTGATCAAGATGAGTATATGGTGCTACAGAATCTCTAATTGTTTGCCTAACACAACATGTGATTTAAGAGCTGTATTCCCTTGAGAAGAGCTGCTTCAGCAGAACCTAACAATGTGAGTATAAAGAAGCCAGATCAAGGTAACTCCCAACATGGAAATGATGTATTGATTACCTAAATGAAAGTATTGAATGAGTGAATGAAATAATAGAAAATAAAGAAGAAATGAGATGCTATTGGTTAATCCCAGACCCTTTACCCTTTATTTGGAGACAAAGAAGGGCTGAAAGAAAGTGATTGTAATTATGTAATTTTGTCAGTTCATACCTGTCTGATTACATATTTCTCACTCTGGGCACAATACACAGTCAAAGCAGCAGGTAGCTCTCTTCCTGAGGGATTTTCCTGATTCCTGGCTGACAGAACATCCTACACCCATGGGGGCAGTTTGAAAGAAGAAAATTAGTGATAATACTGAACAATACTATATAATTGGATAATATTTTATTATTTAATAATATTGAATAATTGATAATAATGGTTAAATTATCTCAAAAATTATCTTAAAGATCATCTCTAAGATTTGACATGATTGATGCACCCAGGGAAAGCAAAATAAAATCAAGGTCAATCTTCAGAAAAGAGTTCCCAACATGAAGATACATACTGATTTAAAAGATTTTCCATCTCAGTGACTAGGACACTTGTTTGTTTTAAGGAAAATGGGGCATCTGATCATGAATCATATTTGTTATTGCCAAATGTGATTCCGAATATGGTATTCCTGGATCACTTTTTTGAACTATAAGCAGATTTTACCTTAATAATAAATAACATTTTAATTCATACAATACATTTACATGAGAATTGTTTGATTAGTACAATATGCAATTATTGAATTTATTTAGTAATATATTTAATGTCAGGTAGATTATACACCAAGGAAACAGGGACAGGCTTGAATGATATAATATAGCATCTTGAGGGATGGCTTACAAGACTGAGTTTTAAAGGGAAATCTGATGTGAGGAAGAATGTAGTTCCTGGAAGAGCAAAAAGAATCTTTTTTTCTGATGGTGAATTTTTCTACAAGAATGTATAAAGGTGGGATGAAGAGATGGAAATATAAGGAATATTAATAAAATATTGA
Source organism: Diceros bicornis minor (assembly GCF_020826845.1). Lineage (NCBI taxonomy): Eukaryota > Metazoa > Chordata > Mammalia > Perissodactyla > Rhinocerotidae > Diceros > Diceros bicornis. The sequence goes on along the minus strand of NW_026690901.1, from coordinate 2,275,682 downwards.
AATATTAAAAAGAAACACTCAATGACAATTCTTTTGATTCTAGTTAAAGAGAATAAAATTTGTTTTCTGGAAGAAAAGCAAATGGCCAATGACAATTTTAATTGTATCAACAAGTCACCAAAAAGCTTGGTCGTCGGCACCTGCTATGTCTTCGAGGCACAATGCATGCAGAGCAATAAATTTGCAAGAAATGAGATTGACACTTTTTCAGCTTAAATGGGAATTTAAATCATCAATTTTTTATCAACTCATCATATTAAATTGGTAGCCTCACTGTCCTGCTGTAGCATATAAAACATTTCAAAATTCGGGAATATCTCCTTAATTAAAAGTGTCCTTTCAAGCTGGCCCCGTGGCTTAGTGGTTAAGTGCGCGTGCTCTGCTGCTGACTGCCCGAGTTTGGATCCCTGGCGAGCACGGACGCACCGCTTCTCCGCCCATGTTGAGGCCATGTCCCACGTACAGCAACTAGAAGGATGTGCAGATATGACATACAACTATCTACTGGGGCTTTGGGGGGGGGGAATAAATAAATAAATAAAATTATTTTTAAAAAAGTGTACCTTCAATATCTCTTGGACAGTAAGAAAAATTATATCAATAAATGAGAATTTTGTTATGAGTTAAATAATTTCACCATTATTTTCATATACGGTCTCTATCTTGTGATGTAGATGAACAATTAATCGAAGATTGAGTTTTCTGCAGTCTTTTTGAATCCTACGGCCCAGTCTATCAGCTCCTCATGTATGATGAAACCTTGACCACGTGGATCCTGGGGAACAAACTCCATTACTTTCACCTGAAGTCTAAGACCTTTGGGAAATGGTATAGTTCAGAATTTCATGCTGTGACACAGAATTTCTTTTCTCAGCCAGTGACACATGAGCTCCAGTGCTGTTATTAAATTGGGTGATTTTTAGGAATGGGTGGAGCTGAAAGGGAGACAAAATTGGGAAATGAAATGAGGATGGAAATTGAGGACAGAAAACTCATATACGAACAGGTGGGGCTCCTGAGTTGCCCAGCAATTAGATTTTTTCCCCTCTATATCAGTAATCCTCTGAATAAGTTTAATTTGGGGAGTGTTTACTATTTTGCCTACTTGAGTAAGAAGGCATTCCTGTCTGCCCTTAGAGAGCACATGGTGATTTGTTTAAACCATTCCTGAAGATTCCATGTCCAGGGAATGCTGTAGGGCTAAACCTGAACTGCACCTTGAGCAGTGAGGTTTGCTTTAGGGGTGCTAGGGAGTTTCCTTGAACTCAAGAAGAGACAAGGAAAGACAGCTTGCTTCTTACTAACTTTGAACAAAATATTTTATTAAATGAGAGAGAAAAGATGAAAGCTCCTAGTAAACAATATTCATACAATAATTGATATAATTTATATATAAATGTATAACTAATATTTACATAATAGATAAATATATATAAGGTTATATATATACATAAATAAATATATATTCACAATAAATGTGTGTATTTAGATCTGATATCACATTAACTTCCTTGTACCTGAGAGCAAGAGTTTCAAGACACATTATTCATAGGTTTTGGATTTATAAACGTCTAGGTTCATCTAAGTAGAATTGAAAAGGTCTTGGGGAAATTAAAATATATTTCAAACTATTGGGGTTCTCATCTGTAAAAAGGGGATCAATCTCCTTGCTTCCAAAAGTCATTTTAAATTTCAATGAAGAAATATTTTTTTAACTATCAGTAGCCTTTCTAGAAAAATGCAGGAATGTTCAAATAAATTGTCGTTTCCCCAGTGGCATTTAAGATATCACAGGATAGGGCCAGAACTAGATTTTGAAAATCCTTGAATTTTTAAATTCCCTTGGATGAATTGTCATTAAGTTTTATCTTAAAAACTTACCTCTCACAGTGAAAGTTTTTAATTGATTATTTTTCGTTAAAAGAGTTGACACTGTTGCTAAATAGCCCCTACAATCATTAAAGATTTACTTGCAACCTGTACGAAACAACAGCAATTCATTATGCTCAAGTCACCGCTGATCTGTCACAATGTCACTATTACAATTCTATACCCAAATGATATAACTCTCGTATCCTAAAATACAATAATGGGAATCATATTTAAGGGAAAAATTTTACCTGTTAAGTGAGAAACATGAGCTGACATGCATCCATTATGGACACCTCTTCTGCTTTTATCAAAATCATTTCATGGAGGGCTCAGGCCACCACATCCACAGCATGATAGATGTAGTAGCTGGATCCAGACATGGTCGTGTCTAATTTGTCCTTTGGCAGAGAATCCAGGGAGGCATTGAGCGGACACTCCAAAATTTTCCACATTTAGTTCCTGCAAATGAGCAGTTAAAAATTTCAAGCCATAATTTGGTAAAGAGAAAGTTTTCTGGGTATTTAGAGGAGCTAACTGTCCATACAGAGGGTTTAAATCCAGATATCTCAAAGTTCTGGTGTGCAAAGGAAAGACTGCCATGGTAAGAATGAAAAAGGGGTGAAGTGGAAAAAAAGAAGCATCCCACTGTGGTGTAGTGATCCACATCTTCTGAGTGGTTAAATAATACTTTCCTGCAATGCTCACACTTATTAATATACTTGTGTCACCATACACGGTTAACATATTGGTTGGTGAGTCTATGATTCTGGCCATGAATGTCCAATCTTTTGAAGTGTACGTCCTCTTGGTCACAGGTATCTTAGTCACAGGCAGGCACAGTTCATAGTCTCCTGTCTTCTAAGTTCCCAGAGGAACTGCTCACTTTTTATATCAACTGACACTAAATTTCCCACTCAGGTCCAGCCAAAATGTATCAACAGCGAGACCCTTCTGAAGACTAAAGATATGTCCTTGGAAGCCATCTGATAGAGAGGAAAAGTAGTCCTTACCTTTCATTACAGGATTAATATCTCCATAGGTGATCTGAATCAAAAGAGAAAAAAGGTTCTGTATTGTGTTCTCTGGAAGCAAAATAAACAGAATTTCAGCAAAATTCATATGATCAGGTAGCTAAACTTATATTCTTGGCAATAACTCTGTGAATATGAAACAATATTATCTGATGGTAGAAGTGATTGAGGGGAAGCTTGGCTTTGAAGCCAGGCTGCCTGGGTTCAAATGCTGACTCTAATATGACTAGCTTAAAGATCTTGAGAAGGTTACATAACCTCTATACATGTTAGTTTCTATATCTCTAAAAATTCCCATAATAATGGTACCTTTTCATTGTCTTTTATTAGGATTAAATTTGTGACTATTTGCAAAGTATTTGAAGAGTTTAACATTTTTTTAATTTTTTTCATTTTTTATTTTTTTTGTTTATTGCAGTAACATTGGTTTATAACATGGCATAAATTTTAGGTGTACATCATTATACTTTTATTTCTGCATAGATTACATCACGTTTGCCACCTAAATACTAATTACAACCCTTGACCACACACTTGCACCGAATTATCCCTTTCGCCATTCTCCCTTGCCCCTTCCCCTCTGGTAACCACCAATCCAATCTCTGTCTCTATGTATTTGTTTGTTGTTGTTATTATCTACTACTTAATGAGTCAAATCATGCGATATTTGACCTTCTCCCTCTGTCTTATTTCACTTTGCCTAATACCCTCAATGTCCATACATGTTGTCACAAATGCCTGGATTTCATTGTTTCTTATGGCTGAGTAGTATTCCATTGTGCATATACCATGTCGTCTTTATCCATTCATTCCTTGTTGGGCCCTTAGGTTGCTTCCAAGTCTTGGCTATTGTGAATAAAGCTGCAATGAGCACAGGGGTGCATGTATCTTTACGTATTGGTGTTTTCAAGTTCTTTGGATGAATACCCAGCAACGGAATAGATGGATCATATGGTAGTTCTATCCTTAAATTTTTGAGGAATCTCCATACTGTTTTCCATAGTGGCTACACCAGTTTGCACTCCCACCAGCAGTGTATGAGAGTTCCTTTCTCTCCACAGCCTCTCCAACACATGTTGTTTCCTGTCTTGTTAATTATAGCCATTCTGACAGGCGTGAGGTGATATCTCATTGTAGTTTTGATTTGCATTTCCCTGATAGTTAATGATTTTGAACAACTTTTCATGTGTCTGTTGGCCATCTGTATATCTTCTTTGGAGAAATGTCTGTTCAGGTCTTTTGACCAAGTAAAATAGTTTTAAGTACATGTTTACATATAAAATTTTATTAACTAGAAGATAAATAACTAAGGTGTGGTTATTTCAGAATATCCAGCTTCCACTCCTTTCAGAGAATTTGGGCAACCACATTTCCAGAAGCTACAGTGGTCTGCTTTAGCCAATGATGATAGCCTCTGATTACTTCATCTCTTCTCAGCTTCAGACACCAAAATAATGAATCCACCGTGTCAAGAACTTTCTGTGGTAGGTATTTTCCTATTAGGGAGATATGCAAACCCACTTTCTTCTTTTCCACTTGAGTGGCCACAGAATTTCACCAAGGAGGAAATCTTCAGTCTCTCCAGATCCATCCTCCCAACATGGTCATACCTGTGGTATTTGTAGAGCCCCAGCAGTGTCCCAATCTGGGCAGAGAACGCTGATGTGGTTCCTGCAGTGACAGCCACAACCTTGATTTGTGCCTGGCAGGTGTCATTAGGGATCTTCTGGCCCCCACCTAATGACCACCTCATGGTGCTCTCCAAGGTGCTGACGTCACTGTGGAAGGAATTGTAGACATGGAAACCCAGAGACACGTTGGGGAGCAGCTGGGGGCTACTGTTGATCTCCTTGAAGGCAAAAACAAAGACCAGGACATAACGATAGATTTTGTAGTTCAACCTGTACCAAAGCCATAGTATTAGAAATAAGATAAAGTCATGCACTTCAGGAGTAACTCCCATGGGAAAAAAAGGAGGAAAAGCATGGCATTTTGACTCAAGCAACTTGTTCATTCCACAGCAATTATTGTCTCTTCATGACTTTGGAATCCAAAGCACATGCACATGGTGTTCCCAAAGCCTTGGAAGATCCAGCACTACCGCTCTGCACTCAAAAGAGATAGACCAATGTCTTAAAATGAGTTAGTTGGAAGGGTGCTTAAGGGGAAAGGACCAATTTACGTATTTGTTTACAAGTCAAGCACTACATCATGCAGTGACAGCAACATGAGGTTGGTCATGGCCAAATGCCGGTATAATGAGATGAAGCAAAAGATCATGTTCCATACAAAGAAACTAGGTAAGACAGGGAAGTGCATAAGAAAAGCTTGGAGGAAGGGCAAGTCGAATATAGAATGGTGTCATCAAAACTTTTGCAATATACCTTTATAAAACTGCCTGCCTCGCAGAGCTAGGAAACACATCTCACCAGAAGCAGGGAAATTGCACCATAATAAATAAGGAGATAGTCTTAGGGAGAAAATAAAGAGAAAGGCATCTTATGACTCTATAGTTTTCTAAAAGAGTAAAAACAATTCAGAGTCCAAGGAGCAAGATAATCTTGTAGCTTTTCATATGTTTATTTACAGATTATAAAACCATCATAGGCAGTGAGCTTTACAGATTACCTTTGGTTTGATTCCTCTCTGGCACAGCTAAGTTCAATCCAACTTTAATTTTCAAACAATTTAATTGATAAGGTACAACACGCAATTCCAGAAGACTGCAGAGTAGAGCGTAGGCTTTTGTCACTCTACTATTAAAATATTATTTTCATCGTTGAATACAGCTTTAAAAACCAAAATGTTGGGATACTATAATTCTGAGTCACCCAGAGACACTCTGATTGGATTAAAAGAGGACTTGTATTCATTTCCTATTGCTACTCTGAGAATCTACCACAGATTTAGAGGCTTAAAACAACACAAATCTATTATCTTGTACTTTGGGAGGTCTGAAATATAAAATGAGTCTCACTGGCTAAAATCAAGGTGTCAGCAGGACTGCATTCCTTCTGGAGGCTCTAGGGAAGTGTCCATTTCCTTGCACATTCTATCTTCTAGAGGCTTCCCACTTTCCTAGGTAATAGCCTCGTATCACTTCAATCCCTGTTTTTGTTGTCAAAACTCCTTCGCTGACTCTGACTTTCTTGACTTATCCTTTCACTTGTAAGGACGCTTGTGATTATTTTGCACACATCCAGATAATTCAGGATTATCTCCTCTTCTCAAAATCCTTGATTCTTCACATTTGCCAAGTCTCCTTTCTATATGTGGTAACATATTCACAGATTCGAAGGATGAGGACTTTGTCACCTTTGAGGGCACGTTCCACCTACCACAGGACATAACTACATTATTTCCAATACTTGAAGCAAAACACAGAAAAGACTAAAGTAGATAGAAATGTTATTCCATTTAAATATGAACCAAAAGAAAACATCGGTATCCTTGTTAATATCTGATAAAATCAGACTTCATATCAAAAAGAATGTAAAATATCAAAGGTAGTGACCATATATGGTGAAAGGAAGAGAAGATCAAGTACTTACAGTGAATATATGTATCCCCCCAAAACTGAAAAAAAGCTACTATTTATAGACCCATGTGCATAAGTACATACTTGAACAACCAGATTTGGAGGTTTAGCACAACCTCTTAGAAATGGTCAAATTAGAGACAAAAAATTATGCAAAGTTATGGAAAACAATCTTAATATAGAGTTACATAAAACAGTAAATAATGCTGGTCTATTTTGAACAAGAAAGAATATACATACATTTGACAATACAATGGGCCATCAAGTAAGACTTTGAACATTTAAATTATACACAGTGCATTCTCTGACCACAGTATCATTAGGCTAGCAATTAATAAAAAGACATCTAGAAAATTTCATTATATATATGTGTGTGTGTATATATATATTTTTTAAACACTTGATCTTTGATAAGTACTAGGGATCTAATGTACAACATGACTATAGTTAACACCGCTGTATGATACATATGAAAGTTGTTAACAGAGTAAATCCTGAGTTCTGATCACAAGGAAAAACATATTCCTTTCTTTTTTTTTTGCTTTTTCTCTTTATTATATTTATATGAGATGATAGATGCTAACTAAACTTATTGTGGTAATCATTTTACCAAATATATAAGTCAAACCATCATGCTGTACACCTTAAATTTATACAGTGGTGAATGTCAATTACATCTGTATAAAACTTGAAAAAAACACATCTTTTTCAGAGAATACTCCAAATTATTTTAGACCATAAAGATAGTTAGTAAATGCATTTTGAAGAAAAATAAATGTCATCTCAATAAAAAGTTGGTTTTTGAATAATCTATATACTTTGATGAGATTTGCTCTTAGCACTAACTTCTAGTCAAGATATGGTGTGCCCAAGGATTCTCTCCCCTCCCACATCGTGGGTCAGGAGCAGAATGGCATGTGGATCACCGCAGTGGGATCTTGGTGTTTTTTGCCTGCAATTTGCATCCTTTAGGCTTTCAGAAAATAATCACTAATGGAGATTATTCCAAGGCAGGAGAAAATTAAAGATGCTTAGTTCTGTCTTATGTTTGGGGGGAAAATATTCCAGAAGGGAAAAAGAAAGGAAACCACAAATAATTATTAAAGGAAAAGAAAGGAGCTGATGATTCATTGTTTACTGGAGAATCTCAACACAGCTTTTATATTCAACTTTCATAACTGTCAGAGGGATTTACACGCACACACGAACTTATCTTTGCTTGGACGAATCACAAAGAAATTTCTGTTGCATTTCTGAATCCTGGGTCAATGTATAGAAGGGAGAAAATCCACTGACCACCAAGTTCCCTTCCTTGTAGACATTGGGCCTTATGTAATCAAAGCCGTCAGAATAACTCATCATACACATGGAATGTGGAAATTTCCCAAGGAGGGGCAGAAGAAGCAGAAACAACATCCCAGCTGACTCACCAGTTTGAGGCAAGTCCTCAGGTCAGTGGTTACTGGGGGAGCAGAGCAGGAAGGAGACCTGCAATGTAGCCTTCTGCAGGGAAATTTTATTCCTGTGCAGGGTACACGTGTCTAAAAGTGCTCTGCCATTCAAGACCATGGAAAGAAGAATTGTTATTGATCAGAACTAGGGCATTTTCAGAAGCAATATATAATGGCTCAGATCTTCCCCCAATGTGACTGTGGATCAGAGTTGCTTTTGGTCTCCTCTTGCTGTCACTCCCCCAGTCCAGGCCTAACTGGTCACTGCTCTCATTAAGGAGCCCTGGGGTCCTCCCTGCCCTGGGGTCTGCACCTGACACGCTGTGCCCTGGTAAAGACAAAGGTGAAAAATCTGTTTGGGCAACATCTTCCACTGCAGGTGCCAGAGATTTCATCAGGGCTGGAGGTCAGCAGGGCTCTGGGAACTACCTCATCCTGAGATTGGATTTTTTCTTTCCCAGGCAAACATTCTGTTTCTTGCAATTGACTGAGAGGTGTTGCATCCATCAAAACACAGCATCAGACAGAGCTGGTATTGCAATCAGCAAAAACAGCCCAGCATCATTCCTGTGATACCCAAGGAGGAGGTCATTGACCATGCCTTGTGTTACCATCAAGGGTACTTTACAGCCTATATTGCCAACCTCAACCTTAGGTCTATTTGACCGTTGTCTGAAGAACTGGTCTCATGCACAGTTCAGGAAATAGATATTCATTATCCATTTCATATCAGTTTGGCACGGGATAAAGTCTAAATTCACATATATTTACACTTAACCTATTCCTCAGACCTATGTCCTGTGCCAGGACTCCAGCACTTAATTACTACATGTTCCAGTGTCTTCCATTTAAAGTCTGTCTCTCCTAAACAGAAAGTCTCTCTCAATAGCTCTTTTGCCGTTTCTCTGCTAATCTTCAAGTCAAACATTTGCAAGGGTTGTTAGTATTCAAATATTCCTCTTCCTCAATTCCCATTCTTTTCAAATCACTTCATTCAGGTCTGTCCAAGTATGTCACTCAATCTGCTCTTGTCAAGGACATCAGCAGCTTCTATGAGGCCCAATTCAGTGGTGATTTTTTACCCTTATTTTACTTCACCACGCAGCGTCATTTGACCCGGCTGACTGCTCTATCCTTAGGACAATACTTTCTAAGTGTTTTCTTTTTTCTAAGTTCTCCATATTCTTCCTACCTCATGTGTATCGCTCTCCTGATCTCCTGTACTGTAGCCTCTTTGTTTTATTCACCTTTAAATGCTTGATACTTTTCTTCATGGATCTTGTGTTTACTCCATTTAAGAGTTTTTTAATTCTGCCTCAATCAATGAATATATTTGCTATATTCTAAAGTTTTGTTGTTTTACCTTCTACTTTTAGATCTAAAATCCACTGTGAATTGACTTTTATGTACATTGTGAAGTAGGAGTTCAGCTTCATTTTTTTTTTTTTGGCTTAAACAACAGAAATTTATCTTCTCACAGTTATGGAGGTTAGAAGTCCAAGATCAAGGTTTTGACAATGTTTGCTCCTTTTGAGGGTCATGAGAGGGAGTGACTCTGCCTTATCCATCTTTCTTAGTTTCTGATGGTTTGCTTCATTTTTTTGTTACAAACATCCAATTAGTTGAGCACTACTGATAATAGGACTGTCCTCTGTCTACTTCTCTGCAGTGCTGTCTTTGACATAAATCAGAGTTCCATATGTCAGCATGCCTATTTATAGACTCTATGTTCAGTTCCATCTTTTGTATCACAATGCTATGCAGTGTTAATTACTGTAGCTTTGGTAAGTCTTGATACATGGCAGTTTATACCCTCCAGATTCCTTCTTCCTTAAGAACACCTTGGAAATTCTTGATCCTCTTCATTTCTTTATAAATTTTATCATAAGATTATCGATTTCTACCCATCATCTTGCCAAGATTTTGATTGAGATTATTTGGAATCTATAGATCAATGGGAGAGAATTGATGTCGTTAAATAAGTGATCCTACCGATGCATGAAGTTGGTATATCTCTCCATTTATTTATATTTTCTTTAATTTATCAATAGTAATTTGTACTTTGATTTGGACAGGCCTTGCACATCTCTCAGATTTAATTCTATTGCACAGTAGTAAATGTTGTTGATCCAGCCCTTGTCATTGTATGACACATGTCTCTAATGATCTTTATTCTTTAATTTCTATTTGCAATATATATTGGCTCAGCGCTCCCCTCCAAGGCGCTAGGAATCAGAGTAGCATTTTATAAATGCCCCACGTTTCTTTGAAAGCAATGTGTATTTTCTTACGGTTGGTTATAGAGTACACTCCCAGTAACTCAAGCTCATTTTGTTTCAGGATATAGTATCACATTCAGATTTATTTTCTGAAACTTATTTAGGGATAGAGGTGTATTGAAGTCTTATACTACGGTTATAGATCAACAAATTCTTTTTTGGTATTCTGTGATTTTTTCTTTATATATTTGGGTGTAAGGTAAATAAATAGATACAGGATTAGGTCTTTTCTTGTGAATTGTTCCTTTTTATGAAGGGGCCTTATTTTTTCATAGCAAAGTATTCCAATACACTAATAAATGATGAAACATTTCTTCTGATATACCAGGCACTCTTCTAAATTCCTTATGGATATTAACTTATGGAGTACTAAATATAAACTTAACAAGTGTGTACTAGTTTCATCCCCAATTTAGATATGAGAAAACTGGCATGTCACTTGCCTGAGCTGTCTGGCTAGAAAATGGTAAGTCCGGATTTGAGCCCAGACAGTCGACACCCTTAACCATCAGCCTATTTGTTGATCACATTCTATATGCCAAGCACTGTTGGAGACACTGGTGTCTGTAGCAATGAATGAAACTCCACTTTTGTTATTGGAGCACTTAAGTTCTAATAGGGAAAGACAGACTATAGAAAAATCAAGAAAACATGTTACTATAAGTGTTATGCAGAAAATGAAAACATTTTAAGACAGTTAAGAGGGAATGGGTTCTTGCTATTTTACATAGAATAGGAAGGGAAAAAGTCTTAGTTAAGGGGCACTTGAACAGAGACCTTAACGAGTTGGGACTGTGAGTCATAAGAATTTGTGTGGCTAAAGCAGTCTTGTCATGCAAAGCTCCACAACACAGAGGCCAGTGTGATTGGAGTAGATCATGTTGGGGACAGTGAGGGAGTGGTAGAAGATGATATAGTCAGAGACTTCATGAGTCCTGATCTTGTTGGGTTTTATGGTTCACTATTAGGTCTTTTCCTTCTGCTATCAATGAGTTGGCATATCGGTCAGAATCTCAGCAGGAAACAGAGGACACACTGAGACTAGGAAGATTCAAGTAGAGTTTTCATGAAGGGCTTTCTCAGAGTTGTGGACAGGATGTAAGAAAACCAGAAAAGGTCGTTGGTACCCAGTAAGATGGTAAGTGCAGGGCTCTATTAACACCCCTAAGCCTGAATGAAAAATTATCGAATTCTGGAAACAAGAGAGGAGGAAATTGCATTCCAGGAGCTGAGAGGACGTCAGGGGTAGCATCCAGCCCCAGGTTCTCCTGCAAGAAATAGCCAGGACCAGATGTCACTCTCTTTCATCCTTCTGATTTCATGTCTAGGCTCCCCATTGACCAAACCCAGCCAAAAGCCATAAGGTAAGAAAGCCAGCTGACGTAGTTCATCTTCACTAACTTTCCTGGGTGCAGCAAGATAGAGAAGTGGATCTATTGGACCAAATGGAAGATATTCTGAACTGTGCAGCCCTTTTTTGCCTGAGAATCTACTCTTGTCAATCACCTGTGTGGAAAGTTCATACCTCTGCCCAGGAATCCCAACATCTCCTGTACTGTCCTATGTGCAATCCAAGCATTGATACTCCCATGTGTAGTCTAAAATAGTTGCCATTGCAAGTGTTTTTCATGTAAGATGGGTTATGGGGTTCTTGGGAAGAATTGCAAACAATAATTAACCAACATGTCCTGGTTCCCAGAGGTGGACACTTCCACCAGGAGACAAAGTCAGAGTCCCATTGAACTTTACTACTGCTTATGAGGCCAACAGAATGAAAGAAGTCACTATGGCCTCTGGCACAAGTAATTCATCCAGAGGATATGAGGCTTCTGTTATACAGTGAGGGCAAAGAAGACATTTGGCATTCAGGTAGTCCGGTGGGATGCCTTTTGAGATTCTTTCCCCAATTATTTTAATAATTAAATGTAACAGCTGTATCCTGTGAAGGGCGTGGTGACCAGGTGTTCAGAAGTGTCAGGGATTAGGAACTGGATCCTCCTCCCGGTAAGCCACCCAGATCACCAGAGGTGCTTTCAAGGGTGAGGGGAAACTAAATGGGACATTAGGAGAATTGAGATGGTAAGTATCAATTGCAGCACCAAGAAAAGTTGCAGTCAAGAGCTGTCTGTAATTTGTCCCACTGGTCTTCCTCTTGTAAGTTTCCCCAGTTAACATGACCAACCAGAATCCTAATGCACTGACTTTAAGAAGCAAGTGCATCTGAGTGGCATAAGTGGTGGACCATAACGGAGACAGTGGTATATTTTCTAGATTCTTCTTTCATGACTAAGTCACTTCCTCTTGTAGCTGCAGAAAGTCTTCTAAGGGATCATCCTGCCAACCTATCTGGGAATATCCATGGGCCAAAGGAAAGTGCCACTCCTAAGGTTATGACCAATCCCAATGGCAGCCCACTTCTAATGACTGGTTCATGGTGTAGGGGGGAAGTACAAAGGCCCAATTCCTTTGCCTCAATTTGAGACACCACTGCAGGCCCACCACTGCTCCAGTGCTCCCCTTGGGATCAACTGTTTTCTCCGTTTATATCTTATCACAGTTCAATCTCTTCTTATATCCAATCTCAGGTCTCTCCTTTAGAGATGTTTACCTCAAGTAAGTAACAAACATTTTATGCCAAAGTTTCTTCATCTGTATAATGAGAACAATGAAATTGACTACTTCACAGACTTGTATTAAGGATCAATCAGCTAATAAATGTAAAGCATTTATGAGTCTCCCAGTATATAGGAAACATTATATGTTTCATCTTTTATTGTGAATTAATTAAAATCCATTGTAGGAGTACACTGAGCAAAATAAGCCGCACACACAAAAAAGTAAATATTGTATGATTCTATTTGTATGAATTCTGAGAACAGTCAAAAAATAACCTGCGATAGGAAAAATAATCAGAACAGTGGTTGCATCCAAGCTCAGATTGTGGAGAAGGTTTGAGGAAGGAGCAAGGATTGACCAAAAAGGCACATGGAGGAAGTTTATGGGGTGAAGAGAACGTTCTATATCTTGAAAGGCGTTACATAGGTTACATAAGTGTATGCAATTGTCAAGATGCATTGAGTTCTACACCTAAGATCTATGTGTTGTGCTATGTGCAACGTAGGCCTCAATTTAAATCAGATTCATTGTCCTAAGTGAAAGAAGCCAGAGACAAAAAGCCATTTATTATAGATTCCATTGTACGCCATTTGGGGAAAGGCAAAACTGTAGGGAAGGACAACAAATCACTGGTTTCCAGGAGCAAAGAGTAAGAGAGGGGATGACTACAAAGGGGCAGCACAAAGGAATTTTGGAGTGATGGAATTGTCCTATCAAGATTGTTCGTGTGTGTATCATGTTTGATCACGACTATGTTGATGGATACACAACTCTATGCATTTGCCAAGACCCATAGAACTGTACAACCCAGAGTGGATATTACTGTAGTTTAAAAACATTAATCCACCAGGTAATGAAGGGAATATAAAATGGAAAACAATCTATAACAAATGAATCTAAATGTTTTGCAAATGAATAACATAGCCACAATGAAGGCTATGAAAAGGAAACCAAATTTACTTTGGAAAACCATGTTTTACCAGATCCTGTAAGCCTGGATCAAAAGAAGTGACCAGAAATCCTGTACTCTAGTTCATAAAGGATGTTTCTCAGAAGGGCATGGGTTAGCAATTCTGAAGCTAGTTTATGCATATATTGGAGCTGAACAACTAAGTAAATATATTGTTGATGATGAGAGCCAGTGTATCACAGTCAAAGAAAGATGTTAGCTCAGAAGGCCTAGAAGAACGACACTCCAGTAATAATGAGAATACCTATCAACCACCCAGAAATTGGTTTCTAAGATACTATTCTAAAGAGAAAGGAGGGAACCAGGGCTCTCTGGAGAAATAGAGGATTCCAGGGCTACACTAGAGGAAATACAACCTGATCCTGAAATATCTCTGAGGGATATTCTAGTGGAAAATAAAGATTCACAAAAAGAAGCCCCCAAAAACTGCCTAAAAATCCCCCCTCAGGAACTTGAATAACACCTCACTTGTGCATGTGGAAGGGACGAATCTAGGAGACTTAGAAGAGAAAAGGCACTGAAAACTGAATATGGTGCAGAAATTTCAGAGATCACACATGCCAGGAGTTGGAGGTTGGATTTTGGACTTATCTGGAGTGGAATAACGTTGATTTAAAAAAAAAAGCTCTGGCTTTCAATTATGAGCCTAGAAATGTCACAGCCTGACAGTCAGTGCCACACACAAAGAGTAAGGACTACATTTTAGGAGTCAGTGCAAAACTGAAATAAATATCTCCTTTTAGGGTCTAAAACCTAGCCTTCAGAGGCTCACGGTGATCCATTCGTACTAGAAACCTAACCTTTAGAGGAAGGTAACATGATTAAGATCTTCTACGAGGTATTGTTCACAAGATCCAGCACACAATAAAACATTACTAGACATGCAGAGCAGCAGGAAAATGCTCTTAATTATGAACATATAAATCAGTAGATGCATACCCAGAGACAATCCAGATACTGGAGTTAGCAGACAAGAACTTCAAAATAACTATGAATAAAAGGAAAGAAACATGGACAATTGTAGAAAATGAAAAACAAACTAGAAATCTTTAAAGCCACCAAAGAAAAAGGATATGCTTCTGTCAAAAGAGCAATAAGAAGTCTGGAAACTTTTCAAAAGAAACTTTGGAAGCAAGAAGACATGAATGACATCTGACAGCTAAAGGGTTGAATGGGAGGGGAAAACAAAACCTGCCAATTTAAAATTCTTTGACTTAAGAAAAATAATCTTCAAAAATGCTGACAAATTAAAGATATTTTCCAAAGGGGGTTTAAAAAAACCAAGCTAAAACAATTAAACAACAGCGGAAGTGAACTTCAAGAAACTCGAAAGAGTTTTCAGGCTGAAGGAAAAGAATTACACCCAAAGACATAATGTTAAGCATGATCATCAGCAGGAGACAAAATGTACTTAAATATAATGAATATTGACTGAATAAAACAATCCTGTATACTTTTACAACTTTTATGTAAGTCTAAACGTTTTCAAAATAAAATGCTTTAAAAAAAACATGAAACTGATACCCGAAAACTAGAGATGATGGATGCCTCTCCAAGGGAATCCTCACTCCACCCCCCAAGACTAGAGATTATGGAGCCCCAGCAAATGGTGCTCACAATCTGCATCGAGCAGCAAATGTGACAGAAGCCCTAGCAAGACACCACCAGTTCCTTCCAAAACTAGAGGCAACTGGACCTCAGATAACAACTGTCATCCACAAGCACAAATGCTGGGGTCTGAACAAGCAAGTCCTACATCTCCCCAAAACTAGAAATTATGGGACTCCAGCAAGCACCCCCTAGTCACTTCCAATTCTAGAAATGACAGCAGCCCCATAAGTCACACGCTTAGCTGCTCCTCAACAATAGACAATGGGAAGGCCCAGCCCAGTGACCCACTAAGTCTATGCCAACAATACAGACAAGGGCAGACCCAGAAAGTGTGACTTCTGATCTCCCCCAGCACTAGACAAAAGGAGGTATATAAAGACCCCTCGAGAGCCCCCTGACTAAAGATAAATGGAATCTCATGCAATTATCCCAATCCTCTCTCTGAATTAGAGACAATGGCCCTCCATCCAGTGACCCGTCCCTGTCACCCCAACATTTGAAAAGTGGGGGACCTGTACAAGCAGGGGTCCTCCAGTCTCCAAGCACCAGAGACAACAGGAACCTCAGCCTCCTACCTCCCAGTTATCCCCAACATCATGAGGGCTCCATCAAATGATAGAAGCTTCAGCAAGTGATCCCCCATATTCCTGCAAGATTAGATGTTGGAAACCCCAAAAAGCAACTTACATCCCCCTACACACCAAGAAGAAGGAGCTGCAACAAACGCCACACCATTTTCACCAACACATACCCCAGCTTGCCTCTTGACTCCTAAGACTAGATAAGAATATCCCCAGCAAAGAGTAACCCCAGTCTCCCCCTCCAGAAAAGAAATGACGAGAGTATCACTAGGCAACACACCAGGATCTCCAATGTAAGTGTCAAACAGGTACTCAGAAAACTCCCTCTCTTCCCATTATCACAAAATAATATCTATAGAAGCATCAGCAAGCAGCACTCAACACAAATGAGAGGAGCCCACAATGCAAGTCCGTCCCAACAGTAGACGCCGGTCCCTGTGTTGACTCCTCCCTAATCCCAAACACAAGGAACATTCTGAGCCCCAGCTGGCAGCTCTTCAGCTTCCTCTTGTTGTGTAGATGTCTCTGTCCCCAACTGTAGTGGATAGATAGAGCCCCACTCAACCTAATATCCCCTGCTCTGGGGAATGTGGAGGACCCAGTCTCAGAATAAGGGACACAGCAGTTGTCCTGACAAGCCACCAAAAACCCCCAAGCTCCCCTTCTACAGAAGGTGACAGGAGCCCAGGAAGCAAACGTTCCTCCAAGATTTCCTGCTCCAGCAAACCCCTCTTATCTGTTGCACATCCTGCTGACCTTCAGAATATCCTCTACCGCTAAAAGACTTACTAGGGGCCAAGGAAGGTTGGGGCTGTGGGAGAGACTGAGAAAGATAGAGTGGGGAGAGGAGCAAGCGTAAAGGGAAAGATGAGACCTTCCATGTTGTCTCAAACGCATCCATGGACTCCAGAGGCCCCAAACAGCTCCAATCAAACCAGGTTCTCAGGGGTGAGCTGGAGCAGAAGAAAAGGAATTCTGGGCTGCTGAGGAGAGGTGGCCTGGAGGAAAGGCAGGTGTGTGAGCTAGCAGCCAAGATAGCCACCAACGGTACTTTCCACCTGTGTTTATGCCCTGTGCAGTCTCCTCCCACATTCGATTAGCCGTGAATTGTCATGAACCCCAGTGATCAATACAGTGCTGCAGAAATGACAGGGTCTCACATCTCAGGCTACATCATAAAACACACTGAAGCTTTCTCCTTGGTGTCTTAGATTGCTCCCTCTCTAGGGGAAGCCATCCACCACATCATGAGGATGCTCAAGTAGCCCTGTGGGGAGGTCCACGTGGAGAGGAATCAACTTGTCAGTACCAAGTGCTCACCATTCAGTGAGCCACCTGGGAAGATCTTCCAGCCTCAGTCAAATTTTGAACTTTAATGACTATGTATGCTAACATGTTTAGGAGTGAAGTCTGCTGCTGTCTGCAACCTACTTGAAAATACATTAAACAGAGATGGATTCTTGGGTGATAAATGGATGGAGGTGGCAAAGTAAATATAGTAAAATGTAACTGAGGGAATCTAGGTGGTGGGCTGTCTTCATTAGGGCTGCTATGCCTAATGTGCCTAATGTGCCCCACCACAGATGGGGTGGCTTAAACAGCAGAAATTTACTTTCTCATAATTCTGGAGCCTGGAAGTCCAAGATCAAGGTGCTGGAAGGATTGGATTCTCCTGAGTCCTCTCTCCTTGGCTTCCAGATGACCATCCTCTTGTTTCCTCCTCACATGGTCATCCCACTGTGTATTCGTGCCCCTGGCCGTCTCCTGGTCTGTGTGTCCTAATCTAATCTTATAAGGACACTGATCAAATTGGATTAGGATCCACCCTAATGGCCCTATTTAAGCCAGATACTTTCTTTTAAGTCACAACCTCCAAATAAAGTTACAATAAGAGGTACTAGCGACTAGGGCCATAACATGAGTGTTCACTGTACAACTTTTTCAAGTTATCTCCATGCCTGAACATTTTTCCTAATAAAGTGGGTGCGGGTGGTGTGCTAAGGCAGGAAAGAAAAAACGAATTGTTAACAAAAAAATCATGCTGGAAACCCTAGTTGTTCTGTGGAATAGAGATTATCATAGATTTAAATGTAAATATTAAAGCTGTGAAAGTCCTAGAAAAAACCAAGTAATAAGTATTTTACATATAATCTCAGAGAACAGATGGTCTTTTAAAAGTATAACATAAAACAAGAAACAAAATTAACACTTTTGATTTCCTTTCCAAAAATCTGCATGGCAGCAACGACTAGATACAAAGACAAAACAAGGAAAAGAGGAGAATGTTGGCAACTCATCACAAAAAGCTAATTTATTAATATTAAGGAACTCTTACCAACCAAAAAAAAGACTAAGAATCCATTGGAGAAATGGACAAATGGCAAAGGACAGTTCACAGAAAATACAGAATGCTCTCAGTACAAGAGATGATTCTCAACTTCCCCCACCAAAAGGAAAATAAGAAGAAAAACACCAAGATTCTTGATTTATTTATCTGATTAGGAACACTTACTGTTTGTTTAATATGTTGATGTATTAGGATATAGAGAAAGTGGCACTCCCATACCACAGTGAAGGCGGGGTGAATTTGAACAACCTCCGCCTCCACACACGAGGACCTTGGCAGACAGAGAGACACCAGCGGAGCCCGGGAATTGGCGGGAAAGAGCCGAACTGTAGCAGTGATATCTCAGAAAGCTGAAACCAGACAGAGAAAGAAGAACCCCAACTGCTGAGCCAAGGAGCGGCTGGGAGAAGCGGAGGGAGCCGAGGTGGGCGGAAAGAGCCTAAGAGAAACGGAAAGCACCGAAGATGTGAAGACACGGTGGAGGCCAGGCTGAAGGGTCCGATGCCTAGTTGGAGGAGCCGAGCCCAGCCGAAAAGTGGCGAGAGGCGGCGGAGAGAGCCGAGCCCAAGGGCCGCTGGGAAGTGCTGAGAGGTCATGGGCGGCGGAGAGAGGACAGGCTGGCGGCACCGCGGAAGGAAGCGGAGGCGAGGACTGCGGAGAATGAAGGCGACCGCGCTGGATGGGGCCATGGAAGTGGAGCGTGGAGCCCGGAGCCTTCCACTCACCCCAGCTGCCCCGATCGCCCCCCTGGAGGGTCGTGGACCCGGTCCCTGCTGCCCTCAACCCCGTTCCTCCAGCCCTGCCTCTGCCCACGGTGCGGGGCGCTCTGGCCGGACAGCGGCGTGTCCTCTGCCCACAACGAGGACGCGCATGTCCCTACGGCTGCATCCTCCAGACGTGATGGCTGCGTGGAGTCTGGCGCTGATGTCCGCTGCGGGGACTG